>NC_068421.1:82498272-82520772 GCF_023373465.1 Oncorhynchus keta | reverse complement strand
TGCTGGAGGAACTCGTTTGGGAGTCGGGAGGGCAGGCGGAGCTCAATCACCCCAGGTGAGTAAGCACCAGACTCACCCAGAGCTTCCTGTCGGTCATGTGTATGTGTTGACTTCTTTCCCCGGGTTTTTTCCCTCTGTACAGCATAAGGCGCTAGTCGATTCAGGCGCAGCTGGGAATTTCATGGATCGTGGGCTTGCGTTAAGGCTAGGGATTCCCCTGGTGTCGTTAGACCTACCTTTCCCCGTGCACTCCTTAGATAGCCGACCATTGGGGTCAGGAGTAATTAGGGAGGCTACGGTGCCGCTGGACATGGTAACGCAGGGGGATCATAAGGAGCAGATTAATCTGTTCCTTATAGATTCACCTGCGTTTCCAGTGGTGTTGGGGGTTCCCTGGTTAGCTCAACACAACCCGGTGATTTCCTGGCGACAGGGGGCTCTTAAGGGGTGGTCAGAGGAGTGTTCAGGTAGGTGTATAGGAGTTGCCGTTGGTGTGACTACGGTGGAGAGTCCAGACCAAGTTTCCACCGTGCGCATTCCCTCTGAATATGCCGATTTGGCTATCAGTCCTTCTGTGGCTCAGTTGGTAGAGCAAAAGGGTAGTGGGTTCGAGGACCACCCATACGTAGAATGTATGCACACATGACTGTAAGTCGCTTTGGATAAAAGCGTCAGCTAAATGGCATATATTATTATTATTATTATTATTATTATAAAAAGAAGGCGACCCAATTACCACCTCATCGTCGAGAGGACTGCGCGATAAACCTTCTGGAGAACGCTGCACTTCCTAGGAGTCACATGTATCCATTGTCCCAGGAGGAGACAGTAGCTATGGATACATGTGTTGCTGAAACGCTGGGACAGGGGTACATTCAGCCCTCCGCATCACCCGTCTCCTCAAGCTTCTTTTTTGTGAAGAAGAAGGATGGAGGTCTGCGTCCGTGCATTGATTATAGAGGTCTAAATTCCATCACAGTGGGGTTTAGTTACCCACTACCTCTCATCGCTACGGCGGTGGAATCATTTCACGGGGCGCGCTTCTTCACAAAACTGGACCTGAGGAGCGCGTATAATCTGGTGCGCATCCGGGGAAAAGATGAGTGGAAAACCGCATTTAGTACTACATCTGGTCATTATGAGTACCGCGTCATGCCATACGGGTTGAAGAATGCTCCAGCCGTCTTCCAATCCTTCGTAGATGAGATTCTCCGAGACCTGCTCCGAGACCCCTCTTTAGCGTTCATAGTGGAGGTGGATGCGTCCGAGGCTGGGGTTGGAGCCGTGCTGTCCCAACGCTCGGGCGTGCCACCCAAGCTCCGCCCCTGTGCTTTCTTTTCGAGCAAGCTCAGCCCAGCGGAGCAAAACTATGATGTGGGGGACCGGGAGACATTGGCTTGAGGGGGCTAAACACCCTTTTCTCATCTGGACTGACCATTGTAATCTCGAGTATATCCGGGCAGCGAAGAGACTGAATCCACGTCAGGCTAGATGGGCCATATTTTTTACCAGGTTCCGGTTTACCCTCTCATACCGGCCAGGCTCCCAAAACACCAAAGCCGACGCGCTGTCCCGCCTCTATGATACCGAGGAGCGGTCCGTTGAGCCAACTCCCATCATTTCACCGTCATGTCTCGTGGCACCAGTGGTATGGGAGGTGGACGCGGAGATAGAGAGGGCCTCACGGTCAGAGCCGGCCCCCCCTAACTGTCCAGTGGGGACTGCCGAGGGGGGTTCGGGACAAGCTGATCCGGTGGGCTCATACTCTCCCCTCCTCGGGTCATCCTGGCATCGAGAGGACAGTGCGGAGTCTGAGAGGGAGTTACTGGTGGCCCACGCTGGCTAAAGACGTGAGATGTTATGTCTCCTCCTGCTCAGTGTGTGCTCAGAGCAAGGCTCCTCGGCACCTGCCTAGAGGGAAATTACAACCCCTCCCCGTTCCACAACGGCCGTGGACACACTTATCGGTGGACTTTCTTACCGACCTTCCCCCGTCCCAGGGAAGTATTACGATCCTGGTCGTTGTGGATCGGTTTTCTAAGTCCTGTCGTCTCATCCCGTTGCCCAGTCTCCCTACGGCCCTGCAGACTGCGGAGGCCTTGTTTACCCATGTCTTCCGGCACTACGGGGTGCCTGAGGACATCGTTTCTGATCGGGGTCCCCAATTCACGTCCAGAGTGTGGAGGGCGTTTATGGAGAGAGTGGGAGTCTCGGTCAGCTTAACCTCAGGTTTTCACCCCGAGAGTAATGGGCAGGTGGAGCGCGTAAACCAGGATGTGGGCAGGTTTCTGCGGTCCTATTGCCGGGACTGGCCTGGTGAGTGGGCAAGGTATGTTCCCTGGGCTGAACTAGCTCAGAACTCCCTACGCCACTCCTCAACTAACTTGTCCCCTTTTGAGTGTGTGTTAGGTTATCAGCCGGTCCTGGCCCCATGGCATCAGAGCCAGACCGAGGCTCCTGCGGTGGAGGAATGGGTACAGCACTCCAAGGACACCTGGAAAGCCGTTCAGGACTCACTACGGTTAGCGGGAGAACGGCAGAAGAGGAGCGCTGACCAGCACCGCAGTGAGGCCCCCGTGTTTGCACCGGGGGACAGGGTCTGGCTCTCGACCCGAAACCTGCCCCTCCGCCTGCCCTGTCGGAAGCTGGGGCCACAGTGTGTGGGGCCGTTCAAAGTCCCGAGGAGAATAAACGAGGTGTGTTACAGGTTACAACTTCCTAGGTATTACCGTATTAACCCCTCGTGTCTTTCCTCAGGCCGGTGGTGTCTGAGGTCCCTCCGCCCCCTCTGGACATCGAGGGGTCCCCGACATACACAGTTCGGGGCATTCTGGATTCGAGACGGCGGGTGGGGGGCCTACAGTACCTCGTGGACTGGGAGGGGTACAGTCCGGAGGAGAGATGCTGGGTTCCGGTGGGGGACATTTTGGACCCTTCTCTCCTGAGAGATTTCCACCGCCTCCACCCGGATCGCCCAGCACCTCGTCCTCCGGGTCGTCCTCGAGGACGGTGGCGGCGCGCTGTGGGGGCCGCGCGTCAGAGGGGGGGTACTGTCACGACTTCCGCCGAAGTTGGCTCCCCTGCCTGTTCGGGCGGTGCCTGTGTGTATTTTAGTTTAATTAACGTCCTTATATGTAGTAGGTTGTCCCGCCCTTGTTGTGTGCGGGATTGTTTTTGTATTCATGTCATTTGGTGTAGTGCTTGTGTTTTATTCTCCGGTCTATTTTTGATCCTGTGTTGGATTATTCACCCTGTGTGTTGGGTTGACCGTGTTTTTTGTGCGCCAGAGAATAAACTGTCAAATATCTGAAACCTGCTCTCTGCGCCTGATTCCACCCACCTT
Source organism: Oncorhynchus keta (assembly GCF_023373465.1). Lineage (NCBI taxonomy): Eukaryota > Metazoa > Chordata > Actinopteri > Salmoniformes > Salmonidae > Oncorhynchus > Oncorhynchus keta. The sequence goes on along the minus strand of NC_068421.1, from coordinate 82,517,429 downwards.
GATAAAACGTGACACGGATGCTATACTGTTACACAGGCAATACTAAATTGCCTACAAGAACATCCAATAGTCAAAGGTTAATGAAATACAAATGGTATAGAGGGAAATAGTCCTATAATAACTACAACCTAAAACTTCTTACCTGGGAATATTGAAGACTCATGTTGAAAGGAACCACCAGCTTTCATATGTTCTCATGTTCTGAGCAAGGAACTGAAACGTTAGCTTTCTTACATGGCGCATATTGCACTTTTACTTTCTTCTCCAACACTGTGTTTTTGCATTATTTAAACCAAATTGAACATGTTTCATTATTTACTTGAGGCTGAATTGATTGTATTGATGTATTATGTTAAGTTAAAGTAAGTGTTAATTCAGTATTGTTGTAATTGTCATTATTACAAATACAATTGTTTTTTAACCTGCTGATGAATTGGCATCGGCTTTTTTGGTCCTCCAATAATCGGTATCGGCGTTGAAAAATCATAATCGGTTGACCTCTAATTGTGAGTGGAGTTGGACTGGTAGACTGGTAGACTGGTGTATTGTGAGTTGTGTTGGACTGGTAGACTGGTGTATTGTGAGTGGAGTTGGACTGGTACTTAGCTGAAGGATGTTACAGTATGTTGATGTTCTGAACACATTCTGGGCCTAGATTCTGTTGACCTGGTTTAATTAAGAGTTGCAGTGTTAGCCTCCACCCACAGACCCTGTGTGTGTGTGTGTGTGTGCGTGTGTGTGTGTGTGTGTGTTAATGTGTCTGTGTTTGCTGTACTGAGATGCCTTGTGTGCATGTTGTGTGTGCAAGTGTGTGTGAGTGAATATGGGGGTGTTGGGTTGTAGTGTGACATTCTTTACATCATTTTCTTCCCCTTCCCTTCCCACCCTCTCATTGTCTTGTTACAACACCGTTTCATACTTTATTTACAGGAGAGGCTGGGAGGGGAGGGGAGAGGCTGGGAGGGGAGGAGAGATTGGGAGGGGGGCTGGGAGGGGAGGGGAGGGAAGGAGTGCAACTGGGAGGGGAGGGAAGGGAGAGAGGCTGGGAGGAGGGGAGGAGAGATTGTGAGGGGAGGGAGGGAGCGAGGCTGCGAGGGGAGGGGAGGGGGGGGAGAAGAGATGCTGTGTGGGGGGAAGAGAGGCTGGGAGGAGGCGAGGAGAGGTTGTGAGGGGAGGGGAGGGAGCGAGGCTGCGAGGGGAGGGGAGGAGAGATGCTGTGTGGGGGGAGAGGCTGGGAGGATAGGCGAGGAGAGGTTGTGAGGGGAGGGGAGGGAGCGAGGCGGGGAGGAGGGAGGAGTGATGCTGTGTGGGGGGAGAAGAGAGGCTGGGAGGGGAGGGAGAGAGGCTGTGAGGGGAGGAAAGGCTATGGAGGGAGGGAGATGGGAGGGGAGGAGAGAGGCTGTGTGGGGAGGGGTGGAGAGAGGCTGTGTGGGGAGGGGAGAAGAGAGGCTGGGAAGGGAAGGGAGAGGCTGTGAGGGAGGGACAGGGGGAGAGAAGCTGAGAGAGTTATTTTGGGAAACAATTATTTTTCTTGCTGACGTGACACGATTGTGTCGGAGCACAGGGTCCATCAAGCATAGACTTTTGGACTGTTAGAGGGTGTGCGTGTTACAGGGTGTGTGTGCTACAGGATGTGCGTGTTACAGGGTGTGTGTGTTACAGGGTGTATGTGTTACAGGGTGTGTGTGCTACAGGATGTGCGTGTTACAGGGTGTGTGTGTTACAGGGTGTATGTGTTACAGGGTGTGTGTGCTACAGGATGTGCGTGTTACAGGGTGTGTGTGTTACAGGGTGTATGTGTTACAGGGTGTATGTGCTACAGGATGTGCGTGTTACAGGGTGGGTGTGTTACAGGGTGTGTGTGTTACAGGGTGTGCATGCTACAGGATGTGTGTGTTACAGGATGTGTGAGTTACAGGGTGTATGTGTTACAGGGTGTGTGTGTTACAGGGTGTATGTGTTACAGGGTGTGTGTGCTCGATTGAGAGAAATAATGGATGTGTGTTAGTGTAGACGTGTACACTAACACACATACTCCCAGTTGGGATTCCAGCAGGCCTTAATGGGTCAGCTATTAGTCGATCACTCTGTTGTTTTTGTGCGTCACTAACGAAGAATGCACTGTTTAAGTTTTAAGTGTGTGTGTGTGCAAGCGTGCATGTGTGTTAGACCTGGGACGAAGCTTGTGTCTATGTTTCACAGCCTACTCCAATACAATCTCTCTGGGAAGGAATTACAGTATCTTTGTGTTTTATCTCCTTGTAATAGCTGACTCCTTAGCAGAGATCCTCTGATGCCATCCACCATTTACTGGGCATTGGCACCACTGACACCAATGAGATGAATATGTGTCTCTACTGGATGTACTTTGTTTGTGCTGTAGCAGTACAATGTGACATACCACTGTCCGTTTCAATCCGCCTAGGTCTGGGTGGGCGTCTCTAATCCATGGCTAAGAACATTCAACTTGCCCCCTTTTGAGTATGTGTGTGCGTGCGTGTGTGTGTGCGTGTGTGTGTGTGTGTGTGTGTGACTGTGAGTGTTCAATAGAGTGGTTGACATACTCCTCCACCTGGTGGAGAGGAGAGGAGAGGAGAGCAGAGGGAGATAATGGTGGAGAGGAAAGGAAGGGGATATGATGGTGGAGAGGAGAGGAGAGGGAGATGATGGTGGAGAGGAGAGGAAGGGGAGATGATGGTGGAGAGGAGAGGAGAGGAGAGGAGAGGGGAGATGATGGTGGAGAGGAGAGGAGAGGAGAGGGAGATGATGGTGGAGAGGAAAGGCAGGGGAGATGATGGTGGAGAGGAGAGGAGAGGGAGATGATGGTGGAGAGGAAAGGAAGGGGAGATGATAGAGGAGAGGAGAGGAGAGGAGAGGAGAGGAGAGGAGAGGAGAGGAGAGGAGAGGAGAAGAGAAGAGAGGAGAGGAGATGATGGTGGAGAGGAAAGGAAGAGGGATATGATGGTGGAGAGGAGATGAGAGGGAGATGATGGTGGAGAGGAGAGGAAGGGGATATGATGGTGGAGAGGAGAGGAGAGGGAGATGATGGTGGAGAGGAAGAAAGGGGATATGGAGAGGAAGGGGGATATGATGGTGGTGGAGAGGAGAGGAGAGGGAGATGATGGTGGAGAGGAAAGGAAAGGAAGGGGATATGATGGTGGAGAGGAGAGAGAGGGAGATGATGGTGGAGAGGAAAGGAAGGGGAGATGATAGAGGAGAGGAGAGGAGAGGAGAGGGAGATGATGGTGGAGAGGAAAGGAAGGGGAGATGATAGAGGAGAGGAGAGGAGAGGGAGATTATGGTGGAGAGGAGAGGGAGAGGAGATGATATGGTGAGGAGGAGAGGAGAGGAGAGGGAGATGATGGTGGAGAGGAGAGGAGAGGGAGATGATGGTGGAGAGGAAAGGAAGGGGATATGATGGTGGAGAGGAGATGAGAGGGAGATGATGGTGGAGAGATGATGGTGGAGAGGAAGGGGATATGATGGTGGAGAGGAGGGAGAGGAGAGGAGAGGGAGATGATGGTGGAGAGGAAAGGAAGGGGATATGATGGTGGAGAGGAGAGGGAGATGATGGTGGAGAGGAAAGGAAAGGAATGGTGGGGGAGATGATGGTGGAGAGGAGAGGAGAGGAGAGGAGAGGAGAGAGGAGAGGAGAGGAGAGGAGAGGAGAGGAAGGGGATATGATGGTGGAGAGGAGAGGAGAGGAGAGGGAGATGATGGTGGAGAGGAAAGGAAGGGGATATGATGGTGGAGAGGAGAGGAAGGGGATATGATGGTGGAGAGGAGAGGAGAGGGAGATGATGGTGGAGAGGAAAGGAAGGGGATATGATGGTGGAGAGGAGAGGGAGATGATGGTGGAGAGGAAAGGAAAGGAAGGGGATATGATGGTGGAGAGGAGAGGAGAGGGAGATGATGGTGGAGAGGAGAGGAAGGGGAGATGATGGTGGAGAGGAGAGGAGAGGAGAGGAGAGGAGAGGAGAGGAGAGGAGAGGAGAGGAGAGGAGAGGAGAGGAAGGGGATATGATGGTGGAGAGGAGAGGAGAGGAGAGGGAGATGATGGTGGAGAGGAAAGGAAGGGGATATGATGGTGGAGAGGAGAGGAGAGAGAGAGAGGGGAGATGATGGTGGAGGGGAGATGAGGAAAGGAAGGGGAGATGATGGTGGAGAGGAGATGGGGGGAGGAGAGGAGAGGAGAGGAGAGGGGAGAGGAGAGGAGAGGGGAGATGGAGAGGGTGGAGAGGAAAGGAGAGGGGGATATGATGGAGGAGAGGAGAGGAGAGGAGATGATGGTGGAGAGAGGAAATATGAGAGGAAAGGAAGGGAGAGGAGAGGAGAGATGATGGAGAGGAGAGGAGAGGAGAGGAGAGTGGAGAGGAGAGGGAGATGATGGTGGAGAGGAAAGGAAGGGGATATGATGGTGGAGAGGAGATGTGGAGAGGAGAGGAGAGGAGAGGGAGATGATGGTGGAGAGGAGAGGAGAGGAGAGGAGAGGAGAGGAGAGGAGGAGAGGGAGATGATGGTGGAGAGGAAAGGAAGGGGATATGATGGTGGAGAGGAGAGGAGAGGAGAGGAGAGGTAGGGGATATGATGGTGGAGAGGAGAGGAGAGGAGAGGGAGATGAGAGGAGAGGAGAGGAGAGGAGAGGAGATGGTGGGAGAGGAGGAGGAGAGATGAAGAGAGGAGATGATGGTGGAGAGGAAAGGAAGGGGATATGATGGTGGAGAGGAGAGGAAAGGAGAGGGAGATGATGGTGGAGAGGAAAGGAAGGGGAGATGATGGTGGAGAGGAGAGGAAGGGGATATGATGGTGGAGAGGAGAGGAGAGGAAGATGATGGTGGAGAGGAAAGGAAGGGGAGATGATGGTGGAGAGGAGAGGAGAGGAGAGGAGAGGGAGATGATGGTGGAGAGGAGAGGAGAGGGAGATGTTGGTGGAGAGGAAAGGCAGGGGAGATGATGGTGGAGAGGAGAGGAGAGGGAGATGATGGTGGAGAGGAGAGGAAGGGGATATGATGGTGGAGAGGAGAGGAGAGGGAGATGATGGTGGAGAGGAAAGGAAGGGGATATGATGGTGGAGAGGAGAGGAGAGGGAGATGATGGTGGAGAGGAAAGGAAAGGAAGTGGATATGATGGTGGAGAGGAGAGGAGAGGGAGATGATGGTGGAGAGGAAAGGAAGGGGAGATGATAGAGGAGAGGAGAGGAGAGGAGAGGGAGATGATGGTGGAGAGGAAAGGAAGGGGAGATGATAGAGGAGAGGAGAGGAGAGGAGAGGGAGATCATGGTGGAGAGGAGAGGGGAGGGAGATGATAGAGGAGAGGAGAGGAGAGGGAGATGATGGTGGAGAGGAGAGGAGAGGGAGATGATGGTGGAGAGGAGAGGAGAGGAGAGGGAGATGATAGAGGAGAGGAGAGGAGAGGAGAGGAGAGGAGAGGAGAGGGAGATGATGGTGGAGAGGAAAGGAAGGGGATATGATGGTGGAGAGGAGAGGAGAGGAGAGGAGAGGGAGATGATGGTGGAGAGGAGAGGAGAGGAGAGGGAGATGATGGTGGAGAGGAAAGGAAGGGGATATGATGGTGGAGAGGAGAGGAGAGGAGAGGAGAGGAGAGGAGAGGAGAGGGAGATGATGGTGGAGAGGAAAGGAAGGGGAGATGATGGTGGAGAGGAGGAGAGGAGAGGGATATGATGGTGGAGAGGAGAGGAGAGGAGAGGAGAGGGAGATGATGGTGGAGAGGAGAGGAGAGGAGAGGGAGATGATGGTGGAGAGGAAAGGAAGGGGATATGATGGTGGAGAGGAGAGGAGAGGGATATGATGGTGGAGAGGAAAGGAAGGGGAGATGATGGTGGAGAGGAGAGGAGAGGGATATGATGGTGGAGAGGAAAGGAAGGGGAGATGATGGTGGAGAGGAGAGGAGAGGGAGATGATGGTGGAGAGGAAAGGAAGGGGAGATGATGGTGGAGAGGAGAGGAGAGGGAGATGATGGTGGAGAGGAAAGGAAGGGGATATGATGGTGGAGAGGAGAGGAGAGGAGAGGAGAGGAGAGGAGAGGAGAGGAGAGGAGAGGAGAGGAGAGGAGAGGGAGATGATGGTGGAGAGGAAAGGAAGGGGATATGATGGTGGAGAGGAGAGGAGAGGGAGATGATGGTGGAGAGGAGAGGAGAGGAGAGGAGAGGGAGATGATGGTGGAGAGGAAAGGAAGGGGATATGATGGTGGAGAGGAGAGGAGAGGAGAGGAGAGGAGAGGAGAGGAGAGGAGAGGAGAGGAGAGGAGAGGAGAGGGAGATGATGGTGGAGAGGAAAGGAAGGGGAGATGATGGTGGAGAGGAGAGGAGAGGAGAGGGAAATGATGGTGGAGAGAAGAGGAGAGGAGAGGAGAGGGATATGATGGTGGAGAGGAAAGGAAGGGGAGATGATGGTGGAGAGGAGAGGAGAGGGAGATGATGGTGGAGAGGAAAGGAAGGGGAGATGATGGTGGAGAGGAGAGGAGAGGGAGATGATGGTGGAGAGGAAAGGAAGGGGATATGATGGTGGAGAGGAGAGGAGAGGAGAGGAGAGGAGAGGGAGGAGGAGAGGAGAGGAGAGGAGAGGGAGATGATGGTGGAGAGGAAAGGAAGGGGATATGATGGTGGAGAGGAGAGGAGAGGAGAGGAGAGGGAGATGATGGTGGAGAGGAGAGGAGAGGAGAGGAGAGGAGATGATGGTGGAGAGGAAAGGAAGGGGATATGATGGTGGAGAGGAGAGGAGAGGAGAGGAGAGGAGAGGAGAGGAGAGGAGAGGAGAGGAGAGGAGAGGAGAGGAGAGGAGAAGAGAAGAGAAGAGAGGAAGGGGATATGATGGTGGAGAGGAAAGGAAGGGGATATGATGGTGGAGAGGAGAGGAGATTGAGATGATGGTGGAGAGGAGAGGAAGGGGATATGATGGTGGAGAGGAGAGGAGAGGAGAGGAGAGGAGAGGAGAGGAGAGGAGATGATGGTGGAGAGGAAAGGAAGGGGATATGATGGTGGAGAGGAGAGGAGAGGAGAGGAGAGGAGAGGAAGGGGATATGATGGTGGAGAGGAGAGGAGAGGGAGACGATGGTGGAGAGGAAAGGAAGGGGAGATGATGGTGGAGAGGAGAGGAAGGGGATATGATGGTGGAGAGGAGAGGAGAGGAGAGGGAGATGATGGTGGAGAGGAAAGGAAGGGGAGATGATGGTGGAGAGGAGAGGAGAGGAGAGGGAGATGATGGTGGAGAGGAAAGGCAGGGGAGATGATGGTGGAGAGGAGAGGAGAGGAGAGGGAGATGATGGTGGAGAGGAAAGGAAGGGGATATGATGGTGGAGAGGAGATGAGAGGGAGATGATGGTGGAGAGGAGAGGAAGGGGATATGATGGTGGAGAGGAGAGGAGAGGGAGATGATGGTGGAGAGGAAAGGAAGGGGATATGATGGTGGAGAGGAGAGGAGAGGGAGATGATGGTGGAGAGGAAAGGAAAGGAAGGGGATATGATGGTGGAGAGGAGAGGAGAGGAGAGGGAGGAGAGGAGAGGAGAGGGAGATGATGGTGGAGAGGAAAGGAAGGGGAGATGATAGAGGAGAGGAGAGGAGAGGAGAGGAGAGGAGAGGAGAGGAGAGGAGAGGAGAGGAGAGGAGAGGAGAGGAGAGGGAGATGATGGTGGAGAGGAAAGGAAGGGGAGATGATAGAGGAGAGGAGAGGAGAGGGAGATGATGGTGGAGAGGAAAGAAAGGGGAGATGATAGAGGAGAGGAGAGGAGAGGAGAGGGAGATTATGGTGGAGAGAGGGGAGGGAGATGATAGAGGAGAGGAGAGGAGAGGAGAGGGAGATGATGGTGGAGAGGAGATGGAGATGATGGTGGAGAGGAGAGGGAGATGATAGAGGAGAGGAGAGGAGAGGAGATGATGGTGGTGGAGAGGAAAGGAAGGGGATATGATGGTGGAGAGGAGAGGAGAGGAGAGGGAGATGATGGTGGAGAGGAGAGGAGAGGAGAGGAGAGGAGAGGAGAGGAGAGGAGAGGAGAGGAGAGGAGAGGAGAGGAGAGGAGAGGAGAGGGAGATGATGGTGGAGAGGAAAGGAAGGGGATATGATGGTGGAGAGGAGAGGAGAGGAGAGGGAGATGATGGTGGAGAGGAGAGGAGAGGAGAGGAGAGGAGAGGGAGATGATGGTGGAGAGGAAAGGAAGGGGAGATGATGGTGGAGAGGAGAGGAGAGGAGAGGAGAGGGAGATGATGGTGGAGAGGAAAGAGGAAGGAGAGGGAGATGATGGTGGAGAGGAGAGGAGAGGGAGATGATGGTGGAGAGGAAAGGAAGGGGATATGATGGTGGAGAGGAGAGGAGAGGGAGAGGAGAGGAGAGGAGAGGAGAGGGAGATGATGGTGGAGAGGAAAGGAAGGGGAGATGATGGTGGAGCGGAGAGGAGAGGGAGATGATGGTGGAGAGGAAAGGAAGGGGATATGATGGTGGAGAGGAGAGGAGAGGAGAGAGAGAGGAGAGGAGAGGGAGATGATGGTGGAGAGGAGAGGAGAGGAGAGGAGAGGAGAGGGAGATGATGCTGGAGAGGAAAGGAAGGGGAGATGATGGTGGAGAGGAGAGGAGAGGGAGATGATGGTGGAGAGGAAAGAGAAGGGGATATGATGGTGGAGAGGAGAGGAGAGGAGAGGGAGATGAGAGAGAGGAGGGAGATGATGAGAGGAGAGAGGAAAGGAAGGGGATATGATGGTGGAGAGGAGAGGAGATGGAGATGATGGTGGAGAGGAGAGGAGAGGAGAGGAGAGGAGAGGAGAGGAGAGGAAAGGAAAGGAAGGGGATATGATGGTGGAGAGGAAAGGAAGGGGAGATGATGGTGGAGAGGAGAGGAGAGGAAGGGGATATGATGGTGGAGAGGAGAGGAGAGGGAGATGATGGTGGAGAGGAAAGGAAGGGGAGATGATGGTGGAGAGCAGAGGAGAGGAGAGGGAGATGATGGTGGAGAGGAGAGGGAGATGATGGTGGAGAGGAAAGGAAGGGGAGATGATGGTGGAGAGGAGAGGAGAGGAGAGGGAGATGATGGTGGAGAGGAAAGGAAGGGGAGATAATAGAGGAGAGGAGAGGAGAGGAGAGGAGAGGAGAGGAGAGGAGAGGAGAGGAGAGGAGGGAGGGAGGGAGGGAACGGAGATGATGGTGGAGAGGGAAGGGAGATGATAGTGGTGGTAATGACAATGACCCTCTAATCAAGATGACACTTAGATGTCATCAAGATGTACACTAATCAAGATAACATCATCACAAACGACAAGGTGACTTCATACCAACAGACAACATTGGCTCCGTGGCTCTTCCCAAGGTACTTTTTACTCCCTTTTCTCCCCAATTTCGTCATATCCAATTGGTAGTTTTTCTTGTCTCATCGCTGCAACTCCCGTACGGACTCCGGAGAGGCGAGGGTCGAGAGCCATGCATCCTCCGAAACACGACCCTGCCTGCAGATGATGCACTGCTTCTTGACACACTGCTCACTTAACCCGGAAGCCAGCCGCACCAAGGTGTCGGGGTTAACACGTACACCTCGCGACCGTGTCAGCATGCATGCACCCAGTGCACCACAGGGGTCACTAGAGCGCGATGGGACAAGGACATTCCAGCCAGCTAAACCCTCCCCTGACCCGGACCACGATGGGCCAATTGTGCACCACCTTAGACCGCAGAGCCAATCAGGAGGCAAAGAGCCAATTCTGTCTATATTGTTTGAGCACAGGAAGTCACCCATTATGTATGATGACGTGATCTTGCTGAGTGTACTTTCAACAGTGCCAGTATTGTAATTGCATCACACTGTACTTACAGAGTTGTTACTGTACCTTCCTGTAGATCTGGTTGGTTCATTGGGGGGCAGGGTAGCCTAGTGGTTAGAGCGTTGGACTAGTAACCGGAAGGTTGCAAGTTCAAACCCTCGAGCTGACAAGGTACAAATCTGTTGTTCTGCCCCTGAACAGGCAGTTAACCCACTGTTCCCAGGCTGTCATTGAAAATAAGAATTTGTTCTTAACTGACTTGCCTGGTTAAACCAAGGTAAAAAAAAATGTTTTTAAATAAAAATAAATTGTCAAGGTTGCTCATCTATCTCACTTACAACAGCCATTTTGTCTAGTGACAGGTTATTTTATAGCGTGTGTTACTACCTGGGAGACTAAAGATGGTTTATGAAGCTAGGTGAACATCTGTCAGGTTCAGTTTAAGGCTTTAAAGCTGAGTTGTTATTTTAATGGAATTACATTCTGCTCTCCTAAGCACCCAGGGAAAAATCTCTGAGCTCCCAGAAAACATCAGAGAGAGCGGGATTATTCTGAGCCCGGGCTCTGTTCTGCTTCCCTCCTCTTTCTTTCATTCTTTCTTTATTTCTTTCTTTCTTTCTTTCTTTCTTTCTTTCTTTCTTTCTTTCTTTTTCTTTCTCCTTTATGAATGGACAGCCAGCTAGGTGTTTCTACAGCGAGAGCTGTATCTGTACCAGGGGAGCAGGGTGTCTTCCTTCACTGTGTTCACTCATCTGTGAGGGAGAGAGAGACTTTATGTAAGACCCTGAGTGACACAAGATCTCCCCAGCCTCCCTCCCCCTACTTCCCTACTCTCCAGACCTCTCACTGAGCCTCCCCTCATTCAGCCCCCTGCCTCTCTCCTCAGCCCCTGCCTCTCTCCTCAGCCCCTGCCTCTCTCCTCAGCTCCTGCCTCTCTCCTCAGCCCCTGCCTCTCTCCTCAGCCCCCTGCCTCTCTCCTCAGCCCCTGCCTCTCTCCTCAGCCCCCTGCCTCTCTCCTCAGCCCCCTGCCTCTCCTCAGCCCCTGCCTCTCTCCTCAGCCCCTCAGCCCCCCTCTCAGCCCCCTCAGCCCTCCATCCTCCTCCTCAGCCCCTGCCTCTCCTCAGCCCCCCTCAGCCTCTGCCTCCTCAGCCCCCTGCCCTCTCCTCAGCCCCTGCCTCTCTCCTCAGCCCCTGCCTCTCTCCTCAGCACCCTGCCTCTCTCCTCAGCCCCCTGCCTCTCCCTCAGCCCCCCCAGCCCCTGCCTCTCTCCTCAGCCCCTGCCCTCTCTCCTCAGCCCCTGCCTCTCTCCTCAGCCCCCTCCTCCTCTCTCCTCAGCCCCCTGCCTCTCTCCTCAGCACCCTGCCTCTCTCCTCAGCCCCCTGCCTCTCTCCTCAGCCCCTGCCTCTCTCCTCAGCCCCCTGCCTCTCTCCTCAGCCCCCTCCATCCCCCTCTCCTCAGCCCCTCCCTCAGCCCCTGCCCTCTCCTCAGCCCCTTCCTCCCTCAGCCCCCTGCCTCTCCTCAGCACCCTGCCTCTCTCCTCAGCAGCCCCTGCCTCTCTCCCCTCAGCCCCCTCAGCCCCCTGCCTCTCTCCTCAGCCCCCTCCTCCCCTCCTCTCTCCTCAGCCCCTGCCTCTCTCCTCAGCCCCTGCCTCTCTCCTCAGCCCCTGCCTCTCTCCCCTCAGCCCCCCCATCCCTCCTCTCTCCTCAGCCCCCTGTCTCTCTCCTCAGCACCCTGCCTCTCTCCTCAGCCCCTGCCCCTCTCCTCAGCACCCTGCCTCTCTCCTCCTCAGCCCCTGCCTCTCTCCTCAGCCCCCTGCCTCTCTCCTCAGCCCCCTGCCTCTTTCCTCAGCCCCCTCCCTCCCTCTCTCTCCTTAGCGCCTTCCTCACTGCCTCCTTTCTAAGACCCTTGCCTCCTCACCCTTTACCCCCAGCATCTCATTTAGCCTCCCGTTGCCTTTCCCCCTCATCCCCCAGTCTCGCTAGCCCCCAGCCTCTCACTAAAGCTTCCCCTGCCTGCTTCCCCCTACTGTAAAATATGTCTGTTCTCAGATTTTGAATTCAGAGATTTTAGAGGTATATTTAAATGGGTGTTGTTGCAAAAAGCTATATTGCCATTGTTTAGCTTGAATGGAATGTTCATATCCAGCTTATTTTACTGTGATATGTGGTTGTCTCACCTAGCTAAGATGAAGACACTGACTGTAAGTCACTCTAGATAAGATCCTCTGCTCAATGACTAATATGTCAAATGTAACTTTTTTACATACAGATTGCATTTTAGTGCCACAAATGTATCATTTGTACATTTCTTTATACCAAATGTAGTTAAAAAAACAACAACATTTGACTGTGTAAAACCTAGCAGTACTACATATTTCTCTGATAGTGAGGCGGTTATATAGCATTATTTGTCTCTGAAATGACACCAGAAAGTGATGATTACAGTGCCTTGCAAAAGTACTCACACCCTTGGTGTTTTTCCTATTTTTTGGCATTATAACCTGTAATTTAAATCGATTTTTTATTTGGATTTCATGTAATGGATATACACAAAATAGTCAGTGGTCTGATACTCCTTCCATTTCAATATTATCGCTTGCACAGTGCTCCTTGGGATGTTTAAAGCTTGGGAAATCTTTTTGTATCCAAATCCGGCTTTAAACTTCTTCACAACAGTATCTCGGACCTGCCTGGTGTGTTCCTTGTTCTTCATGATGCTCTCTGCGCTTTTAATGGACCTCTGAGACTATCACAGTGCAGGTGCATTTATACGGAGACTTGATTACACACAGGTGGATTGTATTTATCATCATTAGTCATATAGGTCAACATTGGATCATTCAGAGATCCTCAGTGAACTTCTGGAGAGAGTTTGCTGCACTGAAAGTAAAGGGGCTGAATAATTTTGCACACCCAATTTTTCAGTTTTTGATTTGTTAAAAAAGTTTGAAATATCCAATAAATGTCATTCCACTTCATGATTGTGTCCCACTTGTTGTTGATTCTTCACAAAAAAATACAGTTTTATATCTTTATGTTTGAAGCCTGAAATGTGGCAAAAGGTCGCAAAGTTCAAGGGGGCCGAATACTTTCGCAAGGCACTGTATATATACACCTGTTCTGAAAGGCCCCAGAGTCAGCAACACCACTAAACAAGGGGCACCACCAAGCAAGCTGCATCATGAAGACCAAGGAGCTCTCCAAACAGGTCAGGGACAAAGTTGTGGAGAAGTACAGATCAGTGTTGGGTTATAAAAACTATATCAGATACTTTGAACATTCCACGGAGCACCATTAAATCTATTATTAAAAAATGGAAAGAATATGGCACCACAACAAACCTGCCAAGAGAGGGCCGCCCACCAGAACTCACAGACCAGGCAAGGAGGGCATTCATCCGAGAGGCAACAAAGAGATCGAAGATAATCCTGAAGGAGCTGCAAAGTTCCACAGCAGAGATTGGAGTATATGACCATAGGACCACTTTAAGCCGTACACTCCACAGAGCTGGGCTTTACGGAAGAATGGCCAGAAAAAAGCCATTGCTTATTAAAGAAACAAATAAGCCAAAATGCATTTGGGAGATTCCCCAAACATATGGAAGAAGGTACTCTGGTCAGATGAGACAAAAATGTAGCTTTTTGGCCATCAAGGAAAACGCTATGTCTGGCACAAACCCAACACCTCTCATCACCCTGAGAACAACATCCCCACAGTGAAGCATGGTGGTGGCAGCATCATGGGGATGTATTTCATCGGCAGGGACTGGGAAACTGGTCAGAATTGAAGGAATGATGGATGGCGCTAAATACAGGGAAATTCTTTAGGGAAACCTGTTTCAGTCCTCCAGAGATTTGAGACTGAGATGGAGGTTCACCTTCCAGCAGGACAATGACCCTAACATACTGCTAAAGCAACACTCGAGTGGTTTATGGGGAAACATTTAAATGGCTTGGAATTGCCTAGTCAAAGCCCAGACCTCAATCCAATTGAGAATCTGTGGTATGACTTAAATATTGCTGTATACCAGCAGGAACCCATCCAATTTGAAGGAGCTGGAGCAGTTTTGCCTTGAAGAATGGGCAAAAATCCCAGTGGCTAAATGTGCCAAGCTTATAGAGACATATCCCAAAAGACTTGCAGCTGTAATTGCTGCGTAAGGTGGCTCTACAGTATTGGCTTTGGGGGAGTGAATAGTTATGCACACTCAAGTTTTCAGTTTTTTTGTCTTATTTCTTGTTTGTTTCACAATAAAAAATATTTTGCATCTTCAAAGTGGTAGGCATGTTGTGTAAATCAAATGATACAACCCCCCCCAAAAATATACTTTAGTTCCAGGTTGCAAGACAAAATTATTATTATTATTATTATAAAATGGGAAGGAAAAATACCAAGGGGGGTGAATACTTTCGCAAGGCACTGTAGATGATTAGATGGTTAGAAAACACACCAATCTCTTCTATAATTTCTTTAAACAATAAAAGAGAATTTACCAAAATGTCTGAAAATGGATATATAGCGTTTTGGAATAAAACAGAGAGGTGCAGTGAAACTAAGGGTTATGGTGTTTGGCCTTCCATAGCTTTTAGACATCAGGAGAAGAACCGGGAGGGGAGAGGATGGTGGGGAGAATAGGGAAGGTGAGAGATATGTGATTGAACACAGAGATACAGCAACACCACTAGGGGTTATGATCTCCCATAGCTTTTGCTTAACAGGAGGACACAGCTATAGAGGGGTTTAACACTTTGGACAGGGACTGTGGTGGAACCACCATAGTGATACAACAACTGTATCTATCTCTCTGGTGCTTCTACACATAGAGATCATATTCAATCACTAGTATTCTAATTCCTCATTCTATGGTTCCACACATAGAGATCATATTCAATCACTAGTATTCTAATTCCTCATTCTATGGTTCCACACATAGAGATCATATTAAATCACTAGTATTCTAAATCCTCATTCTATGGTTCCACACATAGAGATCATATTAAATCACTAGTATTCTAATTCCTCATTCTATGGTTCCACACATAGAGATCATATTAAATCACTAGTATTCTAATTCCTCATTCTATGGTTCCACACATAGAGATCATATTCAATCACTAGTATTCTAATTCCTCATTCTATGGTTCCACACATAGAGATCATATTAAATCACTAGTATTCTAATTCCTCATTCTATGGTTCCACACATAGAGATCATATTAAATCACTAGTATTCTAATTCCTCATTCTATGGTTCCGCACATAGAGATCATATTAAATCACTAGTATTCTAATTCCTCATTCTATGGTTCCGCACATAGAGATCATATTAAATCACTAGTATTCTAATTCCTCATTCTATGGTTCCGCACATAGAGATCATATTAAATCACTAGTATTCTAATTCCTCATTCTATGGTTCCGCACATAGAGATCATATTAAATCACTAGTATTCTAATTCCTCATTATATGGTTCCCACATAGAGATCATATTAAATATTAAATCACTAGTATAAATCACTAATTCTAATTCCTCATTCTATGGTTCCACACATAGAGATCATATTAAATCACTAGTATTCTAATTCCTCATTCTATGGTTCCACACATAGAGACCTAGTATTCTCTCCTCATTCTCTGGTTCCTCTAGAGATCATATTAAATCACTCTCTCATTCTATGGTTCTCTCTCTCTCTCTCTCTCTCTCTCTCACTCTCTCTCTCTCTCCCCCTCTCTTGCTCTCTCTCTCCCTGTCTTGCTCTCTCTCTCGGTCTCTCTCTGTCTCCTCTCCCTCTCTCTCTCTCTCTCTCTCTCTCTCTCTCTCTCTCTCTCTCTCTCTCTCTCTCTCTCTCTGTCTCTCTGTCTCTCTGTCTCTGTCTCTCTGTCTCTCTCTCTCTCTCTGTCTCTCTGTCTCTGTCTCTCTCTCTGTCTCTCTCTCTCTCCCCTCTCTCTCTCTCTCTCTCTCCCTGTCTCTCTCTCCCCTCTCTCTCTCTCTCTCTCTCTCTGTCTCTCTCCTCTCCTCTCCACTTTCTCTGATAGTGTGTGTGTGTCCTTCATGTACTGTGTCAATGTGTCACTATGCAGACTAGGCTATACAGTTTGTTACTAGAGGGGGTTGAAACAGAATCCTATCCGTTTCCTTTTTCTATAAAACAAATCTGTTTCTGGACTCGATCTGCTCCGAGCTGCAAAAGGTCACTTTATTATGATCATCATAATTCAGCCACATCACCAAGAAACATGGCAACCTGTCCCTGCATCTGCCTGCCTGCCTGTCCTCAAAATAACCAGCAGCCAATCAGAGCTCAGGGGGGGCGTGGCCTGGTGTGGGTTGCATGCTTACACTGAGCCCCTCATGTTTATTCTGAATGAACAGTGGAGCATGTGCCTCTGCCTCCCAGCTGAGCAGATAGCCTCTCAAACCACTGTCCTTCTCTGTGTGCGGGTGAGAGAGTGTGTAAGTGTGTTGGTGCGGTGAGGGGGACCTAGCCATGGACTACAGTAGCTGTCAGATAGACGAGGGAGTCTGCCTCTCCAGGAGGGTAGCCGTTGATTAGAGGAAAAGAGCAGAGCAGCTCTCTACACTGAATGGACTGTGAGTGTGGAGGGAGGGAGGGAGGGAGGGAGGGAGGGAGGGGAGGGAGGGAGGGAGGGAGGGAGGGAGGGAGGGAGGGAGGGAGGCAGAGGGAGGCAGAGAGGCAGAGAGGGAGGGCTGCTGGGGTGTGCATTTTATAGACACGCACCGACAGGCAGACCCACAGAGAGAGAGAGAGAGAGAGAGAGAGAGAGAGAGAGAGAGAGAGAGAGAGAGAGAGAGAGAGAGAGAGAGAGAGAGAGAGAGAGAGAGAAAGAGAAAGAGTGAGAGAGAGGTGGGGGGAGAACAGTAGAGAGCACAGGAGCAGTATTCTTCTTTCTGGAAGGAAGGATGACTCTGCTGTGACCAAGACTCCTCTACCAGTGTCTAATGAACAGGATTGGAGAAGAAGGACTAGTTGCCCTCTGAGGAAGACTGACTGGAGAGAGAGCGAGAGGGAGAGAGAGAGAAAGGGAGCGAGAGAGAACTGTGCTGCCTTAGAGAGAGGGAAAGAGGACTCTGTATCTGCAGGTTGCTAATCTCTGAAGCTGAGGAGAGAGAGAGAGAGAGAGAGAGAGAGAGAGACAGAGAGAGAGGGCGAGAGAGAGCGGAGGCAAAGCCACGCACACTGTGGAAGCAGGAATTTGTGTGTTAGTGTATTAGCCTCAATTCCTCTGCTTCCCTCCAGCCCTCAGCTCTGCCTGCCTATGCATGGCATAGCCTCTGCGAGAGACAGCAAAATAAATAACGAAATAAAGGACAGAGAAATATCGAAATCGAGAGAGGTCCATCTGAAAGATTCCACAGTAATTCCCCGTCCATTCATCAGCATGTCGTCCAACGAGCTGAGTGCTCCAGACGCTGACTCCGGATGCATCCGCACCTTTAAAGAACACATGCACCTGGAGCTGAACACTGGCCAGGGGGGGAAGAGGGGCGCCATGTCGCCCAAATTGTCCCCCCGCAGTTCCCCACGCTTCTTCCGCAAGCTCATGGTCAACAAGGGGGGGATCCGCCACCGTCGGCGCTTCACCGTCGCTCACACCTGGTAAGGAGACTAAAGGGAAGGGGGGGAAGAATAAGGTGAGGGGAGAGCTGGGGCATGTGGGTTTCTCCACCAGAGAGTGTGGACTCTGCACTGTGCTTAGACAAGGGGTTAGGGTTAAGGCTCTAACATGGGGCTACTGTTAGGTAATGATAGGGGGGTTATCTTGCTTTGCTTGGGGATTAGAGTTAAGGCTCTAACATGGGGCTACTGTTAGGTAATGATAGGGGGGTTCTCTTGCTTTGCTTGGGGATTAGGGTTAAGGCTCTAACATGGGGCTACTGTTATGTAATGATAGGGGGGTTCTCTTGCTTTGCTAGGGGGTTAGGGTTAAGGCTCTAACATGGGGCCACTGTTAGGTAATGATAGGGGGGTTCTCTTGCTTTGCTAGGGGTTAGGGTTAAGGCTCTAACATGGGGCTACTGTTAGGTAATGATAGGGGGGTTCTCTTGCTTTGCTAGGTGGTTAGGGTTAAGGCTCTGACATGGGGCTACTGTTAGGTAATGATAGGGTGTTCTCTTGCTTTGCTCGGGGATTAGGGTTAAGGCTCTGACATTGCTCTGTTCCACGCATACTGAATGATGAGGATCGGGTTCTACTGTTGCCGTGTGTGTCAGAGCAGGGTGGTGGGAGGAGCTACAGGAGGATGTGCTCATTGTAATGGCTGGAATGGAATCAATGGAATGGTACCAAACACATAAAATACATGGAATCAATGGAATTGTACCAAACACATCAAACACATGGAATCAATGGAATGGTACCAAACACATCCAACACATGGAATCAATGGAATGGTACCAAACACATCAAACACATGGAATCAATGGAATGGTACCAAACACATCCAACACATGGAATCAATGGAATGGTACCAAACACATCAAACACATGGAATCAATGGAATGGTACCAAACACATCCAAAACATGGAATCAATGGAATGGTACCAAACACATCAAACACATGGAATCAATGGAATGGTACCAAACACATCAAACACATGGAATCAATGGAATGGTACCAAACACATCCAACACATGGAATCAATGGAATGGTACCAAACACATCAAACACATGGAATCAATGGAATGGTACCAAACACATCAAACACATGGAATCAATGGAATGGTACCAAACACATCCAACACATGGAATCAATGGAATGGTACCAAACACATCCAACACATGGAATCAATGGAATGGTACCAAACACATCCAAAACATGGAATCAATGGAATGGTACCAAACACATCAAACACATGGAATCAATGGAATGGTACCAAACACATCCAAAACATGGAATCAATGGAATGGTACCAAACACATCCAACACATGGAATCAATGGAATGGTACCAAACACATCAAACACATAGAATCAATGAAATGGTACCAAACACATTGAATCAATGACATGGTACCAAACACATCGAACACATGGAATCAATGGAATGGTACCAAACACATCAAACACATGGAATCAATGGAATGGTACCAAACACATCCAACACATGCAATCAATGGAATGGTACCAAACACATCAAACACATGGAATCAATGGAATGGTACCAAACACATCAAACACATGGAATCAATGAAATGGTACCAAACACATCGAACACATGGAATCAATGGAATGGTACCAAACACATCCAACACATGGAATCAATGGAATGGTACCAAACACATCAAACACATGGAATCAATGGAATGGTACCAAACACATCAAACACATGGAATCAATGGAATGGTACCAAACACATCCCAAACACATCCAACAC
>NC_068421.1:82473272-82493272 GCF_023373465.1 Oncorhynchus keta | reverse complement strand
ATACCCCTAGAGCCTGCGAGAGCTGGGGCGCAAGATGGCTCAACGACTGATCACATGGTTACGGACCCAGGAACGGAAACGACTACAGTAGGAACACAGCACATGAGACAACCATAACAGCAGCAGGACACACACTTCAGGTGTGCAGCTGTGGTTGGGAGAGAGTAACATCGGCAAGGGTTAAGTATCCATCAAGGGAGGAAAAGGTGCTTGGGAGAGCAGAGACAGGGACCTCGCATTGACCAGTACTTCTTACGAAGCAGCCAGTCAAATCAGTCGAATGAAGCACAGCGACGGGACGCAAACCAAAGTTCGCAGAGCATCAGCACCCCTGTAACTGAGGAGGATAACACAAGCACAGAAATGCCGGTGGATGAACTCACCCAACCACAGAAACCTCTAAAAGAGGAAAAGATCAAAGGGCACAGACCGAGTGTGAAGTGGCCCAAAGCTGTTGAAAGAGAGAGTGGGAAACAATCAACAACGACCTGACAAAAATCTTGGAACAACAGGTAGGAACAGCAGAGAAAAAGCTTGAAAGGATGGGAGACATTATCTACCACTACGGAGAAGAGCGCTTTGGAGTAAACGAAAGGAGAAGTGGCAAGACACCACCCCCGCCAGCCAAATCTAGGAGACAGCAGGAGATCGAGATACTTGTCAGAGAGAGAAGGCAGCTGAGGAAGCAGTGGAAGAAGGCCTCTGATGCAGAGAGAGAAGGTCTCATGCTACTCCAAGCAGACATTAAATGTCGGCTGGCAACCTTGCGAAGAGCGGAAAACTTAAGGAAACTTCGTAGGAAGAAGGTACACTCAAGAACACGGTTCTATAAAAACCCCTTTAAGTTTGTCAAAGATCTCTTCGCAAAGGAAAAGTGCGGAATCCTAAAAACTCCAAAGCCTGAACTGGAAGAACATCTGGAAAATGTCCACCAGGACATGAAAAGGCATGAGCAGATAGTCATCCCACATGACATCCCACCTATTCAACCACCAGAATTCAATCTGGACACTGACCCTCCAAAATGGAGGGAAGTAGAGAACGTTGTCCGAAGAGCAAGAGCGGCCTCTGCTCCTGGGCCTAATGGAGTACCATACAAGCTCTACAAGAACGCCCCGGATGTTCTACGCTTTCTTTGGAGGCTCATGAGGATAGTGTGGCAGAAGGAAATAATACCAAAGGCATGGCGAAGGGCTGGTGGTGTGCTAATCCCGAAAGAGAAGGATGCGACAGACATCAGTCAATTCCGACCAATCTCCCTTCTCAACGTCGAAGGGAAGATCTTTTCAGTATAATAGCACAGAGGCTGTCCACTTATCTGGAAAGGAACAAGTACATTGATACATCTGTACAGAAAGCAGGCATTCCTGGTTTCTCTGGTTGCCTGGAACATACTAGTATGATTTGGCACCAGATCCAAACAGCTAAGAAGGACAAGAGAGACCTCTATGTCATCTTCCTCGACCTGGCCAATGCCTTTGGCTCAGTTCCCCATGAACTCCTCTGGGAATCCTTCAACATTTTCCACGTACCAGAACCCATCACTACACTGGTAAAGGCCTATTTCCAAGACCTGCAATTGTGTTTCACAACACCTGACTTCACAACAACATGGCAGCGCTTGGAAGTAGGCATAATGGCAGGCTGTACAATTTCTCCTCTGGCCTTCACTATGGCCATGGAAGTCATCATCAGGGCATCGAGATGGGTGGTCGGCGGTGAGAGAACTAAGGAAGGGCTCCGTCTCCCACCTATCCGAGCATACATGGATGACATGACTATACTGACCACCACTGCAGCATGCACCAGGCGGCTACTTGCAAAACTGCAGGATAACATCAAGTGGGCCCGGATGAAAATCAAGCCAAGCAAATCTCGAAGCATCTCCATAGTCAAGGGACAGCTTAAAGATGTGAGGTTCTGCATTGGAGATGACCCGATACCAACGGTATCTGAGCAACCCATCAAGAGCCTGGGTAGATGGTACAACGAAAGCCTCCGGGATAAAGATCAAGTGCAGCAAGTAAGACAGGACATCGCCAACGGTCTTGAGAACATCAACAAGACCCTACTGCCTGGGAGGCTCAAGCTTTGGTGCCTACAGTTTGGACTTCTCCCCGGGTAATGTGGCCACTCACCGTCTATGAGGTCCCATTAACAACAGTGGAGAAGATGGAGCGAACCATTACCTCATACGTGAAGAAATGGCTGGGTGTCCCACGATGCCTGAGTAACATCGGCCTCTATGGCAAAGGGGTCCTTGAACTACCTCTTACAAGTCTAACGGAGGAGTACAAGTGCTCTAAAGTAAGACTTCAGATGACATTGAAGGACTCCAAAGACCAGACCATTAGCAAGGCTGCACCTCTTCTACAAACTGGACGGAAATGGACATCATCCAAGGCTGTGCAGCAAGCAACATCAGCCCTGAGACACCAAGACATTGTGGGGAATATCCAGCATGGAAGAGGAGGCTTTGGCCTGGCAGCAAGCAAACCAACGTTCCATAAGGCAACAACATCTGAACGCAGGAAGCTGGTGGTCGAGGAGGTGCGCAGACAGGAGGAGACTGCAAGAAGTGCAAAGGCTGTCTCTCTTGCTAAACAAGGGCAATGGACGCGGTGGGAAGGCCTGGAGAGGAGAAAGATCAACTGGAGTGAGCTTTGGCAAATGGAGGCAAGCAACATCAGCTTCATCATAAGAGCTGTTTATGATGTGCTTCCATCACCAAAAAATCTACATCAATGGTATGGCGAGGACTCGACCTGCCCCCTCTGCCCAGCTCCAGCGACTCTCAGGCATATAATGACAGGTTGCAAGACCAGCCTCTCACAAGGCCGCTACACCTGGAGGCACAATCAGGTCCTCAAGAGCCTGGCTGTAGCACTTGAGACCAAGAGGAGTGCAACCAATTCATTACCTCCAAAAACAAGCAATCCCGTCAAAACAACAACATTCATCCGGGAGGGACAGAAAAGGCCCAAGTATCCTCCTACAAAGCCAGAAACTGGACACCTAGCCATGGCCCGGGACTGGAAGATGCTTGTCGATATTGGCCAGCAACTCATTTTTCCACCTGAGATTGCTTCTACCAACCTTAGGCCAGACATGGTACTCTGGTCCCCTTCACGAAAGGCTGTGTACATCATAGAGCTCACAGTCCCATGGGAAAACTCTGTTGAAGAGGCCTACGAGCGTAAGAAACTGCGTTACACAGAGTTGGCAGCAGACGCAACTCAGCGTGGCTGGAATGCAAAGGTCTGGCCAGTTGAAGTGGGATGCAGAGGATTCGTGGCTTCTTCCATCATCAGGTTGCTGAAAGAACTTGGAATCCATGGACAGGCTCTGCGGCAGACCGTCAGAGCAGTTTCTCAAGCAGCTGAAAGAAGCAGCCAGTGGATCTGGATCAAACGGAAGGACCCTTGCTGGGCTATAACTTCATGACCCCCACCCCCACCTGAGAACCCAATTCAGATCCCTCCAACTTGAGGAGGGCATATGAGGTATGCGGTCAGCTGTATGGCTGGCTCAGGGAAGAGGACGCCCCTGCCTTGCATAGTCCCGTGGGACATCTTAATTGGGCATGGGACACAAGCTAAGGCTTGATTACCCTTTAGCTGGCCACCTTTGATGAGGGTGTTTAGTGATTAAAGGCCGAAACACCCACTGATTCGAAGGCACACTACTGAGGATGTGTCCCAGAAATTGACATCTTACCCCAGTCTAAGAAATAAACCTCCCATGCCACTCTGTCAACATCACGGCAAATCTCATGTGAGTGCATTCCATCTATTGGCACAATGGACAGTTTTTAACATCTCGTCCCGTGTTTTATGATTCTGATCATCTGGACCAGTCCAGTGACTGCTGTGAAAGGACAGCTGACAACATAGGAAAGTCTGTGTGACAGCTTGGAGAGACAGCTGACCGGAGGGAATAGACCCCACTGGGGCTGTCATGGGCTAGCTACCCATGTTGGCAGTCTCCGACGCTGTTTCAGTATGTTGGAGACACCCGCTAAGTGCTACTGAAAGTCAACAAAGGAACATACCCCTAGAGCCTGCGAGAGCTGGGGCGCAAGATGGCTCAACGACTGATCACATGGTTACGGACCCAGGAACGGAAACGACTACGAGTAGGAACACAGCACATGAGACAACCATAACAGCAGCAGGACACACACTTCAGGTGTGCAGCTGTGGTTGGGAGAGAGTAACATCGGCAAGGGGGTTAAGGATCCATCAAGGGAGGAAAAGGTGCTTGGGAGAGCAGAGACAGGGACCTCGCATTGACCAGTACTTCTTACGAAGCAGCCAGTCAAATCAGTCGAATGAAGCACAGCGACGGGACGCAAACCAAAGTTCGCAGAGCATCAGCACCCCTGTAACTGAGGAGGATAACACAAGCACAGAAATGCCGGTGGATGAACTCACCCAACCACAGAGACCTCTAAAAGAGGAAAAGATCAAAGGGCACAGACCGAGTGTGAAGTGGCCCAAAGCTGTTGAAAAGAGAGTGGGAAACAATCAACAACGACCTGACAAAAATCTTGGAACAACAGGTAGGAACAGCAGAGAAAAAGCTTGAAAGTATGGGAGACATTATCTACCACTACGGAGAAGAGCGCTTTGGAGTAAACGAAAGGAGAAGTGGCAAGACACCACCCCCGCCAGCCAAATCTAGGAGACAGCAGGAGATCGAGATACTTGTCAGAGAGAGAAGGCAGCTGAGGAAGCAGTGGAAGAAGGCCTCTGATGCAGAGAGAGAAGGTCTCATGCTACTCCAAGCAGACATTAAATGTCGGCTGGCAACCTTGCGAAGAGCGGAAAACTTAAGGAAACTTCGTAGGAAGAAGGTACACTCAAGAACACGGTTCTATAAAAACCCCTTTAAGTTTGTCAAAGATCTCTTCGCAAAGGAAAAGTGCGGAATCCTAAAAACTCCAAAGCCTGAACTGGAAGAACATCTGGAAAATGTCCACCAGGACATGAAAAGGCATGAGCAGATAGTCATCCCACATGACATCCCACCTATTCAACCACCAGAATTCAATCTGGACACTGACCCTCCAAAATGGAGGGAAGTAGAGAACGTTGTCCGAAGAGCAAGAGCGGCCTCTGCTCCTGGGCCTAATGGAGTACCATACAAGCTCTACAAGAACGCCCCGGATGTTCTACGCTTTCTTTGGAGGCTCATGAGGATAGTGTGGCAGAAGGAAATAATACCAAAGGCATGGCGAAGGGCTGGTGGTGTGCTAATCCCGAAAGAGAAGGATGCGACAGACATCAGTCAATTCCGACCAATCTCCCTTCTCAACGTCGAAGGGAAGATCTTTTTCAGTATAATAGCACAGAGGCTGTCCACTTATCTGGAAAGGAACAAGTACATTGATACATCTGTACAGAAAGCAGGCATTCCTGGTTTCTCTGGTTGCCTGGAACATACTAGTATGATTTGGCACCAGATCCAAACAGCTAAGAAGGACAAGAGAGACCTCTATGTCATCTTCCTCGACCTGGCCAATGCCTTTGGCTCAGTTCCCCATGAACTCCTCTGGGAATCCTTCAACATTTTCCACGTACCAGAACCCATCACTACACTGGTAAAGGCCTATTTCCAAGACCTGCAATTGTGTTTCACAACACCTGACTTCACAACAACATGGCAGCGCTTGGAAGTAGGCATAATGGCAGGCTGTACAATTTCTCCTCTGGCCTTCACTATGGCCATGGAAGTCATCATCAGGGCATCGAGATGGGTGGTCGGCGGTGAGAGAACTAAGGAAGGGCTCCGTCTCCCACCTATCCGAGCATACATGGATGACATGACTATACTGACCACCACTGCAGCATGCACCAGGCGGCTACTTGCAAAACTGCAGGATAACATCAAGTGGGCCCGGATGAAAATCAAGCCAAGCAAATCTCGAAGCATCTCCATAGTCAAGGGACAGCTTAAAGATGTGAGGTTCTGCATTGGAGATGACCCGATACCAACGGTATCTGAGCAACCCATCAAGAGCCTGGGTAGATGGTACAACGAAAGCCTCCGGGATAAAGATCAAGTGCAGCAAGTAAGGCAGGACATCGCCAACGGTCTTGAGAACATCAACAAGACCCTACTGCCTGGGAGGCTCAAGCTTTGGTGCCTACAGTTTGGACTTCTCCCCCGGGTAATGTGGCCACTCACCGTCTATGAGGTCCCATTAACAACAGTGGAGAAGATGGAGCGAACCATTACCTCATACGTGAAGAAATGGCTGGGTGTCCCACGATGCCTGAGTAACATCGGCCTCTATGGCAAAGGGGTCCTTGAACTACCTCTTACAAGTCTAACGGAGGAGTACAAGTGCTCTAAAGTAAGACTTCAGATGACATTGAAGGACTCCAAAGACCAGACCATTAGCAAGGCTGCACCTCTTCTACAAACTGGACGGAAATGGACATCATCCAAGGCTGTGCAGCAAGCAACATCAGCCCTGAGACACCAAGACATTGTGGGGAATATCCAGCATGGAAGAGGAGGCTTTGGCCTGGCAGCAAGCAAACCAACGTTCCATAAGGCAACAACATCTGAACGCAGGAAGCTGGTGGTCGAGGAGGTGCGCAGACAGGAGGAGACTGCAAGAAGTGCAAAGGCTGTCTCTCTTGCTAAACAAGGGCAATGGACGCGGTGGGAAGGCCTGGAGAGGAGAAAGATCAACTGGAGTGAGCTTTGGCAAATGGAGGCAAGCAACATCAGCTTCATCATAAGAGCTGTTTATGATGTGCTTCCATCACCAAAAAATCTACATCAATGGTATGGCGAGGACTCGACCTGCCCCCTCTGCCCAGCTCCAGCGACTCTCAGGCATATAATGACAGGTTGCAAGACCAGCCTCTCACAAGGCCGCTACACCTGGAGGCACAATCAGGTCCTCAAGAGCCTGGCTGTAGCACTTGAGACCAAGAGGAGTGCAACCAATTCATTACCTCCAAAAACAAGCAATCCCGTCAAAACAACAACATTCATCCGGGAGGGACAGAAAAGGCCCAAGTATCCTCCTACAAAGCCAGAAACTGGACACCTAGCCATGGCCCGGGACTGGAAGATGCTTGTCGATATTGGCCAGCAACTCATTTTTCCACCTGAGATTGCTTCTACCAACCTTAGGCCAGACATGGTACTCTGGTCCCCTTCACGAAAGGCTGTGTACATCATAGAGCTCACAGTCCCATGGGAAAACTCTGTTGAAGAGGCCTACGAGCGTAAGAAACTGCGTTACACAGAGTTGGCAGCAGACGCAACTCAGCGTGGCTGGAATGCAAAGGTCTGGCCAGTTGAAGTGGGATGCAGAGGATTCGTGGCTTCTTCCATCATCAGGTTGCTGAAAGAACTTGGAATCCATGGACAGGCTCTGCGGCAGACCGTCAGAGCAGTTTCTCAAGCAGCTGAAAGAAGCAGCCAGTGGATCTGGATCAAACGGAAGGACCCTTGCTGGGCTATAACTTCATGACCCCCACCCCCACCTGAGAACCCAATTCAGATCCCTCCAACTTGAGGAGGGCATATGAGGTATGCGGTCAGCTGTATGGCTGGCTCAGGGAAGAGGACGCCCCTGCCTTGCATAGTCCCGTGGGACATCTTAATTGGGCATGGGACACAAGCTAAGGCTTGATTACCCTTTAGCTGGCCACCTTTGATGAGGGTGTTTAGTGATTAAAGGCCGAAACACCCACTGATTCGAAGGCACACTACTGAGGATGTGTCCCAGAAATTGACATCTTACCCCAGTCTAAGAAATAAACCTCCCATGCCACTCTGTCAACATCACGGCAAATCTCATGTGAGTGCATTCCATCTATTGGCACAATGGACAGTTTTTAACATCTCGTCCCGTGTTTTATGATTCTGATCATCTGGACCAGTCCAGTGACTGCTGTGAAAGGACAGCTGACAACATAGGAAAGTCTGTGTGACAGCTTGGAGAGACAGCTGACCGGAGGGAATAGACCCCACTGGGGCTGTCATGGGCTAGCTACCCATGTTGGCAGTCTCCGACGCTGTTTCAGTATGTTGGAGACACCCGCTAAGTGCTACTGAAAGTCAACAAAGGAACATACCCCTAGAGCCTGCGAGAGCTGGGGCGCAAGATGGCTCAACGACTGATCACATGGTTACGGACCCAGGAACGGAAACGACTACGAGTAGGAACACAGCACATGAGACAACCATAACAGCAGCAGGACACACACTTCAGGTGTGCAGCTGTGGTTGGGAGAGAGTAACATCGGCAAGGGGGTTAAGGATCCATCAAGGGAGGAAAAGGTGCTTGGGAGAGCAGAGACAGGGACCTCGCATTGACCAGTACTTCTTACGAAGCAGCCAGTCAAATCAGTCGAATGAAGCACAGCGACGGGACGCAAACCAAAGTTCGCAGAGCATCAGCACCCCTGTAACTGAGGAGGATAACACAAGCACAGAAATGCCGGTGGATGAACTCACCCAACCACAGAAACCTCTAAAAGAGGAAAAGATCAAAGGGCACAGACCGAGTGTGAAGTGGCCCAAAGCTGTTGAAAAGAGAGAGTGGGAAACAATCAACAACGACCTGACAAAATCTTGGAACAACAGGTAGGAACAGCAGAGAAAAAGCTTGAAAGGATGGGAGACATTATCTACCACTACGGAGAAGAGCGCTTTGGAGTAAACGAAAGGAGAAGTGGCAAGACACCACCCCGCCAGCCAAATCTAGGAGACAGCAGGAGATCGAGATACTTGTCAGAGAGAGAAGGCAGCTGAGGAAGCAGTGGAAGAAGGCCTCTGATGCAGAGAGAGAAGGTCTCATGCTACTCCAAGCAGACATTAAATGTCGGCTGGCAACCTTGCGAAGAGCGGAAAACTTAAGGAAACTTCGTAGGAAGAAGGTACACTCAAGAACACGGTTCTATAAAAACCCCTTTAAGTTTGTCAAAGATCTCTTCGCAAAGGAAAAGTGCGGAATCCTAAAAACTCCAAAGCCTGAACTGGAAGAACATCTGGAAAATGTCCACCAGGACATGAAAAGGCATGAGCAGATAGTCATCCCACATGACATCCCACCTATTCAACCACCAGAATTCAATCTGGACACTGACCCTCCAAAATGGAGGGAAGTAGAGAACGTTGTCCGAAGAGCAAGAGCGGCCTCTGCTCCTGGGCCTAATGGAGTACCATACAAGCTCTACAAGAACGCCCCGGATGTTCTACGCTTTCTTTGGAGGCTCATGAGGATAGTGTGGCAGAAGGAAATAATACCAAAGGCATGGCGAAGGGCTGGTGGTGTGCTAATCCCGAAAGAGAAGGATGCGACAGACATCAGTCAATTCCGACCAATCTCCCTTCTCAACGTCGAAGGGAAGATCTTTTCAGTATAATAGCACAGAGGCTGTCCACTTATCTGGAAAGGAACAAGTACATTGATACATCTGTACAGAAAGCAGGCATTCCTGGTTTCTCTGGTTGCCTGGAACATACTAGTATGATTTGGCACCAGATCCAAACAGCTAAGAAGGACAAGAGAGACCTCTATGTCATCTTCCTCGACCTGGCCAATGCCTTTGGCTCAGTTCCCCATGAACTCCTCTGGGAATCCTTCAACATTTTCCACGTACCAGAACCCATCACTACACTGGTAAAGGCCTATTTCCAAGACCTGCAATTGTGTTTCACAACACCTGACTTCACAACAACATGGCAGCG
This sequence comes from Oncorhynchus keta, assembly GCF_023373465.1. Lineage (NCBI taxonomy): Eukaryota > Metazoa > Chordata > Actinopteri > Salmoniformes > Salmonidae > Oncorhynchus > Oncorhynchus keta. The sequence goes on along the minus strand of NC_068421.1, from coordinate 82,483,552 downwards.
CTTGGAAGTAGGCATAATGGCAGGCTGTACAATTTCTCCTCTGGCCTTCACTATGGCCATGGAAGTCATCATCAGGGCATCGAGATGGGTGGTCGGCGGTGAGAGAACTAAGGAAGGGCTCCGTCTCCCACCTATCCGAGCATACATGGATGACATGACTATACTGACCACCACTGCAGCATGCACCAGGCGGCTACTTGCAAAACTGCAGGATAACATCAAGTGGGCCCGGATGAAAATCAAGCCAAGCAAATCTCGAAGCATCTCCATAGTCAAGGGACAGCTTAAAGATGTGAGGTTCTGCATTGAGATGACCCGATACCAACGGTATCTGAGCAACCCATCAAGAGCCTGGGTAGATGGTACAACGAAAGCCTCCGGGATAAAGATCAAGTGCAGCAAGTAAGGCAGGACATCGCCAACGGTCTTGAGAACATCAACAAGACCCTACTGCCTGGGAGGCTCAAGCTTTGGTGCCTACAGTTTGGACTTCTCCCCGGGTAATGTGGCCACTCACCGTCTATGAGGTCCCATTAACAACAGTGGAGAAGATGGAGCGAACCATTACCTCATACGTGAAGAAATGGCTGGGTGTCCCACGATGCCTGAGTAACATCGGCCTCTATGGCAAAGGGGTCCTTGAACTACCTCTTACAAGTCTAACGGAGGAGTACAAGTGCTCTAAAGTAAGACTTCAGATGACATTGAAGGACTCCAAAGACCAGACCATTAGCAAGGCTGCACCTCTTCTACAAACTGGACGGAAATGGACATCATCCAAGGCTGTGCAGCAAGCAACATCAGCCCTGAGACACCAAGACATTGTGGGGAATATCCAGCATGGAAGAGGAGGCTTTGGCCTGGCAGCAAGCAAACCAACGTTCCATAAGGCAACAACATCTGAACGCAGGAAGCTGGTGGTCGAGGAGGTGCGCAGACAGGAGGAGACTGCAAGAAGTGCAAAGGCTGTCTCTCTTGCTAAACAAGGGCAATGGACGCGGTGGGAAGGCCTGGAGAGGAGAAAGATCAACTGGAGTGAGCTTTGGCAAATGGAGGCAAGCAACATCAGCTTCATCATAAGAGCTGTTTATGATGTGCTTCCATCACCAAAAAATCTACATCAATGGTATGGCGAGGACTCGACCTGCCCCCTCTGCCCAGCTCCAGCGACTCTCAGGCATATAATGACAGGTTGCAAGACCAGCCTCTCACAAGGCCGCTACACCTGGAGGCACAATCAGGTCCTCAAGAGCCTGGCTGTAGCACTTGAGACCAAGAGGAGTGCAACCAATTCATTACCTCCAAAAACAAGCAATCCCGTCAAAACAACAACATTCATCCGGGAGGGACAGAAAAGGCCCAAGTATCCTCCTACAAAGCCAGAAACTGGACACCTAGCCATGGCCCGGGACTGGAAGATGCTTGTCGATATTGGCCAGCAACTCATTTTTCCACCTGAGATTGCTTCTACCAACCTTAGGCCAGACATGGTACTCTGGTCCCCTTCACGAAAGGCTGTGTACATCATAGAGCTCACAGTCCCATGGGAAAACTCTGTTGAAGAGGCCTACGAGCGTAAGAAACTGCGTTACACAGAGTTGGCAGCAGACGCAACTCAGCGTGGCTGGAATGCAAAGGTCTGGCCAGTTGAAGTGGGATGCAGAGGATTCGTGGCTTCTTCCATCATCAGGTTGCTGAAAGAACTTGGAATCCATGGACAGGCTCTGCGGCAGACCGTCAGAGCAGTTTCTCAAGCAGCTGAAAGAAGCAGCCAGTGGATCTGGATCAAACGGAAGGACCCTTGCTGGGCTATAACTTCATGACCCCCACCCCCACCTGAGAACCCAATTCAGATCCCTCCAACTTGAGGAGGGCATATGAGGTATGCGGTCAGCTGTATGGCTGGCTCAGGGAAGAGGACGCCCCTGCCTTGCATAGTCCCGTGGGACATCTTAATTGGGCATGGGACACAAGCTAAGGCTTGATTACCCTTTAGCTGGCCACCTTTGATGAGGGTGTTTAGTGATTAAAGGCCGAAACACCCACTGATTCGAAGGCACACTACTGAGGATGTGTCCCAGAAATTGACATCTTACCCCAGTCTAAGAAATAAACCTCCCATGCCACTCTGTCAACATCACGGCAAATCTCATGTGAGTGCATTCCATCTATTGGCACAATGGACAGTTTTTAACATCTCGTCCCGTGTTTTATGATTCTGTCTACAGCACCTCCCACTGGAGAGTTGATCTGTCTACAACACTTCCTACTGGAGAGTTGATCTGTCTAGAACACTTCCTACTGGAGAGTTGATCTGTCTACAGCACCTCCTACTGGAGATGTATCTGTCTACAACACCTCCTATTGGAGAGTTGATCTGTCTACAACACTTCCTACTGGAGAGTTATCTGTCTACAGCACCTCCTACTGGAGAGTTGATCTGTCTACAACACTTCCTACTGGAGAGTTGATCTGTCTACAGCACCTCCTACTGGAGAGTTATCTGTCTACAGCACCTCCTATTGGAGAGTTATCTGTCTACAGCACCTCCTACTGGAGAGTTAGCTGTCTACAGCACCTCCTACTGGAGAGTTATCTGTCTACAGCAGCTCCTACTGGAGAGTTGATTTGTCTTCAACACTTCCTACTGGAGAGTTGATCTGTCTACAACACTTCCTACTGGATAGTTGATCTGTCTACAGCACCTCCTACTGGAGAGTTATCTGTCTACAGCACCTCCTACTGGAGAGTTGATCTGTCTACAGCACCTCCTACTGGAGAGTTATCTGTCTACAGCACCTCCTATTGGAGAGTTATCTGTCTACAGCACCTCCTACTGGAGAGTTATCTGTCTACAGCACCTCCTACTGGAGAGTTGATTTGTCTACAACACTTCCTACTGGATAGTTGATCTGTCTACAGCACCTCCTACTGGAGAGTTATCTGTCTACAGCGCCTCCTACTGGAGAGTTATCTGTCTACAGCACCTCCTACTGGAGAGTTGATCTGTCTACAGCACCTCCTACTGGAGAGTTGATCTGTCTACAGCAGCTCCTACTGGAGAGTTATCTGTCTACAGCATCTCCTACTGGAGAGTTGATCTGTCTACAGCAGCTCCTACTGGAGAGTTGATCTGTCTACAGCACCTCCTACTGGAGAGTTGATCTGTCTACAGCACCTCCTACTGGAGAGTTGATCTGTCTACAGCACCTCCTACTGGAGAGTTATCTGTCTACAGCTCTCCTACTGGAGAGTTATCTGTCTACAATACCTCCTACTGGAGAGTTATCTGTCTACAGCACCTCCTACGGGAGAGTTGATCTAACTACATCACCTCTTACCGGAGTGTTATCTGTCTACAGCACCTCTTACCGGAGAGTTATCTTTCTACAGCACCTCCTACTGGAGAGTTTATCTGTCTACAGCACCTCCTACTGGAGAGTTTATCTGTCTACAGCACTTCCTACTGGAGAGTTGATCTGTCTACAACACTTCCTACTGGATAGTTGATCTGTCTACAGCAGCTCCTACTGGAGAGTTGATCTGTCTACAGCACCTTCTACTGGAGAGTTGATCTGTCTACAGCACCTCCTACTGGAGAGTTATCTGTCTACAGCACCTCCTACTGGAGAGTTATCTGTCTACAGCTCTCCTCCTGGAGAGTTATCTGTCTACAATACCTCCTACTGGAGAGTTATCTGTCTACAGCACCTCCTACTGGAGAGTTGATTTGTCTCCAACACTTCCTACTGTAGAGTTGATCTGTCTACAGCACCTCCTACTGGAGAGTTTATCTGTCTACAGCACATCCTACTGGAGAGTTAGCTGTCTACAGCACCTCCTACTGGAGAGTTATCTGTCTACAGCACCTCCTACTGGAGAGTTGATCTGTCTACAGCACCTCCTACTGGAGAGTTGATCTGTCTACAGCACCTCCTACTGGAGAGTTATCTGTCTACAACACCTCCTACTGGAGATGTATCTGTCTACAGCACCTCCTACTGGAGAGTTGATTTGTCTACAACACTTCCTACTGGAGAGTTGATCTGTCTACAGCACCTCCTACTGGAGAGTTATCTGTCTACAGCACCTCCTACTGGAGAGTTGATCTGTCTACAGCAGCTCCTACTGGAGAGTTGATCTGTCTACAGCACCTCCTACTGGAGAGTTGATCTGTCTACAGCACCTCCTACTGGAGAGTTATCTGTCTACAGCACCTCCTACTGGAGAGTTGATTTGTCTTCAACACTTCCTACTGGAGAGTTGATCTGTCTACAACACTTCCTACTGGATAGTTGATCTGTCTACAGCACCTCCTACTGGAGAGTTATCTGTCTACAGCGCCTCCTACTGGAGAGTTATCTGTCTACAGCACCTCCTACTGGAGAGTTGATCTGTCTACAGCACCTCCTACTGGAGAGTTGATCTGTCTACAGCAGCTCCTACTGGAGAGTTATCTGTCTACAGCACCTCCTACTGGAGAGTTGATCTGTCTACAGCAGCTCCTACTGGAGAGTTGATCTGTCTACAGCACCTCCTACTGGAGAGTTGATCTGTCTACAGCACCTCCTACTGGAGAGTTATCTGTCTACAGCACCTCCTACTGGAGAGTTATCTGTCTACAGCTCTCCTACTGGAGAGTTATCTGTCTACAATACCTCCTACTGGAGAGTTATCTGTCTACAGCACCTCCTACGGGAGAGTTGATCTCTACATCACCTCTTGGAGTGTTATCTGTCTACAGCACCTCTTACCTGGATAGTTATCTTTCTACAGCACCTCCTACTGGAGAGTTTATCTGTCTACAGCACCTCCTACTGGAGAGTTGATCTGTCTACAACACTTCCTACTGGATAGTTGATCTGTCTACAGCACCTCCTACTGGAGAGTTATCTGTCTACAACACCTCCTACTGGAGATGTATCTGTCTACAGCACCTCCTACTGGAGAGTTGATTTGTCTACAACACGTCCTACTGGAGAGTTGATCTGTCTACAGCACCTCCTACTGGAGAGTTATCTGTCTACAGCACCTCCTATTGGAGAGTTATCTGTCTACAGCACCTCCTACTGGAGAGTTATCTGTCTACAGCACCTCCTACTGGAGAGTTGATTTGTCTTCAACACTTCCTACTGGAGAGTTGATCTGTCTACAACACTTCCTACTGGATAGTTGATCTGTCTACAGCACCTCCTACTGGAGAGTTATCTGTCTACAGCGCCTCCTACTGGAGAGTTATCTGTCTACAGCACCTCCTACTGGAGAGTTGATCTGTCTACAGCACCTCCTACTGGAGAGTTGATCGGTCTACAGCAGCTCCTACTGGAGAGTTATCTGTCTACAGCACCTCCTACTGGAGAGTTGATCTGTCTACAGCAGCTCCTACTGGAGAGTTGATCTGTCTACAGCACCTCCTACTGGAGAGTTGATCTGTCTACAGCACCTCCTACTGGAGAGTTATCTGTCTACAGCACCTCCTACTGGAGAGTTATCTGTCTACAGCTCTCCTCCTGGAGAGTTATCTGTCTACAATACCTCCTACTGGGGAGTTATCTGTCTACAGCACTTCCTACTGGAGAGTTGATCTAACTACATCACCTCTTACCGGAGTGTTATCTGTCTACAGCACCTCTTACCGGAGAGTTATCTTTCTACAGCACCTCCTACTGGAGAGTTTATCTGTCTACAGCACCTCCTACTGGAGAGTGTATCTGTCTACAGCACTTCCTACTGGAGAGTTGATCTGTCTACAACACTTCCTACTGGATAGTTGATCTGTCTACAGCAGCTCCTACTGGAGAGTTGATCTGTCTACAGCACCTCCTACTGGAGAGTTGATCTGTCTACAGCACCTCCTACTGGAGAGTTATCTGTCTACAGCACCTTCTACTGGAGAGTTATCTGTCTACAGCTCTCCTCCTGGAGAGTTATCTGTCTACAATACCTCCTACTGGAGAGTTATCTGTCTACAGCACCTCCTACTGGAGAGTTGATTTGTCTCCAACACTTCCTACTGTAGAGTTGATCTGTCTACAGCACCTCCTACTGGAGAGTTTATCTGTCTACAGCACATCCTACTGGAGAGTTAGCTGTCTACAGCACCTCCTACTGGAGAGTTATCTGTCTACAGCACCTCCTACTGGAGAGTTGATCTGTCTACAGCACCTCCTACTGGAGAGTTGATCTGTCTACAGCACCTCCTACTGGAGAGTTATCCGTCTACAGCACCTCCTACTGGAGAGTTGATTTGTCTACAACACTTCCTACTGGAGAGTTGATCTGTCTACAGCACCTCCTACTGGAGAGTTATCTGTCTACAGCACCTCCTATTGGAGAGTTATCTGTCTACAGCACCTCCTACTGGAGAGTTATCTGTCTACAGCACCTCCTACTGGAGAGTTGATTTGTCTTCAACACTTCCTACTGGAGAGTTGATCTGTCTACAGCACCTCCTACTGGAGAGTTGATCTGTCTACAGCACCTCCTACTGGAGAGTTATCTGTCTACAGCACCTCCTACTGGAGAGTTGATCTGTCTACAGCAGCTCCTACTGGAGAGTTGATCTGTCTACAGCACCTCCTACTGGAGAGTTGATCTGTCTACAGCAGCTCCTACTGGAGCGTTGATCTGTCTACAGCACCTCCTACTGGAGAGTTGATCTGTCTACAGCACCTCCTACTGGAGAGTTATCTGTCTACAGCACCTCCTACTGGAGAGTTATCTGTCTACAGCTCTCCTCCTGGAGAGTTATCTGTCTACAATACCTCCTACTGGGGAGTTATCTGTCTACAGCACCTCCTACTGGAGAGTTGATCTAACTACATCACCTCTTACCGGAGTGTTATCTGTCTACAGCACCTCTTACCGGAGAGTTATCTTTCTACAGCACCTCCTACTGGAGAGTTTATCTGTCTACAGCACCTCCTACTGGAGAGTTTATCTGTCTACAGCACTTCCTACTGGAGAGTTGATCTGTCTACAAAACTTCCTACTGGATAGTTGATCTGTCTACAGCACCTCCTACTGGAGAGTTATCTGTCTACAACACCTCCTACTGGAGATGTATCTGTCTACAGCACCTCCTACTGGAGAGTTGATTTGTCTACAACACGTCCTACTGGAGAGTTGATCTGTCTACAGCACCTCCTACTGGAGAGTTATCTGTCTACAGCACCTCCTACTGGAGAGTTATCTGTCTACAGCACCTCCTACTGGAGAGTTGATTTGTCTTCAACACTTCCTACTGGAGAGTTGATCTGTCTACAACACTTCCTACTGGATAGTTGATCTGTCTACAGCACCTCCTACTGGAGAGTTATCTGTCTACAGCGCCTCCTACTGGAGAGTTATCTGTCTACAGCACCTCCTACTGGAGAGTTGATCTGTCTACAGCACCTCCTACTGGAGAGTTGATCGGTCTACAGCAGCTCCTACTGGAGAGTTATCTGTCTACAGCACCTCCTACTGGAGAGTTGATCTGTCTACAGCAGCTCCTACTGGAGAGTTGATCTGTCTACAGCACCTCCTACTGGAGAGTTGATCTGTCTACAGCACCTCCTACTGGAGAGTTATCTGTCTACAGCACCTCCTACTGGAGAGTTATCTGTCTACAGCTCTCCTCCTGGAGAGTTATCTGTCTACAATACCTCCTACTGGGGAGTTATCTGTCTACAGCACTTCCTACTGGAGAGTTGATCTAACTACATCACCTCTTACCGGAGTGTTATCTGTCTACAGCACCTCTTACCGGAGAGTTATCTTTCTACAGCACCTCCTACTGGAGAGTTTATCTGTCTACAGAACCTCCTACTGGAGAGTGTATCTGTCTACAGCACTTCCTACTGGAGAGTTGATCTGTCTACAACACTTCCTACTGGATAGTTGATCTGTCTACAGCAGCTCCTACTGGAGAGTTGATCTGTCTACAGCACCTCCTACTGGAGAGTTGATCTGTCTACAGCACCTCCTACTGGAGAGTTATCTGTCTACAGCTCCTCCTACTGGAGAGTTATCTGTCTACAGCTCTCCTCCTGGAGAGTTATCTGTCTACAATACCTCCTACTGGAGAGTTATCTGTCTACAGCACCTCCTACTGGAGAGTTGATTTGTCTCCAACACTTCCTACTGTAGAGTTGATCTGTCTACAGCACCTCCTACTGGAGAGTTTATCTGTCTACAGCACATCCTACTGGAGAGTTAGCTGTCTACAGCACCTCCTACTGGAGAGTTATCTGTCTACAGCACCTCCTACTGGAGAGTTGATCTGTCTACAGCACCTCCTACTGGAGAGTTGATCTGTCTACAGCACCTCCTACTGGAGAGTTATCCGTCTACAGCACCTCCTACTGGAGAGTTGATTTGTCTACAACACTTCCTACTGGAGAGTTGATCTGTCTACAGCACCTCCTACTGGAGAGTTATCTGTCTACAGCACCTCCTATTGGAGAGTTATCTGTCTACAGCACCTCCTACTGGAGAGTTATCTGTCTACAGCACCTCCTACTGGAGAGTTGATTTGTCTTCAACACTTCCTACTGGACAGTTGATCTGTCTACAGCACCTCCTACTGGAGAGTTGATCTGTCTACAGCACCTCCTACTGGAGAGTTATCTGTCTACAGCACCTCCTACTGGAGAGTTGATCTGTCTACAGCAGCTCCTACTGGAGAGTTGATCTGTCTACAGCACCTCCTACTGGAGAGTTGATCTGTCTACAGCAGCTCCTACTGGAGCGTTGATCTGTCTACAGCACCTCCTACTGGAGAGTTGATCTGTCTACAGCACCTCCTACTGGAGAGTTATCTGTCTACAGCACCTCCTACTGGAGAGTTATCTGTCTACAGCTCTCCTCCTGGAGAGTTATCTGTCTACAATACCTCCTACTGGGGAGTTATCTGTCTACAGCACCTCCTACTGGAGAGTTGATCTAACTACATCACCTCTTGGAGTGTTATCTGTCTACAGCACCTCTTACCGGAGAGTTATCTTTCTACAGCACCTCCTACTGGAGAGTTTATCTGTCTACAGCACCTCCTACTGGAGAGTTTATCTGTCTACAGCACTTCCTACTGGAGAGTTGATCTGTCTACAAAACTTCCTACTGGATAGTTGATCTGTCTACAGCACCTCCTACTGGAGAGTTATCTGTCTACAACACCTCCTACTGGAGATGTATCTGTCTACAGCACCTCCTACTGGAGAGTTGATTTGTCTACAACACGTCCTACTGGAGAGTTGATCTGTCTACAGCACCTCCTACTGGAGAGTTATCTGTCTACAGCACCTCCTATTGGAGAGTTATCTGTCTACAGCACCTCCTACTGGAGAGTTATCTGTCTACAGCACCTCCTACTGGAGAGTTGATTTGTCTTCAACACTTCCTACTGGAGAGTTGATCTGTCTACAGCACCTCCTACTGGAGAGTTATCTGTCTACAGCGCCTCCTACTGGAGAGTTATCTGTCTACAGCACCTCCTACTGGAGAGTTGATCTGTCTACAGCACCTCCTACTGGAGAGTTGATCTGTCTACAGCAGCTCCTACTGGAGAGTTGATCTGTCTACAGCACCTCCTACTGGAGAGTTATCTGTCTACAGCACCTCCTACTGGAGAGTTATCTGTCTACAGCTCTCCTACTGGAGAGTTATCTGTCTACAATACCTCCTACTGGAGAGTTATCTGCCTACAGCACCTCTTACCGGAGTGTTATCTGTCTACAGCACCTCTTACCGGAGAGTTATCTTTCTACAGCACCTCCTACTGGAGAGTTTATCTGTCTACAGCACCTCCTACTGGAGAGTTATCTGTCTACAGCACCTCCTACTGGAGAGTTATCTGTCTACAGCACCTCCTACTGGAGAGTTATCTGTCTACAGCACCTCCTACGGGAGAGTTATCTGCCTACAGCACCTCCTGGTGGAGAGTTATCTGTCTACAGCAGCTCCTACTGGAGAGTTATCTGTCTACAACACCTCCTACTGGAGAGGTGATCTGCCTACAGCACCTCCTGGTGGAGAGTTATCTGTCTACAGCACCTCCTACTGGAGAGTTATCTGTCTACAACACCTCCTACTGGAGAGTTATCTGTCTGCAGCACCTCCTACTGGAGAGTTATCTGTCTACAGCACCTCTTACTGGAGAGGTGATCTGTCTACAACACTTCCTACTGGAGAGTTATCTGTCTACAGAACTTCCTACTGGAGAGTTATCTGTCTACAGCACCTCTTACTGGAGAGGTGATCTGTCTACAACAACATCTGTCTTCCTACTGGAGAGTTATCTG
>NC_068421.1:82467462-82473172 GCF_023373465.1 Oncorhynchus keta | reverse complement strand
GCTATCCAGGTGGTCTCCCATCCTGGGTTTTAACTAAGGGCAGCCCTGCTTCACTTTGATATTTGCTTTGGTTGATTTCAAATGGAATCTTCAAGTTAAGAATGAATATGTTTTAAGTTAAAGAATATGACTAAATCAAATCAAACGTTAAGTGCATTTAACTGTGGTTGTGAATCTAACATATCAATTGTTAATTGGTAGACAAACTGGAAATTTAAATGTGTTTGGTTGTCAATGGAACCAAATATCAACATTTGAAGGAGATGTACATTCTGCTGTGTTACCTCAACTGAGCACCTTTAAAATGCAACTGAGTAACACATTCATGGCCACATTTTGAGGTTACTGTAACTATAAATGATCTTCTTATGTGATCATGGAACGGGTGCATGTTCAAGATTGCATGCAAAGGTCAGAGATCTTCACAGAATCCCGAATAGCATTGATCACTTGCACTATGTACTTTTAATGTAATCTCATCTGCAATCCAGGTCATTTGGTTCTGCTGTTAGATGAAGCACTGTGATAACAACATTAAGTTGTTGTATATACAAAATATCTGACATTGTATTCCCATTTGAACTTTGTTGTGCTTTTAAGTAGTTGGAAGTGCAGTGATAACACATTTAGATGACAACTAAACCAAAAATCAGACATTGCTTTTCCATTGGAATTTGGTTGTAGGATTTCAGAGGGTTAAAAACATAGTGATAACACATTGAGAATTCAACCAACTTCTGGCTGTCTTTTTGAGTAGGTGAATAAAGATTGAAATCTCAATTTATCAACATCTCTACTAAATATTACACACATTTCCATGTTGAAATAACGTGGTGTGCTCAGTAGACTGCTTATGTTGATGTGTTGTTAGATGGCAATTGAATAGGAAATCAAAGGATTAAGAAGCACAAAAAATGGCTTTTATTTCCATGGTTCGTTAGATGACAATTCAATAAGAAATGAGAGGTTTTGGAAACCACAAATGTCTCTCATTACAATGGTTGACAAGTCCAAATAGGATCACTATTTCACACCCCAGATACATGTTGTCCTCATGCAGATGTCTTAGTATAGTTGGGTGATTATGATGTGGAAGTGGATGTGTTTTAGTCCTCTTTAAATCTGTCGGCTTGAATTCTCCTTACAGTCTAATGTCTCAGAGAGGTCCGTGCTCAGCTACAAAGTCACATGCTGAAACAGACACTGGGAGACACCCAATCTCTCTCTCTATGGCTCTGTAAACCATGGTACCATGCATAATTTAGACTGATTCTATAATTGTTGGGGGGCTTAAGGTGGTTTGAATAGACTCCGGTAGGATTAAGCCTGTATCAGATATGCTGTTGTAGAATAAACCAAGCCTTTCAGTCAATGAAACAAGTTGCTGCTATTTAATACTCTTTGGTGTTGTGTTGTAGTGATGACATGGCTAAGTTTCAGACAAAGAGAGATGTTGTCTGTTGACATATGAGACACCTCGGGGGAGCCGAGCGGTGAACTCAGTTGCATCTTCTGACCATTTTCCCCCCCATTCAGACAAAAGCAGCTGTGTTTGGGTCAGTGTGGCTCTGTGGCGATCGGAGGCCATTCCGTGTCAACCAGGAGAACACTGCCTCTCCACCGCTCCCCCCTGCACTCTAACAAAGCTGCTACATTAATGTTTAATGTGCAACTGATGTACCGAGGTTCCTCACTCTACCCCACTGAGACTGAATTAGAGAGAGAGGGAGATGAAGAGAGAGAGAAAGCATTATAGCACTCGCACATAGAGTGCATAGCGAAAGAAAGACTCCGAGAGACTTTCTAAAATGTCAGTAGACATTCTGCAACATCAACTAGAGCCACTGCACATCAGCGGTATAAGGGTCAGTACACAGTGCCTGACTATGTCTCATCTTAAATGTCACAACTAATATCCATCCTCTACAAAATCAATCCCACCACAATCTGGTACTGAGTTGCTTCCTTCCTTTCCCTCTACACTTTGTCTGTAGCTATTTTCACTACCACGCCACTAATGGAGAGTTTGTCTAAGCACAATGTTGTTGTTTTGTCTGCGTTGTCACTATGTTAAACCATTTTCTTCATAAAATGAAATTTACAGCAATAGGCAAAATAGCATCACAATTGAACATAAATAAGGCCTGAGCACAAAGATAATAGGAGGATACATGAAAAAAAGATAGACTAAAAGAAAAGTAGTCATTGATTACATCAGAAGTGTCTGGTGTTGTTGTACTGTTGTGGGGTTGTTGTGGTGTGACAGGTAGCCTAGCGGCTAAGGGCGTTAAGCCAGTAACTGAAAGGTCACTGGTTCGAATCCTTGAGCTGACTCGATGAAAAATCTGTTGATGTGCCCTTGAGCAAGGCACTTAACCCTAATTGCTCCTGTAAGTCACTCTGGGTAAGAGCATCTGCTAAATGGCTCAAATGTCAATATAAATGTGTGTTGCTGCCCACACTGTGTGTTGACTGAGTACTCCACTCTAATGTTACTCTGGTGAGCGTTACGTTATCGAGCCCTGAAGGCTGCAGAGAGAGACAGAGAAGGGGAGAGAGAAAGAGGGGTGGAGAGAGAGAGAGAGAATTTCCTCATTATCTGAAAACCACTAAGGGCCCACATCACTTGCCTTGATATTAGGTACAGTACTTGGTACTGGAGGGGTACAGGGGACAGAGGGTACAGGGGAAATATAAGGGACACTGGGGTACAGGAGACAGAGGGTACAGGGGGAAGATAAGGGACACTGGGGTACAGGAGACAGAGGGTACAGGGGGAAGATATGGGACACTGGGGTACAGGAGACAGAGGGTACAGGGGGAAGATAAGGGACACTGGGGTACAGGAGACAGAGGGTACAGGGGGAAGATAAGGGACACTGGGGTACAGGAGACAGAGGGTACAGGGGGAAGATAAGGGACACTGGGGTACAGGAGACAGAGGGTACAGGGGGAAGATAAGGGACACTGGGGTACAGGAGACAGAGGGTACAGGGGGAAGATATGGGACACTGGGGTACAGGAGACAGAGGGTACAGGGGGAAGATAAGGGACACTGGGGTACAGGAGACAGAGTGTACAGGGGGAAGATAAGGGACACTGGGGTACAGGAGACAGAGTGGGTAAAGGGGCTCAAAGGGGCATATGGGGTCTTGTGTGCCTCTCAGTCTCTGAGGCAGGGCCTCTCCAAAGGAACAATGTAAAGCTGTCTGTCTCTCTGAGAGGATCTTGGACATTGGGTCAACCACTTACTGTACCGCTGCTGTGGTTGTCTTGACCATGTATGGTCAGAACCTGGAACAGGACCAGGAGCGGTCGTGGTGACAAGGCCTTGGGTGAACATGAGATGATGGTGTATGTAGGTCTGTCTGTCTGGGTTTCAAGCTTTTCTCTCTTCTCCATTCACTCCTCCTGCCTCCAGTGTCACATGTCAATGTCCCTGTTTATTATTGTAATTTCCTCTTCTCTCTGTATTGTATTGGTGTCTGACGGCTGGGTGGAGAGACGGTTGGCAGGAGAGGAGGAGAAGAGGAGAGGAGGAGTGACGGTTGGGAGGAGAAGAGGAGAGGAGGAGTGACGGTTGGGAGGAGAGATGGTTGGGAGGAGAGAAGGAGAAGAGGAGAGGAGAAGTGACAGTTGGGAGGAGAGGAGGAGTGATGGGTGGGAGGAGAGGAGGAGTGACGGTTGGGAGGAGAGGAGGAGTGATGGTTGGGAGGAGAGGAGGAGAAGAGGAGAGGAGGAGTGATGGTTGGGAGGAGAGGAGGAAAGAGGAGAGGAGGAGTGATGATTGGGAGGAGAGATGGTCGGGAGGAGAGGAGGAGAAGAGGCGAGGAGGAGTGACGGTTGGGAGGAGAAGAGGAGAGGAGGAGTGACGGTTGGGAGGAGAGATGGTTGGGAGGAGAGAAGGAGAAGAGGAGAGGAGAAGTGACAGTTGGGAGGAGAGGAGGAGAGGAGGAGTGATGGGTGGGAGGATAGGAGGAGTGACGGTTGGGAGGAGAGGAGGAGTGATGGTTGGGAGGAGAGGAGGAGAAGAGGAGAGGAGGAGTGATGGTTGGGAGGAGAGGAGGAGTGATGGTTGGGAGGAGAAGAGGAGAGGAGGAGAAGAGGAGAGGAGAGGAGGAGTGATGGTTGGGAGGAGAGGAGGAAAAGAGGAGAGGAGTGATGATTGGGAGGAGAGATGGTCGGGAGGAGAGGAGGAGTGACGGTTGGGAGGAGAAGAGGAGAGGAGGAGTGACGGTTGGGAGGAGAGATGGTTGGGAGGAGAGAAGGAGAAGAGGAGAGGAGAAGTGACAGTTGGGAGGAGAGGAGGAGAGGAGGAGTGATGGGTGGGAGGAGAGATGGTTGGGAGGAGAGGAGGAGTGACGGTTGGGAGGAGTGATGGTTGGGAGGAGAGGAGGAGTGATGGTTGGGAGGAGAGATGTTTGGGAGGAGAGGAGGAGTGGAGAGATAGTTGGGTGGAGAGGAGAAGAGGAGGAGTGACGGTTGGGTGGAGAAATGGTTGGGAGGAGAGGAGGAGAAGAGGAGAGGAGGAGTGACGGCTGGGAAGAGGAGAGGAGGAGTGGAGGAGTAACGGTTGGGAGGAGGAGTGGAGAAGTGGAGGAGAGGAGGAGTGGAAGAGAGGAGGAGAGGAGGACTGACGGTTGGGAGGAGTGGAGGAGAGGAAGAGTGGAAGAGAGGAGGAGAGAAGGTAATGAAATGGTAATGAAATGACTTTAATGTCAGGCTCTGCTCAGAACTGGCATTTCCCTCCTCACAGTTCAGTTCTCTGCTGTTGAAATATTTCAGCTCGGGGGCTGAATCCTCTCAATATAACCTTTAATTATGAATATGTAGCTGTCACCACCAAACAGCCTGCCTGCCTGTACCAACTAAGCTGCTTAGCACTTAAAGTGGTTCAGCGTGAGATGAGACTAGCTGGCTGCTATATAGATGGACAGTCTCATGTATTAGAATGATGTGGTTTAATAAGGTATAGCCAGTTGGGTGCTTTACAGACAGGTAATGATGGCTAGAAGAGATGAGTCAGTCACTAGGGTCTCAGTGATGTGCTTATGATGGTGCGTGTGTGTGTGACCACATTCGTGCTCATTGACTTTCCTCATACAAAGAGTATTTAGGGAGTGGTGAAAACAGAAACAGTCATTAGCAGTGGAAGTCATTAGTCAAACCAAGAGAGAAGGGAGGGAGAGGCCGAACGAGGAAGGAGTAGAGGAAGTGATGGAAAGGGAGAGACGAATATAGTTTGATGTGTCGTTTACATTGATTTATGTCCAGACCAATAACTGTATTCAGTTTTATTAGGAGTTATATGTAATGGGACTGCTATTGCACACATAACACCTTTTGAAATGATATGATGATATGCCATTTAAACGCAACAGTTTACAGAGGGGTGAACAGACATCCTGCGTCTTGATAACCAGTAATCATTTGCAATACACAACACCCTCCCTTATCTTCTATGGGTCATCTATGCATATGGAAATAATGATATTTGCCTTCACACAACCTAGGAGGTGGTTACTGGTTAGGACTGGTTAGGAAGCAGATGATACAGGAAGACATTTGTATTCATTACTGTACAGTACACTGCAGTCCACCTCTGTCTTCCTCCCTCTATCTCTCTCTCTCTCTCTCTCTCTGTCTCTGTCTCTGTGTGTGTGCGTGCGTGAGTGCGTGCGTGCGTGCGTGCGTGCGTGAGTGTGAGTGT
>NC_068421.1:82466269-82467362 GCF_023373465.1 Oncorhynchus keta | reverse complement strand
TATTATTAACCATGTTTAATGACCAGTGAAGCCAGGGCCATGGGTAACTTACTACACTATTATTAACCATGTTTAATGACCAGTGAAGCCAGGGCCATGGGTAACTTACTACACTATTATTAACCATGTTTAATGACCAGTGAAGCCAGGGCCGTGGGTAACTTACTACACTATTATTAACCATGTTTAATGACCAGTGAAGCCAGGGCCGTGGGTAACTTACTACACTATTATTAACCATGTTTAATGACCAGTGAAGCCAGGGCCGTGGGTAACTTATTACACTATTATTAACCATGTTTAATGACCAGTGGCCAGGGCCATGGGTAACTTTACACTATTATTAACCATGTTTAATGACCAGTGAAGCCAGGGCCGTGGGTAACTTACTACATTATTATTAACCATGTTTAATGACCAGTGAAGCCAGGGCCGTGGGTAACTTATTACACTATTATTAACCATGTTTAATGACCAGTGGGTAACTTACAACACTATTATTAACCATGTTTAATGACCAGTGAAGCAGGCCGTGGGTAACTTACTACACTATTATTAACCATGTTTAATGACCAGTGAAGCCAGGGCCATGGGTAACTTACTACACTATTATTAACCATGTTTAATGACCAGTGAAGCCAGGGCCGTGGGTAACTTACTACACTATTATTAACCATGTTTAATGACCAGTGAAGCCAGGGCCGTGGGTAACTTACTACACTATTATTAACCATGTTTAATGACCAGTGAAGCCAGGGCCATGGGTAACTTACTACACTATTATTAACCATGTTTAATGACCAGTGAAGCCAGGGCCGTGGGTAACTTACTACACTATTATTAACCATGTTTAATGACCAGTGAAGCCAGGGCCGTGGGTAACTTACTACACTATTATTAACCATGTTTAATGACCAGTGAAGCCAGGGCCATGGGTAACTTACTACACTATTATTAACCATGTTTAATGACCAGTGAAGCCAGGGCCGTGGGTACTTTTACTACACTATTATTAACCATGTTTAATGACCAGTGAAGCCAGGGCCATGGGTAACTTACTACACTATTATTAACCATGTTTAATGACCAGTGA
>NC_068421.1:82454104-82466169 GCF_023373465.1 Oncorhynchus keta | reverse complement strand
TTTAATGACCAGTGAAGCCAGGGCCGTGGGTAACTTACTACACTGGAATGGACATGACAAATGTCATTAGCATAGGGGACATGGAGGGAGGAAGTAGCAAGAGAGAGAAGGGTGATAAGAGCAAGAAATGGAGAGAGAGAGAAAGAGAGGGACAGTGGGACGGTATAGGGACAGTGGGTTTCAGTCTGATTCAAGTGGCCATGTACATATATTCCATTTCTTGCAGGAAATGCAATTTTGTCATTCATTTATTATAGACAGTGTGTGTGTGTTACAGATAGTGAGTGTGCACTGTGTGCACGGTGCTCCTATGTTCTTTTCAATACAATTCAACTACAATACAGCACTAGCAGCCATTTAAGTGAGGACAAGAGCTCTCCAAAGCGAGGCCATTGTCAGAGCAGAGCAGATCTGGAAGCCTGTTTCTCCCTGCCGACTAGCTGCGATGAGACAGGGAGAGAGAGAGAGAGAGGCTGCAGTAATTGTACTACTAATAGATTTTTGTTTGCAGCCGGGGACTGATGCTGTGACATCCTCTCTCTCTCTCTTTCTTTGAGGTTTGGACCACAGTGTCACTGCAGACGAAAGTGTAGTGTTAATTACATTATCCAATGAGCACAGAGCGGCAGAATTGGATGACCTGAGTAACAAGCTATCACAGCCAGGGTTAATTGAAACACAGACAGAGCTGGTAAACAACCTGAGGGAAGTGAAGAGTGTATTCTCTATTCCAGGAGAAAGAAGCAAACAAACACGTTTTCACAGGATGACTAACTCAGCTCCACAGCACACAGCGTGATGTCAGAGATAGAAATGGGTTTTGGCTACCTGCCCTTGATGGAAGATCTGAAGAGCCTGCCTGGGCTGTTTCTGAGGTCTTCCATAGAAGGATTGGCAAATTGACAAGGAATTAGTCCTCTAATGGAAGTGACTCAATGTTCTTTGTAGTTAACAGTCTTATCATAATCATCATCTTCATCACCATCATTATCAGCAACGTGATCCACACAGTCTACCAGTTAATCATGTTTACAGATATGTACGTGGTTGTCGCTTGTGTGTGTGAGCGTGCGTGTGCACCCCTCTCCTGTCTGTTTGACTCGTCTGAAGACCCTGTTCATCTTGACAGCAGCCTCATGGGGCGATGCCCGCCCACACATTGCATTCTGGGAAGCAGACGGAGTGTTTGTGTTCTGCTGTCAATGGAGGCGGTTCTGTCTCTCTGATGATGAATAAAACAGGAACCCTTTTCAGAGCGGCAATCTGAGTGGTTTAATGTGTGTTTGGGTGCCGTCCTAAAAGGATTTGAAATAACTCTGCCCAGTGGATCGGTTTGCGTCATGGTGTGAGAGTTCCCATTTTCAGTGTGTGTGTGTGTGTGTGTGTGTGTGTGTCGAGGTGAAAGGTCATTCACATTCCAGCAAGGTGTGTTGTTGACCACTTCATGGTCTGCTGATTTATGTGGTCGTCTGACACACCTGCCCTCACTAAAGCCAAACAGCTCAGAGAGTATCAGTGTGTACTGTAGCAGGGCCCATGGTGAACAGTCCTGCTGTGACAGATGGATGCCCTGTGGGTCGTTCCACCTCAAAAAACACAAGATGAGGATTTCGACACCCACCATCTCAGATTGTTATGACATTTTTCTGTAGTTCTGAAAAAATATGATTAACATTCCTGGAACATTATTTTTCTCTGAGAAATTAAGGTTATTGAATGCATCCAAATTGGCCGTTTTAATTGACAGAATTCAGATAATATTCAATTAATATAGTACCCAACATCCGATTTGAACCAACCTTCTTCCTAGTAATGAGTAAGACATAAGGAATCCGCAAAGAATTGTCCAGCGCCACCCACGGCAACAACCAGTATACAGTATCAGTTCTTTATGTATAACAAGTAGTATGAAACTATGGCTTGGAGTATTGCTTCTCCGTACTATGTAATGTATTCCCTGTGAATCTGGTGAGTTTTTTTCCCCCTGTTCAGATAAATTAGTAATTGAAGTTGCTTGCATTATTAGTGTGTGAAAGGACCAGGTTTTTGATGCCGCTATTCTTGCTGTACCTCCACACTCTTTAATCCATTGCAACTTTGGGTAGAAAACTAATAGATTTGGCTCATTATGGAAATAAAATCCCCACATAATGACAATGCACTACATGGTATGTGGACACCCCTTCAAATGAGTGTATTCTCCTATTTCAGCCAAACCCGTTGCTGACAGGTGTTTAAAATCGAGCACACTGCCATGCAATATCCATAGGGAAACATTGGCAGTAGAATGGCCTTGCTGAAGAGCTCAGTGACTTTCAACGTGGCAACGTCATAGTATGCCACCTTTCCAACAAGTCAGATTGTCTAATTTCTGTCCTGCTAGAGCTGCCCCTTCTGTCCTCGGTTGCAACACTCACTACCGAGTTCCAAACTGCCTCTGGAAGCAACATCAGCACAAGAACGGTTCGTCGGCAGCTTCATGAAATGGGTTTCTATGGCCGAGCAGCCGTTACACAAGCCTAAGATCAGCATGCACAATGTCAAGCGTTGGTTGGAGTGGAATAAAGCTCCTCACCATTGGACTCTGGAGCAGGAAAACGCTACCTGCCTGAATGCATAGTGCCAACTGTAAATTAGGATCAGCCGGTCACCCGTGATCAGAGCAGTGGGATCCAGAGCACCAGGTGGCTGGTCATTATACACAGCTATGTTGGCACAGGCACCCTGGGACACACCACAACATGAGAGACAGAGAGACGGACATCAGGGGAGGGAGGGAGACATATACAAGCACGTGCCAAAGATAGGCCATTACAAAGATGACACCTTCCTGCCACTAACACTAAATTATATGACACCAAATTTCTCATGAAACACACCCCCTTTCATTTAATACCATTTTCCTATATATGGCTTTCAAAACCCTTTCTGAGTGTATTGAGTGTCCTCTCTCTTCACCTCCCCACTGCAGTGGTTTAGGCTCTCATTATGAACAGCATGATAATCTGTACCTTCCCAGAGCCTTGGATCTACTGCTCTGTTTATTCCTACAGGAAGGTATGAGACAGTGATAGGTATGAGACAGTGATAGGTATGAGACAGTGATAGCTTAGAACTGAGCGGGGTGTAGATCGATTGGGGTAGATTTTTTTTACACAGGATAGGACCCAGGTCCAAGGTATTGTCTTATCAGGGCAAAGACTCACTTTACTACCACGTCACTTTACTACCATGTACCTTTACTACCACGTCACTGTCACGCCTTGGTCATTGTATTTTGTGTTTTAGTTATATATTTGTTCAGGCCAGGGTGTGACATGGTTTATTGTATTGTCGTATTGGGGTTTTTGTAGGCATTGGGATTGTGGTTGATTAGGGGTGTGTCTAGTATAGGCTTGGCTGCCTGAGGCGGTTCTCAATCAGAGTCAGGTGATTCTCGTTGTCTTTGATTGGGAACCATATTTAGGTAGCCGGGGTTTCACTGTGTATTTCGTGGGTGATTGTTCCTGTCTCCGTGTTAGTGTTCACCAGATAGGCTGTATTAGGTTTCACGTTCCGTTTGTTGTTTTTGTATTTATTTAGTTATTTCATGTATCGTCATTCTCTTCATTAAAGAACATGAGTAACAACCACGCTGCATTTCGGTCCGACTCTCTTTCGACGAACGAATGCCGTTACAGTCACTTTACTACCATGTACCTTTACTACCAAGTCCCCTTACTAGCATGTACCTTTACTACCACGTCACTTTACTACAATGTACCTTTACTACCACGTCCCCTTACTACCATGTACCTTTACTACCACGTCACTTTACTACCATGTAACTTTACTACCATGTACCTTTACTACCACGTCACTTTATTACCATGTACATTTACTACCATGTACCTTTACTAACCTGTACCTTTACTACCACGTCACTTTACTACCATGTACCTTTACTACCATGTCCCCTTACTACCATGTACCTTTACTACCACGTCACTTTACTACCATGTACCTTTACTACCACGTCACTTTACTACCATGTACCTTTACTACCATGTCACTTTACTGCCATGTACCTTTACTACCACGTCCCCTTACTACCATGTACCTTTAATACCATGTACCTTTACTACCATGTCACTTTACTATCATGTACATTTACTACCACGTCCCCTTACTACCACGTACCTTTACTACCACGTCACTTTACTACCATGTACCTTTACTACCATGTACATTTACTACCACGTCCCCTTACTACCATGTACCTTTACTACCACGTCACTTTACTACCATGTACATTTAATACCATGTACCTTTACTACCACGTCACTTTACTACAATGTACCTTTACTACCACGTCACTTTACTATCACGTCACTTTACTACCACGTACCTTTACTACCATGTCACTTTACTACCATGTACCTTTACTACCATGTCACTTTACTACCATGTACCTTTACTACCATGTACCTTTACTACCATGTACCTTTACTAACATGTACCTTTACTACCATGTACCTTTACTACCATGTCACTTTACTACCATGTCTCTTTACTACCATGTACCTTTACTACCATGTACCTTTACTAACATGTACCTTTACTACCATGTACCTTTACTACCATGTCTCTTTACTACCATGTACCTTTACTACCATGTATCTTTACTACCATGTACCTTTACTAACATGTACCTTTACTACCATGTACCTTTACTACCATGTACCTTTACTACCACGTCACTTTACTACCATGTACCTTTACTACCATGTCTCTTTACTAACATGTACCTTTACTACCATTTACCTTTACTACCATGTACCTTTACTACCACATACCTTTACTACCATGTACCTTTACTACCATATACCTTTACTACCATGTACCTTTACTACCATATACCTTTACTACCATGTACCTTTACTACCATGTACCTTTACGACCATGTCACGTTACTACCATGTCCCTTTAGTACCATGTACCTTTACTACCATGTACCTTTACTACCATGTACCTTTAGTTCCATGTCACTTTACTACCATGTACCTTTACTACCATGTCACTTTACTACCATGTCACTCTACTACCATGTCATGCTTGCTAGTCCATCTAGCCAATTTACTATTAACAAGCACAGGAGGGTGGAGAACATTACCATTGCTTAACCTTGAGGGGTCTGTTGTGTGTGTGTACGTGTCTGTGTGTGTGCAAATGCCTAGTGTGTCATGTATATGTATATGTGAATGTGCATGTCTCTTTATCTCATTCCTTAGCATATCCAGTCTGTCTCTATCATACATTTATGCATGTGGCCAGTCCAGACCAGCCCCAGACACAGGTTGGCATTTGAAGGTCAGCCATTAGCATGATGTTCCTGATGGTATTAGCTCCCTCCACCACCACAAGGCTAACATCATTGATTAGACTACAAAGCAGAAAACTAGCAAGCTAAACTGTCTTTGTTGTCAGTACTGACACATAATGGCTAAAGAATTGAAAGAGAATGAAGGGAAGAAATGAAAGATAAATAAAATGTGTTATCTTTGTCGGTGTGTCAATGATGGAGAGAAAATGATGAAAGAAAGGATAGACTATATGAATGAAATAAGCTACTAGCTGAAATGGGCTGTTTACTATATGTCTCTTCTTCCTTTGTCATTGTTTATGTTGCCATTGACTACAGAATGAAGCAGCGATGTAGCTAGTGTCTGTTACAGTCATGTATTTTGTATGGGATGGATCTACTACAGTACACCATCATGGTGTCTTGGTTCACAGCTAGCTGTCAGGTGGAGGATATTATAGGAAGCTGATATCGACCTGGTTAGGAAGATCAAATCAAATGTATTTTTAGAGTCCGTTTTACATCAGCAGATGTCACAAAGTGCTTCTAAACAAACCCAGCCTAAAATCCCAAACAGCAAGCAACACGGTGGCCAGAGTAATCTTTCTAATGAAGTTCATGAATAATGTGGATAGTGTGAGTGTTAGGGTTGAATATTTGACAAATGTTCCATCCCGAGAATAAATCACTTTTCTCCCGACTAACCCAGTATTTCCCGCAGAAACCAGAAGTGTAATTCAAAAGCATTATAGAGCATATACTGTAAATGTGGACTTGATTAGATCTTTGATCACCATGAACAGTCTAACCTGATGCGACCTGAGCCTGATCAGCCACATATTAAATACATTTAATGAGCCCTACATTAATGACATTTAATGAGCCCAAACCCAATAAAGCCCAAATGATTGTGCCATTATCAAATCAAAATCAAATCAAATTGTATTTGTCACATGCAACATGTCAACCTTAACATGAAATGCTTACTTACAAGCCGTTAACCAACAATGCAGTTCAAGAAAGAGAGTTAAGAAAATATTTACTAATGAAACTAAAGTTAAAAATAAAATAAAAAGTAACACAATAAAATATCACTACCAAGGCTACAGTATATACAGGGTGTACCGGTACCGAGTCAATGTGCGGGGTACAGGTTAGAAAGACAATACATGTGTAGCCTACTGCACATTAGTCTATTGCACATTACACACAGCAGAAAAACAGAAAAGCACATAGATGTAGCTAGCTATATGCTCTCTTGGGTAAATAAATGAAACTAGATCCAGTAGGCTAATCTTTTTGAGTGGGAACTGTATTACTGTACTGTGTGGTATTATATGGACTGGAATTACACACAGCGCTCAAACTATGATGAAATATGGGATGAAGCATATGATGAGGCGGCAGGGTATCCTAGTGGTTAGAGCATTGGACTAGTAACCGGAAGGTTGCAAGTTCAAATCCCCGAGCTGACAAAGTACAAATCTGTCGTTCTACCCCTGAACATGCAGTTAACCCACTGTTCCTAGGCTGTCATTGAAAATAAGAATTTGTTCTTAACTGACTTGCCAAGTTAAATAAAAAGCAGAAGAGAACATGTGTTTCTGGTGCAGCACATGCGGCCTACAAAGTTACAAGTATAGGCTAGAAAATTTGATTTTGAAATAGAATAGGGCCTATTTGTATAATTAGTAGGCTGACACGTATATACCTTTAATAATTTTTCCCTTAATGTTATTATCCTATTTCTCTCTCTATTGTTGCTTCAGTCCTTCCCCACTTGAAACAGTTAAATGAAATACATTTTGTTGGCCCTATTTTCATCCTTCTAATGAAATCGTTGAATAATATAGGACTAGAATTAGAAGCAGAAGCCTTTCACTTCGACTTCACAAAGATTGAATGGTTATGGGTCAGAATAAATAACTGCTATAGCCATCGCACATTCTCTTTTCTTTCAAACTACCCGTGTGTTCTATTGTCTGCTGTATTTAACATTCAGCAAAAAAAAGCTTGCGTCCCTCTTCAAATAGTATATTGGTATAAGATATGCTTAAAAAATGAGGTCCAGCAAGGACTTCTAGTCTAGCTTTTCCTGCATGGGACTCCAAGAGCTAAGTAGAATTTTTTAAGGAGAGAGGCCAGCAGAACATGGGTGCTTGCGTATTGTGGAAGAGACAGAGGCTATAAGTTAGAAGCTTATTATGCATAACCCATCATAAATACGCTAAATATAATGTTAATTCTGAATTAAATATATTACCTGAAAAGGGTAGGCTAGGAGATCTATATATAGGTCTATAAATCAATCTAGAACAGGAATATCTATTTTGGATGCAATTTTAGTAGGATTGATGGAGAGAGAGAGAAAGCCACAATATTCGAGTGCAGCTGCAATTAAAACAATTATAATATTTACAATTAAAAAATAAGGTGGCCCCCGAAAGCCAGATGGAGATGGGTAAATTAGATGTGCATTCGGTCTTTATATTATTGTAGCATACCGGTGCAGAGTCAATGTACGGAGGCACCAGTTAGTCGAGGTAATTGAGGTAATATATACATGTGGGTAGAGTTATTAAAGTGACTTATGCATAGATAATAACAGAGAGTAGCAGCAGCGTAAAAGGGGGGGGGGACAATGCAAGTAGTCTGGGTAGCCATTTGATTAAATGTTCAGTAGTCTTTTGGCTTGGGGGTAGAAGCTGTTTAGAAGCCTCTTGGGCCTAGACTTGGCGTGCTGGTACCGCTTGCCGTGCGGGAGCAGAGAGAACACTCTACGACTAGGGTGTCTGAAGCCTTTGACAATTTTTTGGGTCTTCCTTTGACATCGCCTGGTATAGAGGTCCTGGATGGCAGGAAGCTTGGCCCCATTGATGTACTGGGCCGTACGCACTGCCCTCTGAAGTGCCTTGCGGTCAGAGGCCGAGCAGTTGCCATACCAGGCAGTGATGCAACCAGTCAGGATGCTCTCGATGGTGCAGCTGTAGAACTTTTTGAGGATCTGAGAACCCTTGCCAAATCTTTTCAGTCTCCTGAGGGGGAATAGGTTTTGTTGTGCCCTCTTGATGTGCTTGGACCATGTTAGTTAGTTGGTGATGTGGACACCAAGAAACTTGAAGCTCTCAACCTGCTCCACTACAGCCCCATCGATGAGAATGGGGGAGTGCTCAGTCCTCCTTTTCCTGTAGTCCACAATAATTTCCTTAGTTTTGATTATGTTGAGGTAGAGGTTGTTGTCCTGGCACCACACGGCCAGGTCTCTGACCTCCCTATAGGCTGTCTCGTCGCTGTTGGTGATCAAAAAGTTGTGTCATTGGCAAACTTAATGATGGTGTTGGAGTCGTGCCTGGCCGTGCAGTCATGAGTGAACAGGGAGTACAGAAGGGAACTGAGCACGCACCCCTGAGGGGCCCCCGAGTTAAGGATTAGGGTGGCGGATGTGTTGTTACCTACCCTTACCACCTGGGGGGTAGGACGTCCAGAATCCAGTTGCAGAGGGAGGTGTTTAGTCCCAAGGCATGGTTAATGCCTAAGGGAATGCATTTCCATGCAGGGCTGTTGCGGTGACCGTATAGCATCACACCGGCGGTCATGAGTCATGAAGGCAGTTAAATTCCACATGACTATTTAGTCATGGTAATTAGGTTTCTCCAAGCTCTGATGCTGCTGATGGTCATTAGTAGCCTACCAAACTTGCTAACTGCCTGGTACTCAGCACTCTATTGTCCCTCTAATCACTCTGACATCAATGGAAAAGTAATAGAAAATCTAATTAAGCACTTCATGAGAGCCCATTAGCTCATGTTGCGCAATTTTTCTATAGGCTATGGAATTGCGTGAGAAAACACAGTGATGGCCTCTATTAAAAATAGGGGGATCTCATCAGCTTTCTGTAGGCTAGGCCTACTATATTTATTTCTCAACATTCCTAATATTAAGCACTGTAAGGATCGATGCTGGAGTAAAGAAGCAGGTATGAGGAGTCAAACATTTAATCGGAACAGACATGGAACAAGACAGGACCAGCGTCAGCACATGGTTATACAAGGACATATGACAATCAATGCTGAATCGGGGAACAGAGAGGGGAACAGACAGATATAGGGGAGGTAATGACAGGTGTGACAAGCACATTGCTTATCTTTACAACAGGATTATAGCCTACCTGGCTGACATGAAATAACCCACGGGGAAAAGCATCCTCCATTCGCTCTTTAAGTGCATAGATGACATGTCTTTTCCCGCTGCCCCTGTTTAAAGACAGGTGCATGATAATGGTCGTTTCTAAATCAAAACACATTTCACACATATTATTTAGTGTATGTAAAGACAAGATTAAATCAATAATAGTCTGATGGGTGACAATATTAGCCTATCACTTTGAATGACATATTATTATTATTATTATGCTGAGCATCATTCACAAGTCAAGAAACAATGCCTTTTTTCCCTACTTTTTCTAATCATAGTCACACACCTCATGTAGCCTCGCCTATATGGCCTATATGTTTTGATAATGTTTGTATCACAACTAAAGTGGCCAAATAACATTAAGCCTCTTTACAAGGGGTGTAGAGCCTAACTTACATACATAAGCAGCACGTGAGTTTCATGTTTGGGAAAGATCAATTTCATCATAAAAATGCACCTTTATAATAAAAGCATTACATGCATAATCACATTTGCGGTCACTTTTGATAACAGTGTTTTCCCGATAATGGAACATTTGTGCGTATTGCCTACTGCCACGTGCACATTGCTGCTCGTAAAAGGTGAAGAAATAACCTAAAAGTTGATCAACATTTAAAGTATAACATTCTGATCTGTTGTGTCAGCCACATTGCGTAAAAACGTTCTGGGATGCTAGTGGTTGTATTAATTTGGGATCTATCGCACAGGATAGAATAGGTGAACTTTTGTACTATGGGGGATAGTAGATTGACATAGGCTAGTGCTTTTGCTGTTTGTTAGGCCTACTCATCTTGTTGGCTGATGAAAAGTAAATGAGAACACTTCTTCCGATATCTTCGGCGAAAGGTGAGGTGTACCTGTGAGAAAGACCTGATCAGGTGATGGAGAGCCATGTGAGTGAGAGGTGCTTCAGAGCGCGCAACACTCAGGGGGGAAGGCACAACGCAGCACCCCGGGCCAAGGGCACAGCGGCCACTGGCCACAAAAGGCATGGATTTTTTTAGGGTGCATTATGGCCACACAAAGGGGATACCGCAGTGAAATTCGAGGCATTATCAAGTGCTTGTCAGGCCTTTCAAGCTACTTCTTTCAAATCGTCATTAGTGCCATCATGCAGCCTTACAATGTATTAAAAATCAAAACAGAGCAACGTTTGTAGAACAACTAAAGTTACATTAATAATTATTTATTATTATTATTATTATTATTATTTATTATTATTGTATTATTATTATTATGTATTATTATATTATTATTATATTATTATTATTATTATTATTTATTATTATATTATTATATATTATTATTATTATTATTATTATATTATTATTATTATTATTATATTATTAATAACTTAAGCATGTTGGAGTACCTATTTCTTTGTTAACCGCTCAACACAGAATTGCCGCACTCCTTCAAATCATTTGGAGAAAATATTAATTCTATTCCATTCAGCTTTGTTCAGTTGTATTCTTCATACTGTAAAATAATGCCACGGCATTCTAAGCAAATATTGTCTGCTAAATAAACAATTTGGCATAGCCAGATCAGGACCTAACATAAGGACATCTTCTGAAATAGACTACATTTTCTTCTGTCTAAAATAATTCATGGATTTATTGTGAACATGTAGGCTATTTTACATGGATTTATTATATATTTTTAACGTAGATGTTCCAATGGTCTGCATCAGTGGTTTGTAGGCTGTGTGTGGAAGCCAGGAGATGCTAAATGTGTTTATGTTCATTCATATCAATTACCGTGAGACTGACAGTTATTTGCTTGATAATCACAGTCTGACAAAATGTCGTTGCCGCCACAGCCCTATTTCCATGTGTCCTATCTGTGCTTGGTTTTAAAAAAGGGCCAGGAAACATATGGCTTCGTTCCCACAACCAATGTAAAACCAAAAACACATGTTCCCACAACTTCCAAAGAACCGAATGTGCAAGCTGGGGATGCTCCATAGTGAATGCTGTGTTAAACTGGAGTACATTGTGTAGTCATCACTAATGCAGAGTAAACAGAGAGATTTATTTTCCTCCTCACTGCATGATGCATTATTCACACTTAATTTACAAAGATGTCCCGAACAAACATAGGCGCACACATAAACCCTGTGCACGTGCACACGCACACACTCTACTGAGTCACTCCATCAGTCGTCAGCATCCAATCATGCGTTTATATCTCGTATCTCTCCACTCTATCATCTCGTTACATTCACTTGATCGCCTCATTGACTAATGCTTCCATCCTATCTGTTCTCTGTTATCTCAATTGAATCTATCTACTGAAGAGATTGAATTTGATTAATCCAGAGGGATTGGTGGCGGTTTACATCTGTCTCTGTCTCTGTCCCTGTCTGTCCTTATCTCTGCCTCCACTCAGTTTCTGACTGTGTTTCTGTCTGTCTCTGTCTCTGTCTCTGTCTCTGTCTCTGTCTCTGTCTGTCCTTATCTCTGCCTCCACTCGGTTTCTGTCTCTGTCTCTCGCCATCTCTGTATCTATCCCTGTCTGTCCTTATCTC
>NC_068421.1:82409063-82444063 GCF_023373465.1 Oncorhynchus keta | reverse complement strand
TAGTTGCTGTACCAGGCGGTGATACAGCCCGACAGGATGCTCTCGATTGTGCATCTGTAGAAGTTTGTGAGTGCTTTTGGTGACAAGCCAAATTTCTTCAGCCTCCTGAGGTTGAAGAGGCGCTGCTGCACCTTATTCACGATGCTGTCTATGTGGGTGGACCAATTCAGTTTGTCTGTGATGTGTACGCCGAGGAACTTAAAACGTACTACCCTCTCCACTACTGTTCCATCGATGTGGATAGGGAGGTGTTCCCTCTGCTGTTTCCTGAAGTCCACAATCATCTCCTTAGTTTTGTTGACGTTGAGTGTGAGTCAATAACACAATAAAACAAAATAAAGTCTATATACAGTGTGTGCAAATGGCATGAGGAGGTAAGGCAATAAATAGGCCATTGTAGCAAGTAATTACAGTTTAGCAAATTAACACTGGAGTGATAGATGTGCAGATGATGATGTGCAAGTAGAAATACTGGTGTGCAAAAGAGCAGAAAAGGAAATAAAAACAATATGGGGATGAGGTAGGAAGATTGGGTGGGCTATTTACAGATGGGCTATGTACAGCTGCAGCGATCGGTTAGCTGCTCAGATAGCTGATGTTTAAAGTTAGTGAGGGAAATATAAGTGGATGACCTGGAGCCAGTGGGTCATGCAACGAATATGTAGCGAGGGCCAGCCGACTAGAGCATACAGGTAGCAGTGGTGGGTGGTTTAAGAGCTCTTGGTGACAAAATTGATGGTACTGTGATAGACTGCATCCAGTTTGCTGAGTAGAGTGTTGGAAGCTATTTTGTAAATTACATCGCCGAAGTTGAGGATCGGTAGGATAGTCAGTTTTACGAAGGTATGTTTGGCGCCGTGAGTGAAGGAGGCTTGAGAAATAGGAATCCGAATCTAGATTTAATTTTGGATTGGAGATGTTTAATATGAGTCTGGAAAGAGAGTTTACAGCCTAGACAGACAGCTAGGTATTTGTAGTTGTCCACATATTCTAAGTCAGGACCGTCTAGAGTAGTGATGCTAGTCTGGGTGGCGGGTGCGGGCAGCGAAAGGTTGAAAAGCATGCATTTGGTTTTACTAGCATTTAAGAGCAGTTGGAGGCCACAGAAGGAGTGTTGTATGGCATTGAATCTTGTTTGGAGGGTAGTTAACACAGTGTCCAAATTGGGGCCAGATCCATACAGAATGGTGTCGTCTTCGTAGAGGTGGATCAGGGAATCCTGATCCTGACCTTTGGCCCGAGACTGCCAAAGGTCCAGACAACAGGCCCTCCGATTTGACACACTGAACTCTGTCTGGAAAGTAGTTGGTGAACCAGGCGAGGAAGTCATTTGAGAAACCAAGGCTGTTGAGTCTGTCGATAAGGAAACAGTGATTGACAGAGTCGAATGCCTTGGCCAGGTCGATGAAGACGGCTGCACAGTACTGTCTTTTATCGATGGCGGTTATGATATAATTTAGCACCGTGAGCGTGACTGAGGTGCACCTGTGACCGGCTCGGAAACCGGATTGCACAGCGGAGAAGGTATGGTGGGATTCGAAATGGTCAGTGATCTGTTTATTAACTTGGCTTTCGCAGACTTTAGAAAGGCAGGGTAGGATGGATATAGGTCTGTAACAGTTTGGGTCTAGAGTGTCACCCCCTTTGAAGAGGGGGATGACCACGGCAGCTTTCCAATCTTTAGGGATCTCGGACGATATGAAAGAGAGGTTGAGCAGACTGGTAATAGGGGTTGCAACAATGGCGGCGGATCATTTTAGAAAGAGAGGGTCCAGATTGTCTAGTCCAGCTGATTTGTATGGGTCCAGGTTTTGCAGCTCTTTCAGAACATCTGCTACCTGAATTTGGGAGAAGGAGAAGCCATGGAGGCGTAAAAAAGGAGAGCTGCACAGCTCAGATTCCATGGCTGTTTATGCTCATGGCTAGTACTGAATGATCATGCTGTTTGCATTATGACCTTGGTAATAAGAAAACCACTGGGGTTTAACAGCTTGTGACTGTTAAACAGGATGATGTCATGTTGGGTTCACTCATTGGTAATCCACATACATAATGTACAGTCAGGTCCAAAATAATTGGTACCCTTGATATAGATGAGCAAAAAATAATTATAAAATAAATAATACAAATACGGAGCTATATTGTATGCTCAAAAACATTAGAAAAATACATTATGTTACACTAAACTCAGTAAAAAGAAACGTCCCTTTATCAGGACCCTGTCTTACAAAGATCATTTGTAAAAATCCAAATAACTTCACAGATCTTCATTGTAAAGGGTTTAAACACTGTTTCCCATGCTTGTTCATTGAACCATAAACAATTGACGAACATGCACCTGTGGAACAGTCGATAAGACACTAACAGCTTACAGACGGTAGGAAATGAAGGTCACAGTTATGAAAACATGACAATAAAGAGTCCTTTTTACTGACTCTGAAAAATACCATTGCCAGGGCAATAAATTGAAATGTCCGTACTGTGAGACGCCTAAGACAGGTCTACAGGACGGACAGCTGAACGTCCTCGCAGTGGCAGACCACGTGTAAAAACACCTGCACAGGATCGGTACATCTGAACATCACACCTGCGGGACAGGTACAGGATGGCAACAACAACTACCCGAGTTACACCAGGAACGCACAATCCCAGCAATCTCAATGCTGTTTGTGCGTTACAGGGACGCCTCCTGGCAGAGGTAACCAGGTTTTGGGCAAAAATGCCCTGGTACTGGACCAGTGAAAGCAAAATAACCCCATAACATCATAGGTATGAGGGTTTTTTCTGCATATGCACCTTTCTTTCCATGCCAAACCCACCACTGGAGTGTGTGGCCAAATGCATCTATTGTCATGTCATCTGACTATAGCACAGGTTACAATCCAAGTGCCAATGCCGTTTAGCAAACTCCAGGCTGTTATTTTGTGCTAAGCCCTTATATGTCCCCTGACCTTCACATTTTAATCGTATGGCAATTCTTAGAAAATGTGTGAGTGTGATTGTATGTGAGAGGAGGCATTGTATCAGAAAGAGGGAAAGAGTGAAAGAGAGGGAAAGGAGAGTTGTTAGAGGGTGCTTGACATGTGAATGGTTATCCAGCAGGTTCAGAGGCCTGGCACCACTACAGGAACAATCAGTACCCATTCAGCATCACACAAAACATCATGCCGCTCAGAAATGTTCCCTCTGAAATCTGTGCTCAAAATCCATCAACACACATATTGGTAACCAGGCTGCATCACATCTGGCCGTGATTGGGAGTCCCATAGGGCGGCGCACAATTGGCCCAGCGGTGTCCGGGTTTGGCCGGGGTAAGCCATCATTGTAAATAAGAATTTGTTCTTCACTGACTTGCCTAGTTAAATAAAGGTTAAATAAAACAATAAAAATAAAATATATATATTTTTTAAATCAACAAATACCATTTTCTTTAAACACATATGTTGCTGAAATCTGATTTACACTGTCCTTGTTCAAAATCAATTTTCTCCTCCCTCTGTCGGCAAATTAAATGGTCTCCCCCCCATGCAGTTTGGTTGGTGTCTTGACCAGACAGGAGGGCTCTCCGTACTCCCTAGATACAATTTCCAGAGCAACAGTTACATACTCTAGATTGGATTTAGCGCAGAAAACACAGGGGACAACAGAGAATAGCCCAATAGAACAGGACCACAGAGAAATAGCCCAATAAGCCTTTGGTTATGTTGCAGAGCCCTCAGCTTGGGTCCTAGACTAGCCAGTCAGGAGCCAGTCAGGAGCCAGTCAGGCAGACCAGGTGCATACAGGTTGCTGGCAGGTTTGGCCCTGTCCGAATCTGGGCTGTGAGAGCTGTGACCCATTTGTGCCGCGCTTTGCATTATGTTCATGTTGTCAAGGTGTGTGCTAAACCGTGTGCAAGGGAGCCTGCTTGCGGCAGTGTGTGTGTGTGTGTGTGTGTGTGTGTGTGTGTGTGTGTGTGTGTGTGTGTGTGTGTGTGTGTGTGTGTGTGTGTGTGTGTGTGTGTGTGTGTGTGTGTGTGTGTGTGTGTGTGGCATGAGGACAGTGTCCCTGCCAACGGCTGCCATCTGGGAGGAACACGCGTAGCTCACAACGTTCCTGACGAGGCACGGAACGGGGGCGGGACAGACGGACAACCACAGACCCCCATCACACACACACACATGATGATGATGCTGATGATGGAAATTCTGATGAGAGGAAGAATGGCAAAATATCATCTAGATTATAACTGATACACTGCAGGCTACTGCAAGATCCAATACCCCATCTCAATGACGGAGCTGATCAATACCCCATCTCAATGACGGAGCTGATCAATACCCCATCTCAATGACAGAGCTGATCAATACCCCATCTCAATGTCTGAGCTGATCAATACCCCATCTCAATGTCAGAGCTGATCAATACCCCATCACAATGTCAGAGCTGATCAATACCCCATCTCAATGACAGAGCTGATCAATACCCCATCTCAATGACAGAGCTGATCAATACCCCATCTCAATGTCTGAGCTGATCAATACCCCATCTCAATGTCAGAGCTGATCAATACCCCATCACAATGTCAGAGCTGATCAATACCCCATCTCAATGACAGAGCTGATCAATACCCCATCTCAATGTCAGAGCTGATCAATACCCCATCTCAATGACAGAGCTGATCAATACCCCCATCTCAATGTCAGAGCTGATCAATACCCCATCTCAATGACAGGGCTGATCAATACCCCATCTCAATGTCAGAGCTGATCAATACCCCATCTCAATGACAGAGCTGATCAATACCCCATCTCAATGACAGAGCTGATCAATACCCCATCTCAATGACAGAGCTGATCAATACCCCATCTCAATTTCAGAGCTGATCAATACCCCCATCACAATGACAGAGCTGATCAATACCCCATCTCAATTTCAGAGCTGACCAATACCCCATCTCAATTTCAGATCTGATCAATACCCCATCTCAATTTCAGAGCTGACCAATACCCCATCTCAATTTCAGAGCTGATCAATACCCCATCTCAATTTCAGAGCTGATCAATACCCCATCACAATTTCAGAGCTGATCAATACCCATCTCAATGAGAGAGCTAATCAATACCCCATCACAAAATGTGGCGGCAGGGTAGCCTAGTGGTTAGAGCGTTGGACTAGTAACCGAAAGGTTGCAAGTTCGAATCCCCGAGCTGACAACAAATATGTTGTTCTGCCCCTGAACAGGCAGTTAACCCACTGTTCCTAGGCCGTCATTGAATATAAGAATTTGTTATTAACTGACTTGCCTAGTAAAATAAAGGTCAAAATAAAAAAAGAATAAAAAAAATTCAGAGCTGATCAATACCCCATCTCAATGAGAGAGCTAATCAATACCCCATCTCAATGAGAGAGCTAATCAATACCCCATCTCAATGAGAGAGCTAATCAATACCCCATCTCAATGAGAGAGCTAATCAATACCCCATCTCAATGAGAGAGCTAATCAATACCCCATCTCAATGAGAGAGCTAATCAATACCCCATCTCAATGAGAGAGCTGATCAATACCCATCTCAATGAGAGAGCTAATCAATACCCCATCACAATGAGAGAGCTGATCAATACCCATCTCAATGAGAGAGCTAATCAATACCCATCTCAATGAGAGAGCGAATCAATACCCATCTCAATGAGAGAGCTAATCAATACCCCATCTCAATGAGAGAGCTGATCAATACCCATCTCAATGAGAGAGCTAATCAATACCCCATCTCAATGAGAGAGCTAATCAATACCCCATCTCAATGAGAGAGCTAATCAATACCCCATCTCAATGAGAGAGCTAATCAATACCCCATCTCAATGAGAGAGCTAATCAATACCCCATCTCAATGAGAGAGCTAATCAATACCCATCTCAATGAGAGAGCTAATCAATACCCATCTCAATGAGAGAGCTGATCAATACCCATCTCAATGAGAGAGCTAATAAATACCCCAGTATAGTTTTTGGACTATACTGGACCTGTTTTTACACTATGATTTTACTATTAGATGTTCAATGTTTCTTCTAGAAACATATTTAAAAAGTAGTAGGAAGGTATTAAAATGAGAGTTCAGTTCACGTAACAGGGTTGGTACAAAACGCAAACTATCAGAGGCTAGATGTCGCTAATCCAATCCAACACCCCATAGTGGCCTCAACACTGAGCCTTGAATCCAGCCAACCACCATCACCCCTTCTCCTGGGGCGGCAGGCAGCCTAGTGGTTAGAGCATTGGACCAGAAAGGTTGCTAGATCAAATCCCTGAGCTGACATGGTAAAATGTTGTTGTTCTGCACCTGAACAAAGCAGTTAACCCACTGTTCCTAGGCTGTCATTGTCAATAAGAATTTGTTCTTAACTGACTTGCCTAGCGAAAAAATAAAAATCTCCACAGAGGGAAAGAGAGAGAGGCAGCAAGATAAAGGGAAAGAGAGAGAGACCCAGCCGATCAGGCAAATTAGGATTACCACAGACGTACCGTGCTCTCTGCTATTTTTATCACTGTCCCAATGTCATTACAGCCCTTCACCCACCAATATGTGATGTTATTTACCATTCACCTCAGAGAATTATGACAATCCTGTGCCCACTCAGGTCTATAATGGGAATGAGTCACAACTGGCTTCATTTAAAAAGCTGTGCTCGCCTTTGCTCTCTCTTTCTCTCTCTCTTTTGTATATTCTCTCTTTTTCCCTCTCAGGTCTGTGGTCCTTCAGTGCGTCGTCAGTCACACAGCTCTTTGATGCTAAAGTGCTGTCTTTAGAGATGTGAATCGTAGGGAAGCCCTTTTTCCCTTTCAGGTCTGTGGTCCTTCAGTGCGTCGTCAGTCACACAGCTCTTTGATGCTAAAGTGCTGTCTTTAGAGATGTGAATCGTAGGGAAGCACTTTCCCCTCTTCAATAATGAATAAGAAGAGAGAAATCCTGAAGAGAAATCTGGGGAAGTAGAAAGAGAGAAATGAGGAATATAGAGATAGAGAGAGAAAGACAGAGAGCAAGAGAGACAGAGAGAGAGAGAGACAAAGAGCCGTAGAGGGAGAGACAGAGACAGACAGACAGAAAGCAAGAGAGAGAGACAGTAACGAATTGGCGAGGGCACTAGAACAGTATGCAGCACCTTACTAAAGTCTGAAGTCAAATGTCTACTGGTTGCTGATGATCTGGTGCTTCTGTCCCCAACCAAAGAGAGAAGTGCTGCTGCAGAGATCTTCTGCACAGATTCTGTCAGGCCTTGGCCCTGACAGTGAATCTCATTAAGACAAAAATAATGGTGTTCCAACAAAGGTCAAATTGCCAGGACCACAAATATAAATTCCATCTAGACACCATTGCCCTAGAGCAGTGGTTATCAAACTTGTTATAGTTTTTGTCACAACCCGGCTTGTGGGAAGTGCCAAAGAGCTCTTATAGGACCAGGGCACAAATAATAATATAATAATCAATAATTTTGCTCTTTATTTAGCCATCTTACATATAAAGCTTTATTTGTTCATCCAAAATTAGTGAATAACTCACTACAGGTTAATGAGAAGGGGTTGCTTGAAAGGATAATCATAACTCTGCAATTATGGGTTGTGTTGGAGAGTCTCAGTCTTATTGTGTACCCAACTCACTCAGGTGCTTCGCTATATCACATTTGACATTGTCCCTAAGCTTGAGTTCATTTGCACACAAAAAATCATACAATAATGGAAAGCCCTGTGTGTTGACCTTGTTAATGCAGACAGAGAAGAGCTCCAACTTCTTAATCATAGCCTCAATTTTGTCCCACACATTGAATATAGTTGAGGAGAGTCCCTGTAATCCTAGATTCAGATCATTCAGGCATCAAAAAAAACATCACCCTGATAGGCCAGTTGTGTGAGAAACTCGTTATCATGCAAGCGGTCAGAAAAGTGAAAATTATGGTCAGTAAAGAAAACGTTAAGCTCATCTCTGAATAAAAAAAACACATCAATACTTTGCCCCTTGATAACCAGCACACTTCTTCTGTGTGTTGTAAAATCGTTACATGGTCGCTGCCCGTATCATTACATAATGCACGGAATAGACGAGAGTTCAGGGTCCTTGCTTTATCAAAGTTATCCATTTTCACTGTGGTGTCCAAAACATCTTTCAAGCTGTCAGGAATTCCCTTGGCAGCAAGAGCCTCTCGGGGGATGCTGCAGTGTACCCAAGTGGCGTCGGGAGCAACTCCACTATGTCTCCCTGTCATGGCTTTTGCGCCATCAGTACAGATACCGACACATCTTGACCACCAAGTCCATTTGATGTCACAAAGCTGTCCATTACTTTAAAAATATCCTCTCCTGTTGTCCTGGTTTTCAGGGGTTTGCAGAAGAGAATGTCTTCCTTAATTGACCCCCCATAAACGTAACGACATATACCAGGAGCTATGCCAGGCCCAGAATTCACTGGCTTGTATGCGAAGCAGTATTGTTTCAGAACATCTCCTGCCATGTCACTGAGGGGTCGTGAAACAGTGTTGTTTGATGAAGACATTGTGTGTATATTTGCGGCAGCAGGAAGAATTAAGTCCTCCACCATAGTATGGGACTTGCCTGTCCTAGCCACTTCTAGCCCCTTCTTATTAATGGTATCTGTTGTTTTTATACATGTCTTATTACTCAAAAGTCATCTTAATTCTCGCTCAAAAAACTCCCATGGCTTATGTTTCTAATTGGCATGTTTAATTTCTAAATGTCTGCGCAAGAGTGAAGATTTCATTGAGTTGTGAGATAGTACTTACGCACATATAATACACTTTGGTTGAAGGAAAGGCAATACTGCCAATATAGGTGAACCCCAAATCATAATAATAAGTGAACCCCAAATCAAATTAGTTCTCCCTCACAACGCCAGGACAGCAGAGTCAATCACCACCTTCCGGAGACACCTGAAACCCCACCTCTTTAAGGAATACCTAGGATAGGATAAGTAATCCTTCTCACCCCCCCCCCCCTTTAAGATTTAGATGCACTATTGTAAAGTGACTGTTCTACTGGATGTCATAAGGTGAATGCACCAATTTGTAAGTCGCTCTGGATAAGAGCGTCTGCTAAATGACTTAAATGTAATGTTAAATGTAGTTCTCATCATAGTTGCACCTCTTCGATGGCCCAATGTCACTGTCTGTTGTTCGGATGCATCAGATTCACAACTGTCAGTGTCCATGCTAGCTGGGCTTGCAACAAATGTAGAATTACTTATGTTAGCATTTGTTGTGTCTTTGGCTATGCCGGATTAAATGATATGACATGCTATTCTATAAAATACTTTCTCCGTAATTAATATCACCTGATTGAGCTAATCATGTAAATGTAATTAACTAGAGAGTCGGTCACCACTAAATAATATTTATAGAGCTGTTATCTTCCGAATAAACTCTTGAAGACCTAGTAATATTTTACATCAATAGCAGTCAATATTAATCCTCACCTTAATTCAGTCTCATCTGAAAGTTGTAAATTATTTTATCTGCACGAACCCTAGCTAACAAGTTGAATCAGCCATACAAAATTGGGTTTAATGATTTATTTACTAAATTCCTAACGAATCACACAGAATTCCACATACACACAATTAATCATAGCTTTATTACAAATTACGTCATAAAGGAAAACATCCCTAGCGGGCGGAACAGATATGACGGCTTGTTACACAAAAGAAAAGGGGCTGGGTTGAGTGAAGAAGCGGGAAGACTGAGGAACAAAGGACGAAGCTGTGCTATCGTAAATACAGTATCTTATAAATTCTAAATTACCGCCCATATGGAAAAGGAAAATGCAATAAATATTTACTCTGAGC
This sequence comes from Oncorhynchus keta, assembly GCF_023373465.1. Classification (NCBI taxonomy): domain Eukaryota; kingdom Metazoa; phylum Chordata; class Actinopteri; order Salmoniformes; family Salmonidae; genus Oncorhynchus; species Oncorhynchus keta. Next base: position 82,434,233 of record NC_068421.1, on the reverse strand, counting down.
TGCGCTTCAGTAGGTTGGTGGGAGATGGAAGGCCGTGTTGCCCAACCGAGTCCTCTGGTGGTCAATTGGATACGTTGTAGTAACATCGTTGTGTGGTAAACAGGATACTCTGTCTGTTCCTTCCTAACCTGCGTTTGCAGCTGCGGTTGCTAACTCAACAGCTAGGAGGTATCACTTCTGTAGTGAATAAGAGTTCAAAATTCATATCATTTGCAACCAAAGCTCACGCTGATGTTGGCTTCGTTCTGTAGTTATTATCTGAACCATTCTGACATAGGACCGTCGTCCTACATCCCCAGAACAGGAAGTTCTATTGTCGTCAAGGGCTTATATAGGAAGCGTAAACAAAACAAAATATAGTTATGCCCCCTTAATCATCTAATTGGACTGTATTCTATCTACGTCCATGGTCTTGGCAAAATGACCCTATCATGACATTGTCTAATGTCATATCTAGGGCTTTCCTAATTTGCGGGGTGTTGCTTAGTGTACTATCCTAAGTTGATAACTATTTGATAAGTCTACAGCTGTAAGGCACTAGTTTTGGGCAGTCTACAGGGATGACCTATGGACTTCTGGGTGAGTGCTGTAGCTGTAGAGTTAAAGGCCTCAAAATAAATGTTCAACTTTACTAAGGCTGGTATTTTGCTCGCACCCTTTAAGTGATCCGAGCATAAATCCTAACTGGATGTTCCGTTGTGCATGTGAGTTTATGCTTACGCAAGCACACATGTCAAGGGAAGGAAACCAAGTATCCTGGCAGATTACAACTTGTTCAGAATGGGTCTGACGTCGTCAGATAATTTTCAGTTTAATGCCCAGATGTTAGTCATTATTGGTGTCGAGGGAGTCTGTAGTAGTTTTTACTACAAGTCACTGTGTCTTCCACTATTACAGTGGTGATAGGTATGAAGTCTATTTCATAGCTATGTTATCCACGGAGGAGCTAACCTCACGACGGAAGTATTTTCCTCCTGAATGGAAGATTATTAGTGACGTGTGTTAACCATTGGAAGAGTGCACTGGAGATTCCCTTCCCCGTGTTGCACTCTGAGTGACTCCTATGTCGCTGTTGTCAAGGGTCATTTGATTGGTTAGGTCAAAATCAAATAAATTCAAATCAAATGTTATTTGTCACATACACATGGTTAGCAGATGTTAATGCAAGTGTAGCGAAATGCTTGTGCTTCTAGTTCCGACAATGCAGTGATAACCAACAAGTAATCTAACTAACAATTCCAAAACTACTGTCTTATACACAGTGTAAGGGGATAAAGAATATGTACATAAGGATATATGAATGAGTGATGGTACAGAGCAGCATACAGTAGATGGTATCGAGTACAGTATATACATATGAGATGAGTGTATGTAGAGAAAGTAAACAAAGTGGCATAGTTAAAGTGGCTAGTGATACATGTATTACATAAGGATGCAGTCGATGATGTAGAGTACAGTATATACGTATGCATATGAGATGAATAATGTAGGGTAAGTAACATTATATAAGGTAGCATTGTTTAAAGTGGCTAGTGATATATTTACATCATTTCCCATCAATTCCCATTATTAAAGTGGCTGGAGTTGGGTCAGTGTCAATGACAGTGTGTTGGCAGCAGCCACTCAATGTTAGTGGTGGCTGTTTAACAGTCTGATGGCCTTGAGATAGAAGCTGTTTTTCAGTCTCTCGGTCCCAACTTTGATGCACCTGTACTGACCTCGCCTTCTGGATGATAGCGGGGTGAACAGGCAGTGGTTCGGGTGGTTGATGTCCTTGATGATCTTTATGGCCTTCCTGTAACATCGGGGGCTGTAGGTGTCCTGGAGGGCAGGTAGTTTGCCCCCGGTGATGCGTTGTGCAGACCTCACTACCCTCTGGAGAGCCTTACGGTTGAGGGCGGAGCAGTTGCCGTACCAGGCGGTGATACAGCCCGCCAGGATGCTCTCGATTGTGCATCTGTAGAAGTTTGTGAGTGCTTTTGGTGACAAGCCGAATTTCTTCAGCCTCCTGAGGTTGAAGAGGCGCTGCTGCGCCTTCTTCACGACGCTGTCAGTGTGAGTGGACCAATTCAGTTTGTCTGTGATGTGTATGCCGAGGAACTTAAAACTTGCTACCCTCTCCACTACTGTTCCATCGATGTGGATAGGGGGGTGTTCCCTCTGCTGTTTCCTGAAGTCCACAATCATCTCCTTAGTTTTGTTGACGTTGAGTGTGAGGTTATTTTCCTGACACCACACTCCGAGGGCCCTCACCTCCTCCCTGTAGGCCGTCTCGTCGTTGTTGGTAATCAAGCCTACCACTGTTGTGTTGTCCGCAAACTTGATGATTGAGTTGGAGGCGTGCGTGGCCACGCAGTCGTGGGTGAACAGGGAGTACAGGAGAGGGCTCAGAACGCCCCCTTGTGGGGCCCCCGTGTTGAGGATCAGCGGGGAGGAGATGTTGTTGCCTACCCTCACCACCTGGGGGCGGCCCGTCAGGAAGTCCAGTACCCAGTTGCACAGGGCGGGGTCGAGACTCAGGGTCTCGAGCTTGATGACGAGCTTGGAGGGTACTATGGTGTTGAATGCCGAGCTGTAGTCGATGAACAGCATTCTCACATAGATATTCCTCTTGTCCAGGTGGGTTAGGGCAGTGTGCAGTGTGGTTGAGATTGCATCGTCTGTGGACCTATTTGGGCGGTAAGCAAATTGGAGTGGGTCTAGGGTGTCAGGTAGGGTGGAGGTGATATGGTCCTTGACTAGTCTCTCAAAGCACTTCATGATGACGGAAGTGAGTGCTACGGGCGGTAGTCGTTTAGCTCAGTTACCTTAGCTTTCTTGGGAACAGGAACAATGGTGGCCCTCTTGAAGCATGTGGGAACAGCAGACTGGTATAGGGATTGATTGAATATGTCCGTAAACACACAGGCCAGCTGGTCTGCGCATGCTCTGAGGGCGCGGCTGGGGATGCCGTCTGGGCCTGCAGCCTTGCGAGGGTTAACACGTTTAAATGTCTTACTCAGCTCGGCTGCAGTGAAGGAGAGGCCGCATGTTTTCGTTGCAGGCCGTGTCAGTGGCACTGTATTGTCCTCAAAGCGGGCAAAAAAGTTATTTAGTCTGCCTGGGAGCAAGACATCCTGGTCGTGATCGTGATTGACTGTAGACCCTGCCACATGCCTCTTGTGTCTGAGCCATTGAATTGAGATTCCACTTTGTCTCTGTACTGACGCTTAGCTTGTTTAATAGCCTTGCGGAGGGAATAGCTGCACTGTTTGTATTCGGTCATGTTGCCAGACACCTTGCCCTGATTAAAAGCAGTGGTTCGCGTTTTCAGTTTCACGCGAATGCTGCCATCAATCCACGGTTTCTGGTTAGGGAATGTTTTTATTGTTGCTATGGGAACGACATCTTCGACGCACGTTCTAATGAACTCGCACACCGAATCAGCGTATTCGTCAATATTGTTATCTGACGCAATACGAAACATGTCCCAGTCCACGTGATGGAAGCAGTCTTGGAGTGTGGAGTCAGCTTGGTCTGACCAGCGTTGGACAGACCTCAGCGTGGGAGCCTCTTGTTTGAGTTTCTGCCTGTAGGCAGGGATCAGCAAAATGGAGTCGTGGTCAGCTTTTCCGATAGGGGGGCGGGGAAGGGCCTTATATGCGTCGCAGAAGTTAGAGTAACAATGATCCAAGGTTTTACCACCCCTGGTTGCGCAATCGATATGCTGATAAAATTTAGGGAGTCTTGCTTTCAGATTAGCTTTGTTAAAATCCCCAGCTACAATGAATGCAGCCTCCAGATAAATGGTTTCCAGTTTGCAAAGAGTTAAATAAAGTTCGTTCAGAGCCATCGATTTGTCTGCTTGGGGGGGGATATATATACGGCTGTGATTATAATCGAAGAGAATTCTCTTGGAAGATAATGCGGTCTACATTTGATTGTGAGGATTCTAAATCAGGTGAACAGAAGGATTTGAGTTCCTGTATGTTTCCTTCATCACACCATGTCTCGTTAGTCATGAGGCATACGCCCCCCCACTCTTCTTACCAGAAAGATGTTTGTTTCTGTCGGCGCGATGCGTGGAGAAACCCGTTGGCTGCACCGCATCGGATAGCGTCTTCCCAGTGAGCCATGTTTCCGTGAAGCAGAGAACGTTGCAGTCTCTAATGTCCCTCTAGAATGCCACCCTTGCTCGGATTTCGTCAACCTTGTTGTCAAGAGACTGGACATTGGCAAGAAGAATGCTGGGGAGTGGTGCGCGATGTGCCCTTGTTCGGAGTCTGACCAGAAGACCGCCTCGTTTCCCTCTTTTTCGGAGTCGTTTTCTTGGGTCGCTGCATGCGATCCATTCCGTTGTCCTGTTTGTAAGGCAGAACACAGGATCTGCGTCGCGGAAAACATACTCTTGGTCGTACTGATGGTGAGTTGACGCTGATCTTATATTCAGTAGTTCTTCTCGACTGTATGTAATGAAACCTAAGATGACCTGGGGTACTAATGTAAGAAATAACACGTAAAAAAAACAAAAAACTGCATAGTTTCCTAGGAACGCGAAGCGAGGCGGCCATCTCTGTCGGCGCCGCGAAGGAAGAGGCTGATTGTAGCTAGACTGACTGCCGCTGGTATTGGTACTGGTGCTCAAAGGGAAAAGTTATCCTACCGATTTATTCTGAAATATTATACTACCGGAACACATGATTGGAGCATTTTACTAGTTGTCTTGTAGTTGAACCTACACATGGCAAGGAATGATTATTGTTGCCATTTGTTTTTGAGGTGGACAAGTGTGGTACACCTCAGTACTATCTTAGATGTGTTCTAAGATAAATCTAGTCTAAGGGCCTGTCTGCTCCTCACTGTTCTCTACGCTCAGTGGCTGTACGTCCGCGTGTGGCAACCTCTTCAGTACCTGCGAACTGAGACGAGGATATCGGTCTGTGATATCGCAAAGTGTTTCACCAGTGGGAGTCATCGGGTCAGATGCTGGACTGACGCCATTAGTGTCATTGTAAGGGGTGACAGTCCCCAACAAAGTGGAAGGTGTATCATCGGAAGCAGAGTATACTCTGCGCATCAATGTTTTTCTTGTTGATACAGCCGCAGTGCTTGCGGAAGTGTCCGAAGGGCAAGAGGAGTTCATCTCAACTACCGTAACACGTGACAAATTCATTAAAAATCCTACAATGTGATTTTCTGGATTTCTTTTCCTCATTTTGTCTGTCATAGTTGAAGTGTACCTATGATGAAAATTACAGGCCTCTCTCATCTTTATAAGTGGGAGAACTTGCACAATTGGTGGCTGGATAAAGTAATCCTTCTCACCCCCCCCTTAAAAGATTTAGATGCACTATTGTAAAGTGGCTGTTCCACTTGATGTCATAAGGTGAATGCACCAATTTGTAAGTCGCTCTGGATAAGAGCGTCTGCTAAATGACTTAAATGTAAATGTAAATGACTAAATACTTTTTTGCCCCACTGTATCTGTCATGGTTTGCAGGTAGAGGTCTTGAGTACGGAGCGAGAGATTCAGTGATGAGATTTCCTCCGCTTGCTTAGAAATCAATATTTCCATCTTCATCACCTGAGTTCTCTCATCATTCATTTGGTCAGCGACTTCAATGAGTTCTGCTGATTTGTCATTGTGTTCATTAACTGATTTTCTTTGGTCTGCAACGTTTTGAGTAGAATCGTGTTACTTTGAGTAACGTTCAACAGAACTGCATGCATGTTATCAAGTTGAGCGCTCCTGTTTGTAGATAACTCTTCAGATGTATCTAGTTTGGCGTGGACATCATCATTTTTAGTTTTGGCTAAATTGATTGGTTCCTGTAGCATATGATTTTGTTCCTGTAGAAGACGATTTTGTTGAAGAGCTTGTGCTTGTTCATCGTCATACGTTTTTGCAATTACATTTAATTGTTCAGTTTTCAAGCGCAGTTCCATAGCTAGCAGAATTTTTCCCTTTTCTGCATTTGTCATTGGTTTCCTGGTTCTCTCCCTCTGCCCCTTTATGTCTCCCATTACCTGCTCGTGCTTCAGCTGTGCACTGCGGTATTGGACAGATATCAATCTTGGGTGGCAAGACATCAGAGCTAGACTGGAGAGAACCTTTACGAGGCCTGCGCCCGATGGTTGATTTTGGAAGTTCACTAATTAGCGGGCGAGTGGGGACTACCCCCCTGATAGCTTGCACATTATTCAAACATTTTCAAAGGAATTTTTTTGTTCTTCCTAATTTTCCAAAGTTTGGTTTTGGATATATTTCGGAAGCTGCAAAGACGATTTTAATCTATTTATAGACGTTAATGAACCATCAGTACTGTGTTGGACGTGAATGAATTTGCAAAAGTACTATACCCAAAGAGGCCAACGTCATGACAACATGAGTCGGTATGAGACCTCTCCTGTGGTAGAATCTAATAGGCAGATGTTCTGTCCTCTGTACTCTCACGTCTCGGGCTGGTATACATCTAGCTGTTTTTTCTTTATATCGGCAATCGGTGAATCACTACGTGAATCAGGCCACAAATCACTACGTGAATCAGACCTTCATGGTCGAATTGCTACAAAGAAACCACTACTAAAGGACACCAATAATAAGAAGAGACTTGCTTGGCCCAAGAAACACGAGCAATGGACATTAGACTGGTGTAAATCTGTCCTTTGATCTGATAAGTCCAAATTTGAGGTTTTTGTTGCCAACCACCATGTCTTTGTGAGACGTAGAGTAGGTGAACAAATGACCTCCGCATGTGTGGTTCCCACTGTGAAGCATGGAAGAGGAGGTGTGATTGTGTGGGGGTGCTTTGCTGGTGATACTGTCAGTGATTCATTTAGAATTCATGGCACACTTAACCGGCATGGCTACCACAGCATTCTGCAGCAATATGCCACCCCATCTGGTTTGTCCTTAACTGTCATTTGTTTTTCAACTGGACAATGACCTAAAACACACATAAAGGCTATGTAAGGGCTATTTAACCAAGAAGGAGAGTGATGGAATGCTTCATCAGATGACCTGGCCTCCACAATCACCTGACCTCAACCCAATTGAGATGGTTTGGGATGAGTTGGACCGCAGAGTGAAAGAAAAGCAGCCAACAAGTTCTCTGTATATGTGGGAATTCTTTCAAGACTGTTGCAAAAGCATTCCTCATGAAGCTGGTTCAGAGAATGCCAAGTGTGCAAAGCTGTCATCAAGGCAAAGAGTGGCTACTTTGAAGAATCTCAAATATAAGATATTTTTGAATTTGTTTAACACGTTTTTGGTTACTACAGGATTCCATATGTGTTATTTCAAAGTGTTGATGTCTTCACTATTATTCTACAATGCAGAAAATAGTCAAATGAAGGAAAAATCCTTGAATGAGTAGGTGTTCTAAAACATATATATCTGTAAATTGATTTTGCAGGGTTACGTGGTAATTCAGCTAGCTACAGTGTATGTACACATATAGGTAGGGGTAAAATGACTAGGCAACAGAAAACACTAAATAGCAGAATTAGTAAGGAGACTCTAAGACAGCTGCTAGCCACTGCAGCACCATCTTCCTCTTGATGTGTGTGAGATAGAGAGAGCTTGACTCTGGAGGGGTGCAGCTTAGCACTGAAAAGCATTAACACACACAGATACTGTTGGATGGAGGGCGGCAGCAAAGGGGAAGAGAAAATAGATCATACAGAGGGATGGAGGGGAGAACAAGAGAGTCTGAATGAAAGGTGGAGACAAAACACTATCCTCCCAAGGAAAGGGAGACAGAGTTAAGGCTAAATAAAGGAGAAAACCAGAGAGGGAGAGATAGAAAGAGATAGTGAGTGGCGGGGGGGGCAGGTAAGGAAAGAGAGAGGGGGAAAGAGGCAGAGCGAGAAAGAGAGAAACAGACAGAGAGACAGACGGTCTGTCTTAGAATCCAGGTGTCTCAGGCCTTATATAACCATGGCAATGGAGGGGGCCTTTGTCACCCATTTGCATCACTCAGACCACACCTCACGAACACACACACACACATACACACACAGCGAGACAATGTATGCAGGAGGTGAGAGAGGCATAAACCTGTGGAGGGTACTAAGTGATAATGGCATTTCAAGGTCCAGAGTGGGATCTCTGCTTCTAAAGTAATGGCCCATTTTATACAGAGAAATTGGCATAGTAGGCAATTTAACCATTCACAGCCCTCCTTTTATTTGTATCATTGCACATCCTACAAGTCACCAGCAGAGGGTGACCATTTTGAATCCATTTTCACATAATAATGCTCACAAATTGGGTTATAACTGTAAAAGTAGCAGATCCCACTCTGGAACTTTGATTTGCCCACAGAGAATATTATTTTCAACAATATACACTCAGTGTCCATGACATAGACTGACCAGGTGAATCCCGGTGAAAGTTATGATCCCTTATTGATGTCACTTGTTAAATCCACTTCAATCAGTGTAGATGACAGGTTAAAGAAGGATTTTTAAGCCCTGAGACAATTGAGACATGGAGTGTGTATGTGTGCCTTTCAGAGGGTGACTGGGAAAGACAATAGATTTAAGTGCCTTTGAACGGGGTATGATAATAAGTGCCAGGCGCACCGGTTTGACTGTGTTAAGAACTGCAACGCTGCTGGGTTTTCACGCTCAACAGTTTCAGTGTGTATCAAGAATGGTCCACCACCCAAAGGACATCCAGCCAACTTGACACAACTGTGGAAATTTTGGAGTCAACATGGGCCGGCCTGCATCCCTGTGTGGGTGCAACTCAATATTCGGAGGGTATACTCAGTGTATAGAAAAATAAGCTAAATCAAAAATGGTATGTTTTCAATGTTCATGTTTATAGTTTTTCAATATTCATAAATGAATGTAAGAACATTGTTATTGAAATCAAAATACTACTCATATTACAGCACAAGTGGTAAGCACAGGGGTGAAAGTAAGCCGGAACTGTCTGGTACAGAGTACCTGCAAAATAAATAGAGGGGGTATGTCGTACCGGTAAAACATGATCCTATCACAGTGGAGACTGCTGAGGGTAGGACAGCTCATAATAATGGTTGGCATGGCGCAAATGGAATGGCATCAAACAAATGGAAACCATACCATTAATACCATTCCACTAATTACTCTCTAGCCATTACCACGAGCCCGTCCTCCCCAATTAAGGTACCACCAACCTTCTGTGGCCTATCACAATAATTCAAACTTAAAGAAAACTGCAGGCTATTACACTGTTTATCATTTCCGCGTGTTAGTCGCATGAAAAATGTGCGAATAGACTTGTGGAGTATGTTCCAAAATGAGGTGTGGTTAGACCCATTGACATTTTCCAAATTTTGTTACGTTACAGCCTTATTCTAAAATGGATGCAAAAACATTTTTCTCATCAATCTACACACAATATCACATAATGACAAAGCATAAACAGTGTTTTTTTTTTTCAACATTTATTAAAAAATATATATAAAATACCTTATTTACATACGTATTCAGACACTTTGCTATGACACTCAAAATTGAGCTCAAAGTGCATTCTGTTTCCATTGATCATCTTTGAGATTGGAGTCCACCTGTGGTAAATTAAATTGATTGGAAATTATTTGGAAATCAAAAGACCTCTCTCTATAAGGTCCTACAGTTGACAGTGCATGTCAGAACAAAAACCAAGCCACGATGTCGAAGGAATTGTCCGTACCAAACCATTTCTGCAGCATTGAATGTTCCCAAGAACACAGTGGCCTCCATCATTCTTAAATGGAAGAAGTTTGGAACCACCAAGACTCTTCCTAGAGCTGGTCGCCCGGCCAAACTGAGCAATCAGGGGAGAAGAGCCTTGGTCAGGGAGGTGACCAAGAACCTGATGGTCACTCTGACAGTGCTCCATCTTCCTCTGTGAAGATGGGAGAACCTTCCAGAAGGACAACCATCTCTGTAACACTCCACCAATCAGGCCTTTAGGGTAGTGGCCAGACAGAAGCCACATGACAGCCTGCTTGGAGTTTGCCAAAAGGCACCTAAAGGACTCTCAAACCATGAGAAACAAGATTCTCTGGTCTGATGAAACCACGACCAAACTATTTGACCTGACTGCCAAGCATCATGTTTGGAGGAAAGCTGGCACCATCCCAATGCTGATCATGGTTTTGGCAGCATCATGTGCTGTGGGGATGTTTTTCAGTGGCAGGGCCTGGGAGACTAGTCAGGATCAAGGGAAAGATGAACGGGAATAGTACAGAGAGATTCTTGATGAAAGCCTGTTCCAGAGCACTCAGACCCCAATAAAAAGAAAAGATTAAGATGGGCAAAAGAACACAGACACTGGCCAGAGATATGGCTTTTTCTTTGCAACTCTGCCTAGAAGGCCAGTGTACCTGAGTCGCCTCTTTGCTGTTGAAGTTGAGACTGGTGTTTTGTGGGTACTATGTAATGAAGATGCCAGTTGAGGACTTGTGAGGCGTCTGTTTCTCAAACTAGACACTCTAATGTACTTGTCCTCTTGCTCAGTTTTGCACCGGGGCCTCCCACTCCTCTTTCTATTCTGGTTAGAGTCAGTTTGGGAGTAGTACACAGCATTGTTCGAGATCTTCAGTTTATTGGAAATATAGTCTGTATTGTTGTGTCTTGGTAAAAGATGACTTGGGTTGAGTGGAAGTGTTGTCTAGATTGATGTGTCTTGGTAAAAGAGGACTTGAGTTGAGTGGAAGTGTTGTCTAGATTGTTGTGTCTTGGTTAAAGATGACTTGAGTTGAGTGGAAGTGTTGTCTAGATTGTTGTGTCTTGGTAAAAGAGGACTTGAGTTGAGTTGAAGTGTTGTCTAGATTGTTGTTTGTCACAAAAATATGAGTCCTTACTGTGATACAGCCCATCTGAACACAATAGACAGATTCTGGGGGATTGATTGGCTCCAGAATGTCTTACTAATTGGCAGGGTGAAAGGGACAGGCTAAATTGGCAGGTAGATGAGGCCAGTGAACTATGGCTAGACCAAATACACCAACTCCTCATACAGCAGGCTTCAGCTGGAGTTAGGCTGTTATTAGCTAAGCTAAGACACATATTGTGCCAAGCAAGAACACAGTCACACACATGCGCAAGAGTGCACACACACTCGCGCTCGCTCCCTCTCCATCTCTCTCTCTCACTCTCACGCACACAGTCACAATATTTTCTGTGGTGTGAGTATGTTTAGGATGTATGTTGAGTGATGTCTGGTGTCATGGTATATGTGGTGTGTTTCTGAGCCTCGAGGTCTACTGCTTCCTCTGACAACACCCAGATCACCAGGGGACCTGTATCATCAGTCACAGGCTTCATTAGAAAATGTGTTGATGACGTTGTACCCACAATAATAACATTCCCGACGTATCCCTACCAAAAACCCTAGATGAACAGAGATATCCATACAATGCTGAGAGCCCATACTGCAGCATTCAATGTCAGCAGAACGAACCCAGATGACAGTACAGACATAACTTAAATTGATGTTTGACAACTCAGTCTCGTGTCGCATATGGCAAGGACTACAGACTATTACAGATTACAAAGGAAAATCCATCTGTGGAATCCATCTGTGGATATAACACATTATATACTGTACTCGCTTCGAAGTAGACAATACCAAGCCATTCAGGAAGACTCTCGCTGCTCCGGATGACAAGGTGCTTTCCCTCTCCGAGGCTGACATGAAGAAAACTCAACAGAGTGAATAATCACAAAGCCGCCGTGCATCTCAAACTTCTTTAACTTGTCCCTGTCCCAGGCTGTAGTCCCCACCTGCTTTATGGAGACCATTATCGTCCCATTGCCCAACAAATACAAGGTGACATGCCCAAATAACTAGCTCTCTGTCACGCTCACCTCGGTCTTCATGAAGTGCTTGGAGAGGCTGGTCATTGCCTACATCAAGGCCAGCATGCCAGGCACACTGTACTCACACCAATCTACCTACTGCTCCACAGATCCTCGCAAGATGCCAACCTCTCAGCAAAACAAAGGAGAAGCAGAGAAGAGAACATGCCTGATCCACATCAGTGGGACTGAAGTAGAGATAGTGATGAGTTTTCGTCCACATCACTGAGAACTTGTCATGGACCAACACGACCACCACTCTTGTCAAGAAGGCTCAACAGAGTCTCTATTTCATAAGTCGGCTGAAAATTCGGTATGCCACCCTGGATCCTCTCCAAATACTAGCGCTGCACCATCGAGAGCATTTTGACCAGTTGCATCATGCCTGGTACGGGAAATTCTGTTCTCTCCCGTACCTTTGTTGAAACGTGAAACTAAACCTGAACCTAGTTGTCATGGAAACCACACTTTCTCTCATTCTCTGTCATATGCCCCTAACTGTCTGTCATATGCCCCTGACTATCTGTCATATGCCCCTGACTATCTGTCATATGCCCCTGACTATCTGTCATATGCCCCTGACTGTCTGTCATATGCCCCTGACTATCTGTCATATGCCCCTGACTATCTGTCATATGCCCCTGACTATCTGTCATATGCCCCTGACTATCTGTCATATGCCCCTGACTATCTGTCATATGCCCCTGACTATCTGTCATATACTCCTGACTATCTGTCATATGCCCCTGACTATCTGTCATATGCCCCTGACTATCTGTCATATGCCCCTGACTATCTGTCATATGCCCCTGACTATCTGTCATATGCCCCTGACTATCTGTCATATGCCCCTGACTATCTGTCATATGCCCCTGACTATCTGTCATATGCCCCTGACTATCTGTCATATGCTCCTGACTATCTGTCATATGCCCCTGACTATCTGTCATATGCCCCTGACTGTCTGTCATATGCCCCTGACTGTCTGTCGTATGCCCCTGACTATCTGTCATATGCCCCTGACTATCTGTCATATGCCCCTGACTATCTGTCATATGCCCCTGACTATCTGTCATATGCCCCTGACTATCTGTCATATGCCCCTGACTATCTGTCATATGCCCCTGACTATCTGTCATATGCCCCTGACTATCTGTCATATGCTCCTGACTATCTGTCATATGCCCCTGACTATCTGTCATATGCCCCTGACTGTCTGTCGTATGCCCCTGACTATCTGTCATATGCCCCTGACTATCTGTCATATGCCCCTGACTATCTGTCATATGCCCCTGACTATCTGTCATATGCCCCTGACTGTCTGTCATATGCCCCTGACTATCTGTCATATGCCCCTGACTATCTGTCATATGCCCCTGACTATCTGTCATATGCCCCTGACTGTCTGTCATATGCCCCTGACTATCTGTCATATGCCCCTGACTATCTGTCATATGCCCCTGACTATCTGTCATATGCCCCTGACTATCTGTCATATGCCCCTGACTATCTGTCATATGCCCCTGACTATCTGTCATATGCCCCTGACTATCTGTCATATGCCCCTGACTATCTGTCATATGCCCCTGACTATCTGTCATATGCCCCTGACTATCTGTCATATGCCCCTGACTATCTGTCATATGCTCCTGACTATCTGTCATATGCCCCTGACTATCTGTCATATGCCCCTGACTATCTGTCATATGCCCCTGACTATCTGTCATATGCCCCTGACTATCTGTCATATGCCCCTGACTATCTGTCATATGCCCCTGACTATCTGTCATATGCCCCTAACTGTCTGTCATATGCCCCTAACTGTCTGTCATATGCCCCTGACTATCTGTCATATGCCCCTAACTGTCTGTCATATGCCCCTGACTATCTGTCATATGCCCCTAACTGTCTGTCATATGCCCCTAACTGTCTGTCATATGCCCCTAACTGTCTGTCATATGCCCCTAACTGTCTGTCATATGCCCCTAACTGTCTGTCATATGCCCCTAACTGTCTGTCATATGCCCCTGACTATCTGTCATATGCCCCTGACTATCTGTCATATGCCCCTGACTATCTGTCATATGCTCCTGACTATCTGTCATATGCCCCTGACTATCTGTCATATGCTCCTGACTGTCTGTCATATGCCCCTGACTATCTGTCATATGCCCCTGACTATCTGTCATATGCCCCTGACTATCTGTCATATGCTCCTGACTGTCTGTCATATGCCCCTGACTATCTGTCATATGCCCCTGACTATCTGTCATATGCCCCTGACTATCTGTCATATGCCCCTGACTATCTGTCACATGCCCCTGACTATCTGTCATATGCTCCTGACTATCTGTCATATGCCCCTGACTATCTGTCATATGCCCCTGACTATCTGTCATATGCCCCTGACTATCTGTCATATGCTCCTGACTGTCTGTCATATGCCCCTGACTATCTGTCATATGCCCCTGACTATCTGTCATATGCCCCTGACTATCTGTCATATGCTCCTGACTATCTGTCATATGCCCCTGACTATCTGTCATATGCCCCTGACTATCTGTCATATGCCCCTGACTATCTGTCATATGCCCCTGACTATCTGTCATATGCCCCTGACTATCTGTCATATGCCCCTGACTATCTGTCATATGCTCCTGACTATCTGTCATATGCCCCTGACTATCTGTCATATGCTCCTGACTATCTGTCATATGCCCCTGACTATCTGTCATATGCCCCTGACTATCTGTCATATGCCCCTGACTATCTGTCATATGCCCCTGACTATCTGTCATATGCCCCTGACTATCTGTCATATGCCCCTGACTGTCTGTCATATGCCCCTGACTATCTGTCATATGCCCCTGACTATCTGTCATATGCCCCTGACTATCTGTCATATGCCGTCATATGCCCCTGACTATCTGTCATATGCCCCTGACTATCTGTCATATGCCCCTGACTGTCTGTCGTATGCCCCTGACTATCTGTCATATGCCCCTGACTATCTGTCATATGCCCCTGACTATCTGTCATATGCCCCTAACTGTCTGTCATATGCCCCTAACTGTCTGTCATATGCCCCTGACTATCTGTCATATGCCCCTGACTATCTGTCATATGCCCCTGACTATCTGTCATATGCTCCTGACTATCTGTCATATGCCCCTGACTATCTGTCATATGCCCCTGACTATCTGTCATATGCCCCTGACTATCTGTCATATGCTCCTGACTATCTGTCATATGCCCCTGACTATCTGTCATATGCCCCTGACTATCTGTCATATGCTCCTGACTATCTGTCATATGCTCCTGACTATCTGTCATATGCCCCTGACTATCTGTCATATGCCCCTGACTATCTGTCATATGCCCCTAACTGTCTGTCATATGCCCCTGACTATCTGTCATATGCCCCTGACTATCTGTCATATGCCCCTGACTATCTGTCATATGCTCCTGACTATCTGTCATATGCCCCTGACTATCTGTCATATGCCCCTGACTATCTGTCATATGCCCCTGACTATCTGTCATATGCCCCTGACTATCTGTCATATGCCCCTGACTATCTGTCATATGCCCCTGACTATCTGTCATATGCTCCTGACTATCTGTCATATGCCCCTGACTATCTGTCATATGCCCCTGACTATCTGTCATATGCTCCTGACTATCTGTCATATGCTCCTGACTATCTGTCATATGCTCCTGACTATCTGTCATATGCTCCTGACTATCTCCTTCTCAACCACAAAGGATTACAGCAGCAGAGGCAGTCTCAGAGGTGACGTATTATGAGTAGAGTACTAAATGATTTTGAGTCTGATTAAACTCTATTCTCTCTGTCTCATTGCTGTCAAGTTTTAGCCACGTTGATGGTGATTCCCATTCACCAGTTGCTAGTCTGTAGAACAGTCAAGTAGTATATTATGTTGTGTTATCATTTCAGTTAGTCAAAGGCTTTTGTATTGCTAGTTTTCCTCTGCTGAACAAGGTTGTTTTGTGGCCTATGGACTGTACTGTACTGTACCCCTTCAAGAGTGTGTTCGGGTGTAGTGAATATGATGCAGTCGCACTATACCACAGCCAGCCCCAGGCTCTCTGAAACACACAGCTCTGTTTGTCTGCTCTCTGTCTGATGAATGGGAGTTTCCCAGCCAGGCAATGCTGTTTATCCCTCCAGTTGTTATGCACTGTCATAGGATGACTAATACTACAGCTACTGTACATACCTCGCAGTGACTCAATTTTAGGAGGAGCGTGAACACCAGCACAGAGTGCTCAAATGTCATGTGGTGATGTACACGCCTCTGTAGTAACATGAGAGAGAGAGAGAGAGAGAGAGAGAGAGAGAGAGAGAGAGAGAGAGAGAGAGAGATGCTACAGTGAGAGAGAGAGAGAGAGAGAGAGAGAGAGAGAGAGAGAGAGAGAGAGAGAGAGAGAGAGAGAGAGAGAGAGAGAGAGAGAGAGAGAGAGAGAGAGAGAAGGATCATAGGGATCACAGATCAGCTGTGTAATGTGACCTGTGTATGTGCTGCTGTGCTAGGCAGGGGCCACCGGGGCCCAGTTTGGCTGCTTACTTCAGGAGTTGGGAATGAGGGTACTTGTACACTATGGGCATTAGTCTTGTGTTTTTTTGTCTGAGAGCTATCTTTCTTGTTAGCACTTCCTGTCACTAAAGCAGCATTATTCTCTTCACATTGCATGCCTTAACAACAGCCTCCTAATGCTCACTGTGGGCGATGATCGTTAGCTGTGGGCGAGGCTCGTTAGCTGTGGGCGATGCTCGTTAGCTGTAGGCGATGCTCATTAGCTGTAGGCGATGCTCGTTAGCTGTGGGCGAGGCTCGTTAGCTGTGGGCAAGGCTCATTAACTGTGAGCGATGCTCTTTAACTGTGGGCAATGCTCATTAACTGTGAGCGATGCTCTTTAAATGTGGGCGATGCGCTTTAACTATGGGCGATGCTCGTTAGCTGTGGGCGATGCTCGTTAATTGTGGGTGATGCTAGTTAACTGTGGGCGATGCTCTTTAACTGTGGGCGATGCTCTTTAACTGTGGCCGATGCTCATTAGCTGTGGGCGATGCTCGTTAGCTGTGGGCGATGCTCTTAGTTGACAATGTGGCTAGTGTTGCTATTTTTTCACAGAGTAGTGTTGTCTGTTTGACTGTTGGCTGCTATAGCTAATATATATTTTAGACTGGAAAAGCTAAACTTCCGAAGAGCAAATATGGAAGAGTGACCACACATAGTCTACGTAGCCTGAGACAATCTCGCCTATCATCTCTGGGGATCTCTCACATTGAAACACATGCAAAAATCCACACTCTCTTTGACTCACACATAAACATTGGCCCACACATAAACTCCTTCACTGTTCTTTCCCTTTCTGTCCCTGCCTTTCACACAACCTCCCCCAAATGTCTTACTAATCTCTTTTGACCTCCTATTAACAAACCGGTAAATCTAAATTGAGTTAGTTAGAAAAGATGGTTGTCTTGCTGAGATCCGGAAGCAACATGTCTTCTTTATGGGAGTGCTGTAAGCCAAGTGGAACATGGTTTCAGGTTACAGACACTCGAGTCTCCTGTCCACTACGGCTCACATTACAGTACACAGCAACCCAGTAACACAGTCATATGATATGTGGAGTCAGGACAGCATTCACTGTCATATGTAGTTCTGTGATTGTATAGTTTTCCAAATGCTCTTAGTGATACTATACCATTATGGTATCTGGGCTTTCATTGTGGAATATCGAAAAGGCCTTTCAGTGTGTATAACAGCTCTACCCAGACAGACAGACAGACAGACAGACAGACAGGCGAGGAATAGACATTACAGCCACTGACATTAGACTGATAGTGAGAGAGAGACTGGAGAGTCTCCATGTTACCTGATGCCTTTCCTCTACTGTTGGGATCAATACCCTGTCACAATGTACATCAGCACTCACTTGGCCCTTAGCTGCCCCCCTTAGCCTTTAATCACAGGGCCTCTGATACCTACACTTCCCACCGGAGAACACAGGCAGGCACGTGTACACACACACCTGTCACAACTGCCATAAACACACACACGTACACTACATATACAAAAGTATGTGGACACCTTTCCAAACGGTGGATTAGGCTATTTCTGCTACACCCGTTGCTGACAGGTGTATACAATCGAGCACACAGCAATGCCATCTCCATAGACAAACATTGCCAGTAGAATGGCCTTACTGAAGAGCTCAGTGACTTTCAAAGTGGCACCGTCATAGGGACGACCGAGTGCTTGAATGCTGAGTGCTGAAGCGCGTAGCGCACTAAAAAATGTATAATATAAAAAATGCTGCCCCCTGGGGTTTGACGGACGCCCGGAGAACGATACCTGCCCAAATGCATAGTGCCAACTGTAAAGTTTGATGGAGGAGGAATAATGGTCTGGGGCTGTTTCTCATGGTTCGGGCTAGGCCCCTTAGTTCCAGTGAAGGGAAACCTTAACACTACAGCGTACAATGACATTCTAGATGATTCTCTGCTTCCAACATACAGAAATGGTTTGTCGAGATAGGTGTGGAAGAAATTGACTGGCCTGCACAGAGCCCTGACCTCAATCCCATCGAAAACCTTTTGGTAGAATTGGAACGGAGACTGCGAGCCAGGCCTAATTGTCCAACATCAGTGCGCCAACTCACTAATGCTCTTGTGGCTGAATGGAACTAATCCCCGCACGAAAGTTCCAACATCTAGTGGAAAGCCTTCCCAGAAGAGTGGAGGCTGTTTTAACAGCAAAGGGGGGACCAACTCCATATTAAAGCACAGAATTTTGGACTTAGAAATTCGACAAGCAGGTGTCCACATACATTTGGCCATGTAGTGTACAGTGGGGCAATTACAGGCCTCTCTCACCTGTGGCTGACGGTGGCTGACTAAATATTTTTTTGCCCCACTGTATGTACACATACTGTACCTATGCAGACAAACATATACCGTACATATACAATATACATTCGGACAGTATTTAGATCCCTTGAATCTTTCCACATTTTGTTACACTACGGTCTTATTCTAAAATTGAGTGGACCCATATGTGAATGCATAGCATGAAGGATATAATACAGCAATGATGAGTCCAGAGATATACACTGAGTGTACAAAACCTGCTCTTTCCATAACATAGACCGACCAGGTAAATCCAGGTGAAGACTATGATCCCTTATTGATGTCACTTGTTAAACACACTCAGTGTTGATGAAGGGGAGGAGACAGGGTAAAGAAGGATACTTTTTTCTCTCTGTCTCTGTCTCTATCTCTCTGTCTCTATCTCTATCTCTCTGTCTCTATCTCTCTGTCTCTCTATCTCTCTGTCTCTCTGTCTCTATCTCTCTGTCTCTCTGTCTCTATCTCTCTGTCTCTCTGTCTCTCTGTCTCTATCTCTCTGTCTCTATCTCTCTGTCTCTCTGTCTCTATCTCTCTGTCTCTCTGTCTCTATCTCTCTGTCTCTCTGTCTCTATCTCTCTCTGTCTCTCTGTCTCTATTTCTCTGTCTCTCTGTCTCTATCTCTCTGTCTCTCTGTCTCTATCTCTCTGTCTCTCTGTCTCTATCTCTCTCTGTCTCTCTGTCTCTATCTCTCTGTCTCTCTGTCTCTATCTCTCTGTCTCTATCTCTCTCTGTCTCTATCTCTCTGTCTCTATCTCTCTGTCTCTATCTCTCTGTCTCTCTGTCTCTATCTCTCTCTGTCTCTCTGTCTCTATCTGTCTCTCTTTCTCTGTCTCTATCTCTCTGTCTCTCTGTCTCTATCTCTCTGTCTCTCTGCCTCTGTCTCTATCTCTCTCTGTCTCTATCTCTCTCTGTCTCTATCTCTCTCTGTCTCTATATCTCTCTGTCTATCTCTCTCTGTCTCTATCTCTCTCTGTCTCTATCTCTCTCTGTCTCTCTGTCTCTATCTGTCTCTCTTTCTCTGTCTCTATCTCTCTGTCTCTCTGTCTCTATCTCTCTGTCTCTCTGTCTCTATCTCTCTCTGTCTCTATCTCTCTCTGTCTCTATCTCTCTCTGTCTATCTCTCTCTGTCTCTATCTCTCTCTGTCTCTATCTCTCTGTCTCTCTCTGTCTCTATCTCTCTCTGTCTCTATCTATCTCTCTCTGTCTCTCTCTGTCTCTATCTCTCTGTCTCTCTCTGTCTCTATCTCTATCTCTCTCTGTCTCTATCTCTCTCTGTCTATATCTCTCCCTGTCTCTGTCTCTATCTCTCTATCTCTCTCTGTCTCTCTCTGTCTCTATCTCTCTCTGTCTCTATCTCGATCTCTCTCCGTCTCTCTCTGTCTCTATCTCTCTCTGTCTCTATCTGTCTCTATCTCTCTCTGTCTCTATCTCTCTCAGTCTCTATCTCTCAATTTCAATTCAATTCAATTCAAGGGCTTTATTGGCATGGGAAACATGTTTTAACATTGCCAAAGCAAGTGAGGTAGACAACATACAAAGTGAATATATACATTGAAAAACAACAAAAATGAACAGTAAACATTACACATACAACAGTTTCAAAACAGTAAAGACATTACAAATGTCATATTATATATATATATATATATATATATATATATATATATATATATATATATATATATATATATATACAATGTACAAATAATTAAAGGACACAAGATAAAATAAATAAGCATAAATATGGGTTGTATTTACAATGGTGTTTGTTCTTCACTGGTTGCCCTTTTCTCGTGGCAACAGGTCACAAATCTTGCTGCTGTGATGGCACACTGTGGAATTTCACCCAGTAGATATGGGAGTTTTTCAAAATTGGATATGTTTTCGAATTCTTTGTGGATCTGTGTGATCTGGGGGAAATATGTCTGTCTAATATGGTCATACATTGGGCAGGAGGTTAGGAAGTGTAGCTCAGTTTCCACCTCATTTTGTGGGCAGTGAGCACATAGCCTGTCTTCTCTTGAGAGCCATGTCTGCCTACGGCGGCCTTTCTCAATAGCAAGGCTATGCTCACTGAGTCTGTACATAGTCAAAGCTTTCCTTAATTTTGGGTCAGTCACAGTGGTCAGGTATTCTGCCGCTGTGTACTCTCTGTGTAGGGCCAAATAGCATTCTAGTTTGCTCTGTTTTTTGTTAATTCTTTCCAATGTGTTAAGTAATTATCTTTTTGTTTTCTCATGATTTGGTTGGGTCTAATTGTGCTGTTGTCCTGGGGCTCTGTAGGGTGTGTTTGTGTTTGTGAACAGAGCCCCAGGACCAGCTTGCTTAGGGGACTCTTCTCCAGGTTCATCTCTCTGTTTGTGATGGCTTTGTTATGGAAGGTTTGTGAATCGCTTCCTTTTAGGTGGTTGTAGAATTTAATGGCTCTTTTCTGGATTTTGATAATTAGTGGGTATCGGCCTAATTCTGCTCTGCATGCATTATTTGGTGTTTTACGTTGTACACAGAGGATATTTTTGCAGAATTCTGCGTGCAGAGTCTCAATTTGGTGTTTGTCCCATTTTGTGAAGTCTTGGTTGGTGAGCGGACCCCAGACCTCACAACCATAAAGGGCAATGGGCTCTATGACTGATTCAAGTATTTTTAGCCAAATCCTAATTGGTATGTTGAAATGTATGTTTCTTTTGATGGCATAGAATGCCCTTCTTGCCTTGTCTCTCAGATCGTTCACACCTTTGTGGAAGTTACCTGTGGCGCTGATGTTTAGGCCAAGGTATGTATAGTTTTTGTGTGCTCTAGGGCAACAGTGTCTAGATGGAATTTGTGTTTGTGGTCCTGGTGACTGGACCTTTTTGGAACACCATTATTTTGGTCTTACTGAGATTTACTGTCAGGGCCCAGGTCTGACAGAATCTGTGCATAAGATCTAGGTGCTGATGTAGGCCCTCCTTGGTTGGTGACAGAAGCACCAGATCATCAGCAAACAGCAGACATTTGACTTCGGATTCTAGCAGGGGAGGCCGGGTGCTGCAGACTTTTCTAGTGCCCGCGCCAGTTCGTTGATATATATGTTGAAGAGGGTGGGGCTTAAGCTGCATCCCTGTCTAACCCCACGACCCTGTGTGAAGAAATGTGTGTGTTTTTGCCAATTTTAACCGCACACTTGTTGTTTGTGTACATGGATTTTATAATGTCATATGTTTTACCCCCAACACCACTTTCCATCAGTTTGTATAGCAGACCCTCATGCCAAATTGAGTCGAAGGCTTTTTTGAAATCAACAAAGCATGAGAAGACTTTGCCTTTGTTTTGGTTTGTTTGGTTGTCAATTAAGGTGTGCAGGGTGAATACATGGTCTGTTGTACGGTAATTTGGTAAAAAGCCAATTTGACATTTGCTCAGTACATTGTTTTCATTGAGGAAATGTACGAGTCTGCTGTTAATAATAATGCAGAGGATTTTCCCAAGGTTACTGTTGACACATATTCCACGGTAGTTATTGGGGTCAAATTTGTCTCCACTTTTGTGGATTGGGGTGATCAGTCCTTGGTTCCAAATATTGGGGTAGATGCCAGAGCTAAGTATGATGTTAAAGAGTTTTAGTATAGCCAATTGGAATTTGTTGTCTGTATATTTGATCATTTCATTGAGGATACCATCGACACCACAGGCCTTTTTGGGTTGGAGGGTTTTTATTTTGTCCTGTAACTCATTCAATGTAATTGGAGAATCCAGTGGGTTCTGGTAGTCTTTAATAGTTGATTCTAAGATCTGTATTTGATCATGTATATGTTTTTGCTCTTTGTTCTTTGTTATAGAACCAAAAGATTGGAGAAGTGGTTTACCCATACATCTCCATTTTGGATAGATAATTCTTCGTGTTGTTGTTTGTTTAGTGTTTTCCAATTTTCCCAGAAGTGGTTAGAGTCTATGGATTCTTCAATTGCATTGAGCTGATTTCTGACATGCTGTTCCTTCTTTTTCCGTAGTGTATTTCTGTATTGTTTTAGTGATTCACCATAGTGAAGGCGTAGACTCAGGTTTTCCGGGTCTCTATGTTTTTGGTTGGACAGGTTTCTCAATTTCTTTCTTAGATTTTTGCATTCCTCATCAAACCATTTGTCATTATTGTTAATTTTCTTCGGTTTTCTATTTGAGATTTTTAGATTTGATAGGGAAGCTGAGAGGTCAAATATACTGTTAAGATTTTCTACTGCCAAGTTTACACCTTCACTATTACAGTGGAACGTTTTACCCAGGAAATTGTCTAAAAGGGATTGAATTTGTTGTTGCCTAATTGTTTTTTGGTAGGTTTCCAAACTGCATTCCTTCCACCTATAGCATTTCTTAATGTTACTCAGTTCCTTTGGCTTTGATGCCTCATGGTTGAGTATTGCTCTGTTTAAGTAGACTGTGATTTTGCTGTGGTCTGATAGGGGTGTTAGTGGACTGACTGTGAACGCTCTGAGAGATTCTGGGTTGAGGTCAGTGATAAAGTAGTCTACAGTACTACTGCCAAGAGATGAGCTATAGGTGTACCTACCATAGGAGTCCCCTCGAAGCCTACCGTTGACTATGTACATACCCAGCGTGCGACAGAGCTGCAGGAGTTGTGACCCGTTTTTGTTGGTTATGTTGTCATAGTTGTGCCTAGGGGGCATATGTGGGAGGGGATGCTGTCACCTCCAGGCAGATGTTTGTCCCCCTGTGTGCTGAGGGTGTCAGGTTCTTGTCCGGTTCTGGCATTTAGGTCGCCACAGACTAACTAGTACATGTCCCTGGGCCTGGAAACGATTGATTTCGCCCTCCAAAATGGAGAAGCTGTCTTCATTAAAATATGGGGATTCTAGTGGGGGGATATAGGTAGCACACAGGAGGACATTTTTCTCTGTTAGGATCATTTCCTTTTGAATTTCTAGCCAAATGTAGAATGTTCCTGTTTTGATTAATTTAATGGAGTGAGTTAGGTCTGCTCTATACCAAATTAGCATACCCCCTGAGTCCCTTCCCTGTTTCACACCTGGTAGTTTGGTGGATGGGACTACCAGCTCTCTGTAACCTAGAGGGCAACCAGTGGGTCCGTCTCCTCTATACCAGGTTTCTTGCAGGATGACAATGTCTGTATTACCGATTTCTTTGGTGAAGTCCGGGTTTCTGCTCTTTAGGCCAAAGGCAGATGACCTCAGGCCTTGGATATTCCAGGATGATATAGTGAAGGCTTTTGTTCCATAGAATGTCCAATGTTGTTGGTCGTGTGGTTTGGCCTCAGGCCAGTAAGTGTGAGCAGAGCCTGCTGAGCATCTGGTACATGCTATTGGCTTGGGCGAGTGTGAGAGTGGGGGTTGGGACTGTTTGCCCGCTCACTACCTGGGCGTATGTGTGGCTTCCATGTTGAGGCCCTCTTCTATCTCGATCTCTCTCCGTCTGTCTCTGTCTCTATCTCTATCTGTCTCTCTGTCTCTATCTCTCTCTGTTTCTATCTCTCTCTGTCTCTATCTCTATCTCTCTCTGTCTCTATCTGTCTCTATCTCTGTCTCTGTCTCTGTCTCTATCTGTCTCTATCTCTCTCTCTCTCTGTCTCTGTCTCTGTCTCTATCTCTCTATCTCTCTCTGTCTCTCTCTGTCTCTATCTCTATCTCTCTCTGTCTCTCTCTCTGTCTCTATCTCTCTCTGTCTCTATCTCTCTCTGTCTCTATCTCTCTCTGTCTCTATCTCTCTATCTCGATCTCTCTCCGTCTGTCTCTGTCTCTATCTCTATCTGTCTCTGTCTCTATCTCTCTCTGTTTCTATCTCTATCTCTATCTGTCTCTGTCTCTATCTGTCTCTATCTCTGTCTCTGTCTCTATCTCTGTCTCTATCTGTCTCTATCTCTATCTCTCTCTGTCTCTGTCTCTCTCTCTGTCTCTATCTCTCTCTCTCTCTCTCTCTGTCTCTATCTCTCTCTATCTCTCTCTCTATCTCGATCTCTCTCCGTCTGTCTCTGTCTCTGTCTCTATCTCTCTCGGTCTCTATCTGTCTCTCTGTCTCTATCTCTCTCTGTTTCTATCTCTCTCTGTTTCTATCTCTATCTCTCTCTGTCTCTATCTGTCTCTATCTCTATCTGTCTCTGTCTCTATCTGTCTCTATCTCTATCTGTCTCTGTCTCTATCTCTATCTCTCTGTCTCTATCTCTCTCTGTCTCTATCACTCTCATATTCCATATGCTTCAAGGTCAATCTTGCCGATGCAAAGTGATACATGTAAAAAAATATATATGAAAACAACAGTGACGACAATAAGAATTGCTTCATCAGCTGTCCTAGTGGCTGGTCTTAGACGATCACACAGATTACATGTGGTCTGCGGTTGTGAGGCCAAATGGAAGTACTGACAAATTCTCTAAAATTACGTAGGAGGCAGATTATGATGGACATTCC
>NC_068421.1:82184063-82404063 GCF_023373465.1 Oncorhynchus keta | reverse complement strand
AATAAAAGTGACACCAAAATGAAACAAACCATTATTTACCATCCTGTTGGGCAGGACAAGTTAGTAAAGTCACACATAGGGCTGGACGACATGGCCAATATATCAACTACAACAAAGCATTCTCTTTTTTTACTGAATGACGGTATTTTACAGTATTTTATGTTTTTTAATGATAATATAAGTCCTCATTTGCTTTATGAGTTGTACATGGGTGGCAACACGAACTCTAAGTGTTTTCCATGGGGCTTTCTCCATTCTGATTCTTTTATACTGTTCAATTAAACTTCAACCAAAAGTTGATCTAATTTGAGACCATTTCCACACCGCCATGTAGGGCTGCAAGATATGGCCCCCAAATAATCTAGGCCTTATTTTTTACAAAATATTGCAATTCTGATTTGACTTGCAATTTAGATCAAAACACTTGGGTGAACTGTTGGAGTCATGGAAAGATAAATAATTTTCGAATTTTATAGTTAGAATGTAATAGTGGGCAAAAAGCCAGCTAACTAGCGATTAGCGTTGTCTGCAAACTAGCTAGCTGTTTGCAGACAGTAACATACACAAACTTATAGTGTAATTACAGAATGGATTTATATTAAGAAGCAAGGTGGAAAGCTGTATCGTTGTCAACATGTTGTTGCATCTGCTTCATCGACCATTCAGACGGTATTCCTCTTCTCCAGATGGGTTAGGGCAGTGTGCAGTGTGGTTGAGATTGCATCGTCTGTGGACCTATTTGGGTGGTAAGCAAATTGGAGTGGGTCTAGGGTGTCAGGTAGAGTGGAGGTGATATGGTCCTTGACTAGTCTCTCAAAGCACTTCATGATGACGGAAGTGGCAAATCAAAACAGTTTTTTTTTTAATTTTGCAAAGTTATTCAAAATAAAAAGCTGAACTATCACAATTACATAAGTATTCAGAACCTTTACCCAGTACTTTGTTGAAGTACCTTCGGCAGCAATTGCAGCCTTGAGTCTTCTTGGGTATGACGCTACAATCTTGGCACACCTGTATTTAGGGAGTTTCTCCCATTCTTCTCTGCAGTTCCTCTCAAGCACTGTCAGGTTGGATGGGGAGCGTCGCTGCACAGCTATTTTCAGGTCTCTCCAGAGCTGTTCGATCAGGTTCATGTCTGGGCTATGGCTGGGCCACTCAAGGACATTCATAGTCTTGTCCCAAAGCCCATCCTGCTTGTCTTGGCTGTGTGCTTAGGGTCGTTGTCTTGTTGGAAGGTGAACTTTCGCCCCAGTCTGAGGTCCTGAACGCTCTGGAGCAGGTTTTCATCAAGGATCTCTCTGTACTTTGCTCCGTTCATCTTTTCCTCGATTCTGACTAGTCTCCCAGTCCCTGAGAAACATCCCCATAGCATGATGCTGCCACCACCATGCTTCACCGTAGGAAGGATGCCAGGTTTCCTCCAGATGTGAAGCTTTGCATTCAGGCTAGAGAGTTCAATCTTGGTTTCATTAGGCCAGAAAATCCTGTTTCTCATGGTCTGAGAGTCCTTTAGGTGCCTTTTGGCAAACTCCAAGCGGGCTGTTATGTGCCTTTTACTGAGGAGTGGCTTACTTCTGGCCACTCTACCATAAAGACCTGATTGATGGAGTGCTGCAGAGATGGTTGTCCTTCTGGAAGATTCTCCCATCTCCACAGAGGAACTCTAGAGCTCCATCAGAGTGACCATCGGGTTCTTGGTCACCTCCCTGACCAAGGCCCTTCTCCCTTGATTGCTCAGTCTGGCCAGGCGGCCAGCTCTAGGAAGAGTCTTGGTGGTTCCAAACTTCTTCCATTTAAGAATGATGGAGGCCAGTGTGTTTTTGGGGACCTTCAATGCTACAGAGACGTTTTGGTGTCCATCCCCAGATCTGTGCCTGGACATAATCCTATCTTGGAGCTCTACGGACAATTCCTTTGACTTCATGGTTTGGTTTTTGATCTGACATGCACCGTCAACCGTGGGACCTTATATAGACAGGTGTGTGCCTTTCCAAATCATGTCTAATCAATTGAATTTACCACAGGTGGACTCCAATCAAATATCTCAAGGATGATCAAAGGAAACAGGATGCACCTGAGCTCAATTTCGAGTCTCATAGCAAAGGGTCTGAATACTTATGTAAATAAGGTATTTTAATGTATTTTTTGCATACATTTGCAAACATTTGTAAAAAACCTGTCATTATGCGGTATTGTGTGTAGATTGAGGATGGAAAATATTTATTTAATCCATTTTAGAATAAGGTCTGCACTTTAACCTCATAGTCATTGTATAATTTCAAATCAAAGTGCTGGTGTACAGAGCCACAACAACAACATGTTTGTCACTGTCCCAGTACATTTGGAGTTCCCTGTATTTGTACAAATCTACCTCAATTGCATTGTACCCCTGCACATCGATTTGGTACTTTTACCCCGAGTATATAGCCAAGTTATCTTTACTAATTGTGCTTTTATTGCTCGTTTGATTATTTTACTATTATTATTTATATTTTTCTCTCTGTATTGTTGGGATGGGCCAGTAAGTAAGCATTTCACTGTTGTTCTACAACTGTTGTTTACGAAGCATTTGACAAATACAATTTTATTTTATTTGTGTAGTTCATACATGCATAATCTATGAGCAGAATTACTGTTTTACCTCAATATTAGCCAAAAAATCCCTCGCTTGAAATGGACCGTTTTCTGGAAGCTGTGCAGTGTGATTTTCCCTAGATTTACCCCACGTGAGCCAGCCCCCTAGCAATTTCAGTTTAAGCCAAAGGGGCTTCACCCCCTCACAATTTGATTGACAGCTAGCAAGACACACACATAGCAGTGCGAGAAAGGGAGCAATGACACGTTGTACAAATCTGCACATTGGTACCGTAGCAATTTTGTCTTGTGGGCGCTACTTTCAAAAGTACAGGATAATATCTTTAAATGAAGTGCCCTTTAATGTAGACCAAACGGAAAATTCTATCAATCAGATTTAAAAGAAAAAATGAATTAAGACTTGCTAATGTGCCAAATATCTGCATGTGGCCCTCGTCATATTTTTTCGACTTCTAGGAAGATTTTAACCCACTTAACCCGAGAAATTATCCAAGTTTTTACCATCATTGTAAAGTCCTAGTTATCTTATTTTGATGAAAAAGACATTTCTCAAGATGGTTATTTATTTCATGAGATTAGTGATAAATGTACATCTGTCCCTCATTTTAAAGTCAACCTTGTTTCGTGAACTGAACTGTCGTTGGAAATCTTTTTTTCAAAAGAAACATGGAACATAGTGTATCTATGGGTAACAGGGCTGACGTGTTATGTTCGACAGTCTTCCACCACGAAATGGCCAAAAAGAGTAGAACCAGCTCACCTGCTTTTACACTATGATGACTATTATATAGTAGATAGAAATGTTTTTTTTGTGGACCTTGCATTCAATTTCCCATCCCTGTTGCACACAACAAACTTCCATTCCCCATCACATTGAGAGTTATGGCTGATAGACTTCGGCGATGTAATTTACAAAATAGCCTCCAACACTCTATTCAGCAAATTGGATGCAGTTTATCACAGTGCCATCCGTTTTGTCACCAAAGCCCCATATACCACCCACCATTGCGACCTGTGTGCTCCCGTTGCCTGGTCATTCGCTACATATTCATCGCCAAACCCACTGGCTCCAGGTCATCTATAAGTCTTTGCTAGGTAAAGCTCCGCCTTATCTCAGCTCACTGGTCACCATAGCAACACCGTTGCACCGTAGCACGCGCTCCAGGTGGTATATCTCACCGGTCGTCCCCAAGGCCAACACCCCCTTTGGCCTCCTTTCCTTCCAGTTTTCTGCTGCCAATGACTGTAACGAATTGGAAAAATCACTGAAGTTGGAGACTTATATTTCCCTCGCTAACTTTAAGTGTCAGCTGTCAGAGCAGCTTACCGATCGCTGCAGCTGTACACAGCCCATCTGTAAATAGCCCATCCATCCAACCAACTACCTACCTCATCCCCATATTTGTTTTTGTTTTTCTGCTCTTTTGCACATCAATATTTCTACTGCACATATATCACTCCAGTGTAAATTGTAATTACTTCGCCACTATTGGCCCATTTATTGCCTTACCTCCTTACTTCATTTGCACACACTGTACATAGATTTTTCTATTGTTATTGACTGTACGGTTGTTTATCCCATGTATAACTCTGTGTTGTTTTTGTCGGACTGCTCTGATTTATCTTGTCCAGGTCGCAGTTGTAGATGATAACCTTTTCACAACTGGCCTACCTGGTTAAATAAAGGTGAAATAAAAAATAAAAATGTAAGATGAAAACGTCAGACCTGTTTTGGTCAAACCTCTTACTTTAATGGCACTGAATTGGCACTTATTATAGTAATTTGTTTACTTTACCCCTTGAGCTCTTTATGACACTACCCAAAATGTACTCTATTCGTGGAACAACCCAACTAATAAGCCACATTTCCAATAGCCTCCTATCCGCACAAGGTCCAAAACCAAGTGTGAGTTTAACCGAATTCACTGAACTCTCTTGTCCAGGCAATTCGTTTCCTACATTTCCACTGCTAACCCACATTAGCATCCAGGTCAGTGCTTTATCACTTTGTTACTGGAGAACTCAGAATGGCATGTTATCCAGTACAACTCAGTGCCACTCAGTGATGTGTTATCCAGTACAACTCAGTGCCACTCAATGATGTGTTATCCAGTACAACTCAGTGCCACTCAGTGATGTGTTATCCAGTACAACTCAGTGCCACTCAATGATGTGTTATCCAGTACAACTCAGTGCCACTCAGTGATGTGTTATCCAGTACAACTCAGTGCCACTCAATGATGTGTTATCCAGTACAACTCAGTGCCACTCAATGATGTGTTATCCAGTACAACTCAGTGCCACTCAGTGATGTGTTATCCAGTACAACTCAGTGCCACTCAGTGATGTGTTATCCAGTACAACTCAGTGCCACTCAGTGATGTGTTATCCAGTACAACTCAGTGCCACTCAGTGATGTGTTATCCAGTACAACTCAGTGCCACTCAGTGATGTGTTATCCAGTACAACTCAGTGCCACTCAGTGATGTGTTATCCAGTACAACTCAGTGCCACTCAGTGATGTGTTATCCAGTACAACTCAGTGCCACTCAGTGATGTGTTATCCAGTACAACTCAGTGCCACTCAGTGATGTGTTATCCAGTACAACTCAGTGTCACTCAGTGATGTGTTATCCAGTACAACTCAGTGTCACTCAGTGATGTGTTATCCAGTACAACTCAGTGCCACTCAGTGAGGTGTTATCCAGTACAACTCAGTGCCACTCAGTGATGTGTTATCCAGTACAACTCAGTGTCACTCAGTGATGTGTTATCCAGTACAACTCAGTGCCACTCAGTGATGTGTTATCCAGTACAACTCAGTGCCACTCAGTGAGGTGTTATCCAGTACAACTCAGTGCCACTCAGTGATGTGTTATCCAGTACAACTCAGTGCCACTCAGTGAGGTGTTATCCAGTACAACTCAGTGCCACTCAGTGATGTGTTATCCAGTACAACTCAGTGTCACTCAGTGATGTTATCCAGTTAGTGCCACTCAGTGAGGTGTTATCCAGTACAACTCAGTGCCACTCAGTGAGGTGTTATCCAGTACAACTCAGTGCCACTCAGTGAGGTGTTATCCAGTACAACTCAGTGCCACTCAGTGAGGTGTTATCCAGTACAACTCAGTGTCACTCAGTGATGTGTTATCCAGTACAACTCAGTGTCACTCAGTGATGTGTTATCCAGTACAACTCAGTGTCACGCAGTGATGTGTTATCCAGTACAACTCAGTGCCACTCAGTGAGGTGTTATCCAGTACAACTCAGTGCCACTCAGTGATGTGTTATCCAGTACAACTCTGTGTCACTCAATGATGTGTTATCCAGTACAACTCAGTGCCACTCAGTGATGTGTTATCCGGTACAACTCAGTGTCACTCAGTGATGTTTTATCCAGTACAACTCAGTGTCACACAGTGATGTGTTATCCAGTACAACTCAGTGATGTGTTATCCAGTACAACTCAGTGATGTGTTATCCAGTACAACTCAGTGATGTGTTATCCAGTACAACTCAGTGCCACTCAGTGAGGTGTTATCCAGTACAACTCAGTGATGTGTTATCCAGTACAACTCAGTGCCACTCAGTGAGGTGTTATCCAGTACAACTCAGTGCCACTCAGTGATGTGTTATCCAGTACAACTCAGTGCCACTCAGTGATGTGTTATCCAGTACAACTTAGTGCCACTCAGTGATGTGTTATCCAGTACAACTCAGTGTCACTCAGTGATGTGTTATCCAGTACAACTCGGTGTCACTCAGTGATGTGTTATCCAGTACAACTCAGTGCCACTCAGTGATGTGTTATCCAGTACAGCCCTGTTCCACTCAGTAGGCTGCAGGGCTCCAATACCATTGTGGGTCAAACCCAGAGTGCCCCATCCCCACTGAGCCCACGACGTGCCTGAAGCCCCCTGATAAGACATGGAGAAACTCTATTTCTCTCCATATATTGCTGTATCGTTCACTCACTGCACGCCCCTTTTCTTTCTCTCTCTATCTATCTATCCATCCCTCTCTCCACCGCCCCCACAGTCACTGTGTCTGTATGTCACTGCAACTCATATCAACTGAACCCCCTTCCCCCTCCCCCTCATCTCTCTCAAAGTGAGAACATCAACTTGACCACTGCTTGTTTTATTTCTCAAGGGGATTGCTGGAGGAATTCACCTACCCTATGTTTAGACCTACACTTCAATCAATATTTGGTGTATACGTATACAGTACGTCATAGTTTTCTCCCTGTTGTTCTACCATTTTATCGTTCTATCTCCTTCATTCTCGCTCTCGTTCTCTCGTTCTCTCTCCCTCTCTCTCCCTCTCTCTCTCCATCTCGCTGTGCTCAGCAATCAGCACCATGTGAAATATTTAGGTGTGTGAGGCCGTGGGTCAGAGGTCACATGATTGGACCACTTCACCAGTAATACAGGAGGCATATACTGTTAACCACAGCACCAACCCAGAAGACTCAACCCCCCTCTTCTCTCTTGCTCCTCTCTTCACATTCTCCTTCACTCTACTTTCTACATCACTCTTTCCATTTGACTCTTTCTCTCCTGTGTGTGAATGTATTTTTCAGTAGCTTTCCATAACTGACTCATGGTGGTGTTTGATCTTAAGAGCTGAGAGAGAGCTGTGATTTGATGACTGCGTTCCGTGTGGCATGCCGTGAGTACACGGCACAGCTGATGCCTAGATCAGGAGGGAGAGTGCTTGCGCCTGGTATGCTGATGTCAGAATCAGACATACGCCCATCCCTCTCTCCACTGCAACTCACATCAACTGCCCCCCTCCCTCCCCCTCCCCCTTCCCCTCATCTCGCTGTGCTCAGCAGTCAGCAACCTGTGAAATATTTAGGTGTGTGAGGCCGTGGGTCAGAGGTCACATGACTGTACCACTTCACCAGTAATTGAGGAGTCAGACACTAAACCCAGGAACAACCCAGAAGAGAAACCCTCTGAACCCTCCCTCTGACGTGTATGACTCATCTTTCTCTCTATCTCTGTGCTTATCCATCTCTTAATCTTTCTTGTCTTTTTTTCCTTTCTTTCCCTCTCATCTCTCATCACATTCTCTCACCCCACCTCTTCTTTCTTGCTCCTCTCTTCACAATTATATTTTACTCTACATCAGGCTTTCTCTACCCGCTCCGTTTCACTCTTTCTCTCCTGTGTGTGCATGTATATTTTAGTTGCTTTCCAAGGCTGACTCATGGTGGTGTTTGATCTTGAGAGCTGAGAGAGTCTGATTTGATGACTGCGTACCGTGACGTGTGGCGTGCCGTGTGGCGTACCGTGGCGTGTGGCGTGCCGTGTGTATACGTCACTGCTGATGCCTATGTCAGGGGGAAGCTCTGTTGTTGGTGTCAGATATACAGTACACACTGATCAGATGAGGCTTTTATTCTAAAATCCCCTGACATCCTCTCAGCTCAGCATGATGTACAGTCGGAGGCCAGTTTTAGGTACACTGATCTAGTTCCGGGTTGGACCCCCGTTTGCCTCCAAAACAGCCTGAATTTTCAGGGGTGTGGAAACGTTGCTCAATTGGTATCAACAGACCTAACGTGTCAGGAAAACATACCCCACACCATTACACTATCGCTTTCCAGGCTGTATCGTTGAAACCAGGCAGGATGTGGCCATGGACTCATGCTGCTTATGCCAAATCCTGACTCTGCCATCAGCATGACGCAACCGGAACCGGATTCGTCAGACCAGGCTTGATTTTCCACTCCTCAATTGTCCAGTGTTGGTGATCACGTGCCCGCTGGCGACTTCTTGTTCTTCTTTTTTTTTAGCTGATAGGAGTTCAAGCCAGTGTGGTCATCGACTACAATAGCCCTCCGTGACAAGGAATGAGGAGTTGTGCATTCCGAGATGACATCACTGTTGTTCTGCACCTGTTTGCATGATTGTGTCTGGCCTGTTAGCTTGCGCAATTCTTGCCATTCCCCTTCGACCTCTCATCAACGAGCTGGTTTTGTCCACAGGACTGCCACTGACTGGATGGGGGGAATAATAGTGAAGACATCAAAACTATAAAATAAACCAAAAAAGTGTTAAACAAATCTATTCATTTTAGATTCTTCAAAGTAGCCACCCGTCTGCTTTGTTGAAAGATTTGCACACTATTGGCATTCTCTCACCAGCTTCACCTGGAGTTCCCACA
The DNA here is from genome assembly GCF_023373465.1 of Oncorhynchus keta. Taxonomy (NCBI): domain Eukaryota; kingdom Metazoa; phylum Chordata; class Actinopteri; order Salmoniformes; family Salmonidae; genus Oncorhynchus; species Oncorhynchus keta. The sequence continues at coordinate 82,395,294 of NC_068421.1, read as the reverse complement.
TATGCTGAGCACTTGTTGGCTGCTTTTCCTTCACTCTGCGGTCCAACTCATCGCAAACCATCTCAATTGGGTTAAGGTCGGGTGATTGTGGAGGCCAGGTCATCTGATGCAACACTCCATCACTCTCCTTCTTGGTCAAATAACCCTTACACAGCCTGGAGGTGTGTTGGGTCGATGTCCTGTTGAAAAACAAATGATAGTTGCACTAAGCACAAACCAGATGGGATGGCGTATCACTGCCGAATGTTGTGGTAGCCATGCTGGTTGTGTGCCTTGAATTCGAAATAAATCACTGACAGTGTCACCAGCAAAGCACCCCCACACCATCCCACCTCCTCCTCCAGGCTTCATGGTGGGAAATACACATGCGGAGATCATCCGTTCACCTACTCTGCGTCTCAAAAAGACATGGCAGTTGGAACCAAAAATCTCACATTTGGACTCATCAGACCAAAGGACAGATTTCCACCGGTCTAATGTCCATTGCTCGTGTTTCTTTGGCCAAGCAAGTCCCTTCTTCCTTTTGGTGTCCTTTAGTAGTGTTTTCTTTGCAGCAATTTGACATTGAAGAGGCGACTCCGGGATGCTGGCCTTCTAGGCAGAGTTGCAAAGAAAAAGCCATATCTCAGACTGGCCAATGAAAAGAAAAGATTAAGATGGGCGAAAGAACACAGACACTGGACAGAGGAAGTCTATCTAGAATGGTCAGCATCCCTGTGTCGCCTCTTCACTGTTGACGTTGAGACTGGTGTTTTGCGGGTACTATTTAACGAAACTGCCAGTTGAGGACTTGTGAGGCGTCTATTTCTCAAATTAGACACTCTAATGTACTTGTCCTCTTGCTCAGTTGTGCACTGGGGCCTCCCACTCCTCTTTCTATTCTGCTTAGAGCCAGTTTGCGCTGTTCTGTGAAGGGACTAGTACACCGTGTTGTACGAGATCTTCAGTTTCTTGGCAATTTCTCGCATGGAATAGCCTTCATTTCTCAGAACAAGAATAGACTGACAAGTTTCAGAAGAAAGGTCTTTGTTTCTGGCTATTTTGAGCCTGTAATCGAACCCACAAATGCTGATGCTACAAATAATCAACCAGTCTAAAGAATGCCAGTTTTATTGCTTCTTTAATCAATACATTTTTCAGCTGTGCTAACATAATTGCAAAAGGGTTTTCTAATGATCAATTAGCCTTTTAAAATGACAAACTTGGATTAGCTAACACAATGTGCCATTGGAACACAGGAGTGATGGTTGCTGATAATGGGCCTAAGTGAACCCAAACCTTTGAACGGTAGTGTATAGTGTATATAAAATATATATATTCCTTCATCATTTTCCCCTAACCCTACCACCTCCCCTAATCTGAGTAAACTACTGGGGAACAGTGTGTTTACTGCCTTGTTAAGGGGCAGAATGACAGATTTGTACCTTGTCAGCTCCGGGATTTGATCCAGGAAGTTTTTGATTACGAGCCCAATGTTCTCACCACTAGGCTACCTGCAGCTCCAAAATACATACTATATACATACTATATACATTTTACAGATACAGTATAGTTCACAATAGTTATGTTATGTTTGTTTTTAGTCCCATCCTTCAGCTCCACTCAATCCCTCCCATCTATCACTGAACACCATCCAGTTATGATTTCTATTTGCCAAATATTTTTCAACTGTCCTGTGATGTTTCACAAAAGTTCTGAACTTTTCTATTCTCATAGATTCTACATATTGTAAATGAAAGATAACATTTTTGCCAAGAGTATTATTATATTTTTAATTGATTGACTATGACTTTTTAAATCACCCTTGAGGGCTATTTGCAGAGTTAGCTCCAGCTAAATGTTCTTCAGCTATTCCCAAACCTGCGACCAAAAACAAGCTACATATGGACAGTATCAATCCAAATTATGTAATGATTATGTTTCTTCGCAGCAACATCTGCAGATCTGGGATGGTTGTTAAATATTTTTTGCTCATATTATTTTCAAAACAAGTCGCTAGGTGTAGGGAAGGCCATAAGCAATAGGTAAACTGGGATATGACTAAATGAGATTTTTTCACACATAGACAGGTATTTTCCTTTCCATCTTGTCTATTTTTGCTAACTTTCTATTGAAATGTATTGTATTTATTGTGGCACCATTCTCAGGAAACCCTAGACACTGTGGTGCGTGAAAAGCCCAGAGGCTGCTTTGGTCACTTGTGACATTCAGTGGAACAGTAACTGAATGCCTCGATACCTGTCTGCCTACTATGTACTGCAAGCCACAGCTATGTGACTCACTGTCTGTAGGAGCGAACTATTTGTGTATACACAGGATGTCATTGCGTTCTATGACTCTCACTAAGACTTATCATTGTATTTTCTAGGGAGTGATGGCTCTTAATTGATTAGCTTTGGCATAAATAAGAGGAATATATAGACTGGATTATGTAAGAGCCTGTTTGTTTTTGATGACTGTGGACAGTGGGCAATAGTGGAGTTTTGCATCAGTCCTATATATTGGGCACTCTGGTCCCATTCATCATACTGAATTGTTCCATAAGAGGCATTGGCATATGCTGCATCTGCAGGCAGTAGTAAATGATCCACAGACCTAATTTCCCTGTGAGTAATTGCCTGGCTTGTCAGTTGCCTGAGAGTGAGGACTCAACATGCTGTATGGTTAGAGGGCCATCTAGTGGAGTTAGACAACACTCCCTTTTCTCTGAGACAGTAAACAAACACCCTCTATACAGTTAGGCCCTGTGTTCACCTCTGGATATTTTAGCGGTGATAAGAGTTTTTGTTTTGACCAATTCTGGTTTCCATTGATTCTAATAAAATCCCATGCTCATAATTAGTTATCAAAATAGGTGCCCATCATTGTAGAATTTTATCAATAATATGTGATATTATTTAAGAAGATATAATGAAGACTAGTCTTTACCAGTAATATATGTTTTTGTCTGGATCAAATTCTGCATTTCTTTAATACTGAACACTGTCTGACTCTGAATTGGCCCCACTCCTCTCTGGGTGAGAATGTCTTTGTGCACCTGGCTGAAACAGTAAGTAATATGGTGGGTGACGTCATCATCTGTGTGTTCCCCTCAGGGGGTTATCAGGGAGGAATGTTCCCATTGTCAACCACAATGTCACTGAACCAGAACCACCGTCAACCATTGTCACACAACCTCTCACTCCCAGCTGGCAACATCCTCCTCCATTTACACTTCCACTTCGATGTGATAGCAGTTCCAACCCCCCACCCCCCACCCCTCTCTCTCTCTCTCATTTGTTGTGAAGATGGGGAGAGGTCTGGCCGTAATAAAGAGATGCTCTGCTTTTTTGAACCCACACTCCAAAAACCAAGTTCTGCAGGCTCTGGTTTTGTCTCATCTTGATTATTATCCAGTCGTGTGGTCCAGTGCTGCAAGGAAAGACCTAGTTAAGTTGCAGCTGGCCCAGAACAGAGCAGCACGTTTTGCTCTTAATTGTAACCAGAGGGCTGGTATAAATCCTATGCGTGCCAGTCTCTCTTGGCTGAAAGTTTAAGATAGACTGACTGCATCACTTCTTCTTTTTATAAGAAACATTATTCAAGAATAACAAGAATAACAAATTCAAGAAATGCCTCTCCCCTATTTGACCTAGATCATTTGTGTGTATGCATTATTATGTAGGCAACGTGTTCCTTTTTTAAAATGTAGTTCTGTCTTTGAGCTGTTCTTGTCTATTGATGTTCTGTATTATGTCATTCTGTATTATGTTTCATGTTTTGTGTTGGATCCCAGGAAGAGTAGCTGCTGCTTTGGCAACAGCTAATGGGGATCCTAATAAAATACCCCACAACACATTTAATTTAATTAAATTCAATGGCTTTATTGGCATGGGAAACGTGTTAACTTTGCCAAAGCAAGTGGATAATAAACAAAAACGAAATTAACAAAACAAATTAACAGTAAATAATACACTCACAGATGTTCTAAAAGAATAAATACACTTTACATTTCATATTATGTCTAATAACAGTGTTGTAACGATTTTCAAATAGTTAAAGTACAACTGGGAAAATAAATAAACATAAATATGGGTTGTATTTACAATAGTGTTTGTTCATCACTGGTTGCCCTTTTCTTGTGGCAACAGGTCACAAGTCTTGCTGTTGTGGTGGCACACTGTGGTAGTTCACCCAATGCATATGGGAGTTTATCAAAAGTGGGTTTGTTTGCGAATTCTTTGTGGATCTGTGTAATCTGAGGGAAATATATGTCTCTAGTATGGTCAAACATTTGGCAGAAGGTTAGGAAGTACAGCTCAATTTCCACCTCAGTTTGTGGACAGTGTGCACATAGCCTGTCTTCTCTTGAGAGCCAGGTCTGCCTATAGCGGCCATTCTCATTTGCCAGGCTATGCTCACGGAGTCTGTACATAGTCAAAACTTTCCTTAAGTTTGGGTCAGTCACAGTGGTCAGGTATTCTGCCACTGTGTACTCTCTGTTTAGGGCCAAATAGCATTCTAGTTTGCTCAGTTTTTTGTTAATTCTTTCCAATGTCTCAAGTAATTCTCTTTTTGTATTCCCATGATTTGGTTGGGTCTAATTGTGCTGATGTCCTGGGGCTCTGTGGGGTGTGTTTGTGTTTGTGAACAGAGCCCCAGGACCAGCTTGCTTTGGGGACTCTTCTCCAGGTTCATCTCTCTGTAGATGATGGCTTTGTTATGGAAGGTTTGGGAATCGCGTCCTTTTAGGTGGTTGTAGAATTTAACGGCTTTTAAAATGAGCATTTATCGGCCTAATTCTGTTCTGCATGCATTATTTGGTGTTTTACCTTGTACACAGAGGACATTTTTGCAGAATTTTGCATGCAGAGTCTCAATTTGGTGTTTGTCCCATTTTGTGAATTCTTGTTTAGTGAGCGGACCCCAGACCTCACAACCATAAAGGGCAATGGGTTCTATAACTGATTCAAGTATTTTTAGACAGATCCTAATTGGTTGAATCGTTCACAGCTTTGTGGAAGTGACCTGTGGCGCTGATGTTTAGGCCAAGGTATGTATGGTTTTTTGTGTGCTCTAGGGCAACGGTGTCTAGATGGAGTTTGTATTTGTGGTCCTGGCGACTGGACCTTTTTTGGAACACCACTATTTTGATCTTACTGAGATTTACTGTCAGGGCCTAGGTCTCGCAGAATCTGTGCAGAAGATCTAGGTGCTGCTGTAGGCCCTCCTTGGTTGGTGACAGAAGCACCAGATCATCAGCAAACCCTAGACATTTGACTTCAAATTCTAGTAGGGTGAGGCCGGGTGCTGCAGACATTTCTAGTGCCCTTGCCAATTCGTTGATATATATGTTGAAGAGGGTGGGGATTAAGCTGCATCCCTGTTTACCCCCTCAGCCCTGTGGGAAGAAATGTGTGTGTTTTTTGCCTATTTTAACTGCAAACTTGTTGTTTGTGTACATGGATATTATAATGTTGTATGTTTTTCCCCCAACACTTTCCATCAGTTTGTATTACAGACTCTCATGCCAAATTGAGTCAAAGGCTTTTTTGAAATCAACAAAGCATGAGAAGACTTTGCCTTTGTTTTGGTTTGTTTGTTTGTCAATTAGGGTGTGCAGGGTGAAAACGTGGTCTGTCGTATGGTAATTTGGTAAAAAGCCAATTTGACATTTGCTCAGTATGTTGTTTTCGCTGAGGAAATATATGTGTCTGTTGTTAATGATAATGCAGATGATTTTCCCAAGGTTGCTTTATACGCATATCCCACGGCAGTTATTGATGTCAAATTTGTCTCCACTTTTGTGGATTGGGGTGATCAGTCCTTGGTTCCAAATATTGGGGAGATGCCAGAGCGAAGGATGATGTAAAAGAGTTTTAGTTCAGCAAATTGGAATTTGTTGTCTGTATATTTGATCATTTCATTGAGGATACCATCAACACCACAGGTTGCAGGGTTTTTATTTTGTCCTGTAGTTCATTCAAGGTAATTGGAGAATCCAGTGGGTTCTGGTAGTCTTTAATAGTTGATTCTAAGATTAGCATTTGATCATGTATATGTTTTTGCTGTTTGTTCTTTGTTATAAATTGGAAAAATATTGGAGAAGTGGTTTACCCATACATCTCCATTTTGGATACATTTTTCTTTGTGTTGTTTGTTTAGTATTAAAAGCATTTACTGCAAATTGAAAGTACAATTATGTAAGCTTGCCTTGCAATGCAGTTGAAGTAACATAGCTAGCTAACTATTTAATTGTTTATTGTGTAGTGGAGGATAAAAATAACTGTATGCCTATGGATGTGTAGCTAGCTACAGTATGTAGCCGATCTGTGTATGGACCCTAAAACATTAGGTTCTGAAATAATATTTATACCAATCTATGAACCTCAGCAATCATAGTTGTTGAATCAACTTCAAGTCTGAATGGCATTAATGAATCCTATGGATAGAGTAGAATATAATAACTTTATTGTGCCAATGATGCAAGTCCTATATACACATGTACTGTAGTTATTACCACGCATGAGATTCCCACATTGTAGCCTGTACATTGAATATATTCACTGATCATGTACTCTTCCTTGGCAAATAAAGGTGTGGTTCAGATATGAATCTGAGACATTTTTGTTCAGTCATATCAAACTCCATTATTTGAATGATGCTGTGTTTGCATGTGTGAATTAAGTACAAGCTGATTTGTATCTGCATTAGTCTGAGGACACAGGATAGTATTTCAATTAGATACTTAATTTCAACCAGTGGAGAATGTGAAACGCTTTATTGATATAGGTTCATTATCTAGGTGTTATAAATACATCATAAATGCATTAGAATTATGATCATTGTAATATTATATTATAAATACAAGTTCAATCTGTACTTCAATGCGCATATGGTGTGTATTATGAAACGAGGAAGAAAGACGAGGTGGGGAGAAAGGTGTAGAAGACAGAAAGGGAAAGAGGTAAGAAAAGTGGCTAATTAAAACATACCCGCAGACGAGAGACAGATGGACAGAGAGAGAGTATGATTAAGCCCTGTTTTTTTATTCTAACACTGTTAGTTATTATAATCATCAGGAGGTGAAATGCAAAACTGACCTTGGATCATTGACTCTGGGACTACTACATCTCTGTCTGTATTTCAATGTAAAGCATCTCTTTAATAATACTTTCGGTGGACCCGACCAAGTGACCTCTTGTTTTTCCCTGAATAGAAATAATATTAATCTAATTAATTAAGCCATCTCTCTCTCAATTCAATTCAATTCAATGCAAGGGCTTTATTGGCATGGGAAACATGTGTTAACATTGCCAAAGCAAGTGAGGTAGACAACATACAAAGTGAATATATAAAGTGAAAAACAACAAAAATGAACAGTAAACATTACACATACAGAATTTTCAAAACAGTAAAGACATTACAAATGTCATATCATAATTATATATATATATACAATGTACAAATAGTTAAAGGACACAAGATAAAATCAATAAGCATAAATATGGGTTATATTTACAATGCTGTTTGTTCTTCACTGGTTGCCCTTTTCTCGTGGCAACGGGTCACAAATCTTGCTGCTGTGATGGCACACTGTGGAATTTCACCCAGTAGATATGGGAGTTTTTCAAAATTGGATTTGTTTTCGAATTCTTTGTGGATCTGTGTAATCTGAGGGAAATATGTATCTCTAATATGGTCATACATTGGGCAGGAGGTTAGGAAGTGCAGCTCAGTTTCCACCTCATTTTGTGGGCAGTGAGCACATAGCCTGTCTTCTCTTGAGAGCCATGTCTGCCTACGGCGGCCTTTCTCAATAGCAAGGCTATGCTCACTGAGTCTGTACATAGTCAAAGCTTTCCTTAATTTTGGGTCAGTCACAGTGGTCAGGTATTCTGCCGCTGTGTACTCTCTGTGTAGGGCCAAATAGCATTCTAGTTTGCTCTGTTTTTTTGTTAATTCTTTCCAATGTGTTAAGTAATTATCTTTCTGTTTTCTCATGATTTGGTTGGGTCTAATTGTGCTGTTGTCCTGGGGCTCTGTAGGGTTTTTTCTGGATTTTGATAATTAGTGGGTATCGGACAAATTCTTCTCTCTCTCTCTCTCTCTCTCTCTCTCTCTCTCTCTCTCTCTCTCTCTCTCTCTCTCTCTCTCTCTCTCTCTCTCTCTCTCTCTCTCTCTCTCTCTCTCTCTCTCTCTCTCTCTCTCTCTCTCTCTCTCTCTCTCTCTCTCTCTCTCTCTCTCTCTCTCTCTCTCTCTCTCTCTCTCTCTCTCTCTCTCTCATATATATACATACATATATACGCTGAATACAACAGGTGTTTAGGTGACCAATAGGTAGGTAAAGAAATAAAACAACAGTAAAAAGACAGGCTATATACAGTAGCGAGGCTACATACAGACACCGGTTCGTCAGGCTGATTGAGGTAGTATGTACATGTAGATATGGTAGCCCGGTTAGCCATTGTGCAGGAGCACTGGTTGGTTGGCCCAATTGAGGTAGTATGTACATTTTTTTTAAAAAAAATTTATTTAACCAGGTAGGCTAGTTGAGAACAAGTTCTCAAATGCAACTGCGACCTGGCCAAGATAAAGCATAGCAGTGTGAACAGACAACAACACAGAGTTACACATGGAGTAAACAAGTAAATAACATAGTAGGAAAAAAATTATCTATATACATTGTGTGCAAAAGGCATGAGGGGGTAGGCTATAAATAGGCCATAGGAGTAAATAATTACAATTTAGCAGATTAACACTGTAGTGATAAATAATCAGATGATCATGTGCAGGTAGAGATACTGGTGTGCAAAAGAGCAGAAAAGTAAATTAAATAAAAACAGTATGGGGATGAGGTAGGCTATATACCGATGGACTATGTACAGCTGCAGCGATCGGTTAGCTGCTCAGATAGCAGATGTTTAAAGTTGGTGAGGGAGATAAAAGTCTCCAACTTCAGAGATTTTTGCAATTCGTTCCAGTCGCAGGCAGCAGAGAACTGGAAGGAAAGGCGACCAAATCAGGTTTTGGATTTAGGGATGATCAGTGAGATACACCTGCTGGAGCGCGTGCTACGGGTGGGTGTTGCCATCGTGACCAGTGAACTGAGATAAGGCGGAGCTTTACCTATCATAGACTTGTAGATGACCTGGAGCCAGTGGGTCTGGTGACGAACATGTAGCGAGGGCCAGCTGACTAGAGCATACAGGTCGCAGTGGTGGGTGGTATAAGGTGCTTTAGTAACAAAACGGATGGCACTGTGATAATCTGCATCCAGTTTGCTGAGTAGAGTATTGGAAGCTATTTTGTAGATGACATCGCCGAAGTCGAGGATCGGTAGGATAGTCAGTTTTACTAGGGTAAGTTTTGCGGCGTGAGTGAAGGAGGCTTTGTTGCGATATAGAAAGCCGACTCTAGATTTGATTTTGGATTGGAGATGTTTGATATTAGTCTGGAAGGAGAGTTTGCAGTCTAGCCAGACACCTAGGTACTTATAGATATCCACATATTCTAGGTCGGAACCATCCAGGGTGGTGATGCTAGTCGGGAGTGCGGGTGCAGGCAGCGAACGGTTGACAGGCATGCATTTGGTTTTACTAGCGTTTAAGAGCAGTTGGAGGCCACAGAAGGAGTGTTGTATGGCATTGAAGCTCGTTTGGAGGTTAGATAGCACAGTGTCCAAGGAAGGGCCAGAAGTATACAGAATGGTGTTGTCTGCGTAGAGGTGGATCAGGGAATCGCCCGCAGCAAGAGCAACATCATTGATATATACAGAGAAAAGAGTCTGCCCGAGAATTGAACCCTGTGGTACCCCCATAGAGACTGCCAGAGGACCGGACAACATGCCCTCCGATTTGACACACTGAACTCTGTCTGCAAAGTAGTTGGTGAACCAGGCAAGGCAGTCATTAGAAAAACCGAGGTTACTGAGTCTGCCGATAAGATTATGGTGATTGACAGAGTCGAAAGTCTTGGCCAGGTCGATGAAGACGGCTGCAAAGTACTGTCTTTTATCGATGGCGGTTATGATATCTTTTAGTACCTTGAGCGTGGCTGAGGTGCACCCGTGACTGGCTCGGAAACCGGATTGCACAGCGGGGAAGGTACGGTGGGATTCGAGATGGTCAGTGATCTGTTTGTTGACTTGGCTTTCAAAGACCTTAGATAGGCAGGGCAGGATGGATATAGGTTTGTAACAGTTTGGGTCCAGGGTGTCTCCCCCTATACATGAATGTATAGTTAAAGTGACTATGCATATATGATAAACAGAGAGTAGCCGCAGCGTAAAAAGAGGGGTTGGGTAGGCAGCTTAGTCCCAATGATGTACTGGGCCGTACGCACTAGTCTCTGTAGTGCCTTGCAGTCAGAGGCCGAACAATTGCCGCACCAGGCAGTGATGCAACCAGTCAGGATGCTCTCGATGTTGCAGCTGTAGAACCTTTTGAGGAACTCAGGACCCATGCCAAATCTTTTTAGTTTCCTGAGGGGGAATAGGATTTGCCGTGCCCTCTTCAAGACTGTCTTGGTGTGTTTTGACCATGCTAGTTCATTGTTGATGTGGACACCAAGGAACTTGAAGCTCTCAACCTGCTCCACTACAGCCAGGGCAGTGTGGAGTGCAATAGAGATTGCATCATCTGATGATCTGTTTGGGCGGTATGCAAATTGGAGTGGGTCTAGGGTTTCTGGGATAATGGTGTTGATGTGAGTTCTTGTAAGCTTCCGGGTTAGAGTCCCTCACCTTGAATACGGCAGCTCTACCCTTTAGCTCAGTGAGAATGTTGCCTGTAATCCATGGCTTCTGGTTGTGGTATGTACGTACAGTCACTGTGAGGACTTACACATTTATATATCTACATGTATTACACATTTATATATCTACATGTGTTACACATTTATATAGCTACATGTATTACACATTTATATATCTACATGTGTTACACATTTATATATCTACATGTGTTACACATTTATATATCTACATGTGTTACACATTTATATATCTACATGTGTTACACATTTATATATCTACATGTATTATACATTTATATAGCTACATGTGTTACACATTTATATAGCTACATGTATTACACATTTATATATCTACATGTGTTACACATTTATATATCTACATGTGTTACACATTTATATACCTACATGTGTTACACATTTATATATCTACATGTGTTACACATTTATAAAGCTACATGTGTTACACATTTATATATCTACATGTGTTACACATTTATATAGCTACATGTGTTACACATTTATATAGCTACATGTATTATACATTTATATAGATACATGTATTACACATTTATATATCTACATGTATTATACATTTATATAGCTACATGTGTTACACATTTATATATCTACATGTATTACACATTTATATATCTACATGTGTTACACATTTATATATCTACATGTGTTACACATTTATATATCTACATGTGTTACACATTTATATATCTACATGTGTTACACATTTATAAAGCTACATGTGTTACACATTTATATATCTACATGTGTTACACATTTATATAGCTACATGTGTTACACATTTATATAGCTACATGTATTATACATTTATATAGATACATGTATTACACATTTATATATCTACATGTATTATACATTTATATAGCTACATGTGTTACACATTTATATATCTACATGTATTACACATTTATATAGCTACATGTATTACACATTTATATATCTACATGTATTATACATTTATATAGCTACATGTGTTACACATTTATATAGCTACATGTATTACACATTTATATAGCTACATGTATTATACATTTATATATCTACATGTGTTACACATTTATATAGCTACAGGTATTACACATTTATATAGCTACATGTATTACACATTTATATAGCTACATGTATTACACATTTATATAGCTACATGTGTTACACATTTATATATCTACATGTATTACACATTTATATAGCTACATGTATTATACATTTATATAGCTACATGTATTACACATTTATATAGCTACATGTATTACACATTTATATATCTACATGTATTACACATTTATATATCTACATGTATTATACATTTATATAGCTACATGTGTTACACATTTATATATCTACATGTATTACACATTTATATATCTACATGTGTTACACATTTATATATCTACATGTGTTACACATTTATATATCTACATGTGTTACACATTTATATAGCTACATGTGTTACACATTTATATAGCTACATGTATTATACATTTATATAGATACATGTATTACACATTTATATATCTACATGTATTATACATTTATATAGCTACATGTGTTACACATTTATATATCTACATGTATTACACATTTATATAGCTACATGTATTACACATTTATATATCTACATGTATTATACATTTATATAGCTACATGTGTTACACATTTATATAGCTACATGTATTACACATTTATATAGCTACATGTATTATACATTTATATATCTACATGTGTTACACATTTATATAGCTACATGTATTACACATTTATATAGCTACATGTATTACACATTTATATAGCTACATGTATTACACATTTATATAGCTACATGTGTTACACATTTATATATCTACATGTATTACACATTTATATAGCTACATGTATTATACATTTATATAGCTACATGTATTACACATTTATATAGCTACATGTATTACACATTTATATATCTACATGTATTACACATTTATATAGCTACATGTATTACACATTTATATAGCTACATGTGTTACACATTTATATATCTACATGTATTACACATTTATATTGCTACATGTATTACACATTTATATTGCTACATGTATTATACATTTATATAGCTACATGTATTACACATTTATATATCTACATGTATTACACATTTATATATCTACATGTATTACACATTTATATATCTACATGTATTATACATTTATATAGCTACATGTATTACACATTTATATATCTACATGTATTACACATTTATATATCTACATGTATTACACATTTATATATCTACATGTATTACACATTTATATATCTACATGTATTATACATTTATATAGCTACATGTATTACACATTTATATAGCTACATGTATTATACATTTATATATCTACATGTGTTACACATTTATATATCTACATGTATTACACATTTATATATCTACATGTATTACACATTTATATAGCTACATGTATTACACATTTATATAGCTACATGTGTTACACATTTATATATCTACATGTATTACACATTTATATAGCTACATGTATTACACATTTATATAGATACATGTATTACACATTTATATAGCTACATGTATTACACATTTATATAGCTACATGTATTACACATTTATATAGCTACATGTATTACACATTTATATAGCTACATGTATTACACATTTATATAGCTACATGTGTTACACATTTATATATCTACATGTATTACACATTTATATTGCTACATGTATTACACATTTATATTGCTACATGTATTACACATTTATATAGCTACATGTATTACACATTTATATAGCTACATGTATTACACATTTATATAGCTACATGTATTACACATTTATATAGCTACATGTATTACACATTTATATAGCTACATGTGTTACACATTTATATATCTACATGTGTTACACATTTATATATCTACATGTATTACACATTTATATAGCTACATGTATTACACATTTATATATCTACATGTATTACACATTTATATAGCTACATGTGTTACACATTTATATAGCTACATGTATTACACATTTATATAGCTACATGTGTTACACATTTATATATCTACATGTATTACACATTTATATATCTACATGTATTACACATTTATATAGCTACGTGTATTACACATTTATATAGCTACATGTGTTACACATTTATATAGCTACATGTATTACACATGTATATATCTACATGTATTACACATTTATATAGCTACATGTGTTACACATTTATATAGCTACATGTGTTACACATTTATATAGCTACATGTATTACACATTTATATAGCTACATGTGTTACACATTTATATAGATACATGTATTACACATTTATATATCTACATGTATTACACATTTATATAGCTACATGTATTACACATTTATATAGCTACATGTATTACACATTTATATATCTACATGTATTACACATTTATATATCTACATGTATTACACATTTATATAGCTACATGTATTACACATTTATATAGCTACATGTATCATACATTTATATAGCTACATGTATTACACATTTATATATCTACATGTATTACACATTTATATAGCTACATGTATTACACATTTATATAGCTACATGTATTATACATTTATATAGCTACATGTATTACACATTTATATAGCTACATGTATTACACATTTATATAGCTACATGTATTATACATTTATATAGCTACATGTATTACACATTTATATAGCTACATGTATTACACATTTATATAGCTACATGTATTATACATGTATATAGCTACATGTATTACACATTTATATAGCTACATGTATTATACATTTATATAGCTACATGTATTACACATTTATATAGCTACATGTATTATACATTTATATAGCTACATGTATTACGCATTTATATAGCTACATGTATTACACATTTATATATCTACATGTATTACACATTTATATATCTACATGTGTTACACATTTATATAGCTACATGTATTACACATTTATATATCTACATGTGTTACACATTTATAGATCTACATGTATTATACATTTATATAGCTACATGTGTTACACATTTATATATCTACATGTATTACACATTTATATAGCTACATGTGTTACACATTTATATAGCTACATGTATTACACATTTATATAGCTACATGTATTACACATTTATATATCTACATGTGTTACACATTTATATATCTACATGTATTACACATTTATATAGCTACATGTGTTACACATTTATATAGCTACATGTATTACACATTTATATAGCTACATGTATTACACATTTATATATCTACATGTGTTACACATTTATATATCTACATGTATTACACATTTATATAGCTACATGTGTTACACATTTATATATCTACATGTGTTACACATTTATATAGCTACATGTGTTACACATTTATATAGCTACATGTATTACACATTTATATAGCTACATGTATTACACATTTATATATCTACATGTATTACACATTTATATATCTACATGTATTACACATTTATATATCTACATGTATTACACATTTATATATCTACATGTATTACACATTTATATATCTACATGTATTACACATTTATATAGCTACATGTGTTACACATTTATATAGCTACATGTATTACACATTTATATAGCTACATGTATTACACATTTATATAGCTACATGTATTACACATTTATATAGCTACATGTGTTACACATTTATATATCTACATGTATTACACATTTATATATCTACATGTGTTACACATTTATATAGCTACATGTGTTACACATTTATATAGCTACATGTATTACACATTTATATATCTACATGTGTTACACATTTATAAATCGCTACATGTATTTCACAGGAACACAGTAGATACATACCTTTATTCCCCCTCTATCCTAGTGACAGTAGTGACTCCATTCCAGTGACTCTGCTCCAGGTCTTAGTGCGCTGCCGGTGCCGGCTCAGAGAGACCACATCTCCTCACACACCAGGGGAAGGAAATGCAGGCTGGGACTGGGACAACTACACAGCACAGCTCTCACTGGACACACAGAGTGTGAAAGGGCATGTGAAAGAGTGTGAGAGTGCGTGTGAAAGGGAGAGAGAGAAAGAAAGAGAAAGTCGCGATTTGCAAAGGATGTTGGATGGTTGTTGTTGCTGCTGTTGTGTGTTTGATGTATTCTTGAATGTTGCATTTATGATAGTGGAAGTTGGTCTGTTTAGATAGTTAATGTTGATTGTGTGTGTGTGTGTGTGTGTGTGTGTGTGTGTGTGTGTGTGTGTGTGTGTGTGTGTGTGTGTGTGTGTGTGTGTGTGTGTGTGTGTGTGTGTGTGTGTGTAGACCTGAGGTGTGTATGAGCTGATGTGTGTTTGAGGTGCGTGTCTGATGGTGCTGGGTAGCTGGGGTGTTGGTGCTATGTATCGGCGTTCGCCCTGTCACAGAAGCAGGGTCCACTTTGACTTCAGCGAGGAAGTCATCAAGAGACTCCATGCTTCCAGCCACACTCACAGGTCAGAACAAGGATAAAACACTGTCTCTTAATTTATTTCTCTCTGTCTTTTTCTGTCGCTTTCTGTCACAATCACTTCATCTTTCTCTCATGTGCTTCTATAGCTTTTCTCAGCTTCAGTTAAGTGCATGATGTGTTGCCATTCATTAGAATTGTTATGCATACGTTTTAGTTCTAACCCCCCAATGTACTGTATTTCTCCCTCTTACGCTGTCAATCCAGACTTTCTTCCCCCTTTCTGTATCATTTTTCCCATGTTCTGTTTGTGTGTAGATGTCTCTCTCTATCCAATGTTCATTATATATAGCCCTCTCTCTCTTTCCTATGTTCAGTCTCTAAATATCTGTTAATCATGAATTCTATAGTTGAGTGTGTGTTAGGGAATCAAAACTATATCACGTTGACTGTGTGGCATTTGTTTGTTTACATTGGTGTGGTGTGAGTCTGTACAGCTGTACTACTGGTCCATCCAGATGCAGTTGTGATGTTAGCTAAAGCTCACCTACTGTACTTGATGTATTGCAATTTCCTAAATGTAGCATGGTGATGACGCAACTAAACACTCCCAGCAGGATTTGTATTAGCACTCCACTGTTCCACTGTCACGGCCTCAAACGTGTGTTTATCCAACCGCATGACAACTATTCTCTCCAACACCACTTTGCAGCTTCTTATTGTTTATGCCGTGTAAACACATACAATATGCTCTGCAAAGACAATGTCGCTTATGAAGAAGATTTCCTGTTTTGAGTTGATTTGCCTTGCTGAGATTCACACATTACTCTAGAACATTAACCTTTGTCAAGAATATCATCATCATCATCATGATACAATCGTAGATTGTTGATGTGGAGAAGCAGAGAGAGGGAGCAGCAGGCTGGACAGGGCGGGTCAAAACCAACGTGACTAGTCTGGAGAGGAGACTCTGGCCATACTCATCTTGAAGAGCCAAGGCTCCCTGTGGAAAGTACTGTACACTCAGTCAGTGCATGTGGAAGTGGAACATTACAGATGTCAAGTTTTAACTTGATCACCCTTTTCTTGCAGAGAATGTTCCCACATCATCAGGAAAGGAATGAGCCTTGTGATTCCTTAAAAATTCGCAGTTCTCTTTCTCTCCATGCGGGGGCAGTCGAATCATTGGGATCAGGCCTGTTATCAAATAATATTCTCCCTCGCTCGCTCAAATGGTAGCCGTAGGTCCTGTTACTGCAAATTCAAACGTACTAAAATGTATTTTAAATGCATCCACACACAAAAACAACCATCATTTTATGTAGCTTAATAACACGATATAGATATTGGTCTCCACTAGGCTATGATATACAATTGTGAAGTGTATCCTTAGGTTAGGAATGAGCTGCCCAAACGTTGATAAATCGTAACCTCGGGTGGTCTAGCGGTTAGGAACACTACCTTCACATATAGGTCTACCGTGTCAGCGTGGGTTAGATTACGGCATACGCCCTTCTGGTATAAATAATATATAATAATATAATAAAATAACTCAAACTCCCCGATACACTTGATTAGTTTCACATTTAAAATATGGACAGTCAGAGAAAAATACCCATGATCTTGATTTTTTAAAAATATGACCAGACACACACCAGACACTTTTGGAAACTGTCACACCTGGCTCTCTGCTTGTCTCCACCCCCATCTAGGTGTCACCCATCCTCCCCATTATCCCCAGTGTATTTATACCTGTGTTCTCTGTTTGTCTGTTGCCAGTTCGTTTTGTTCCGTGAAATCTACCACCGTTTGATCCCCTGCTCCTGTCTGATCATCTTCCTGTTTCCTAGTCCTTCCCAGTTTTGACCGTTCTGCCTGCCCTGACCCTGACCCTGCCTGCCGTTCTCTGGATTACTGACCTCTGCCTGCCTTTGACCTGTTGTTTGCCTGCCCCTATACTATAAATATACTTTTCTTTGGGTCATACCTGAAACCTGATAGTACAAACTGGCCATGACTAACCCAGCAGACTCACCGAGCAGACCAGCTGCACAATGCTGTCTCCCTGCAAGGAGCCACCCTTGGAAGACACAATGAGTTACTTCAAGGTCATAGGGGAGGGACTCCATTCCCTGCAGAATTCCATGACCAGGCGTTCAATACATTGCTGGAGCAATTCTGCGGATTCCCCACAGGGCAGCGGGTCACACCCGTAATCCCCCAGCCTACCCCAGTGTCCAGAGAACCCTGCTTACCTCCTCCAGAGCGGTACGCTGGAGATTCCAGAACCTGCCAGGCTTTTCTCTCCCAGTGTTCCCTAATTCTTCGAGCTGCAGCCTTCTTTGTTCCCCTCAGACCGCTCGAGGATAGCGTACATCATAACGCTGATGTCCGGGAGGGCACTTGCCTGGGCCACGGCGGTGTGGGAGCAACAGTCCGCCGTCTGCCTCAGTCTGGAGGAGTTTATGGAGGAAGTTGGGAAGGTGTTTGATTCTCCTTTTTCCAGGAGAGAGGCTGCTCGCAAGCTGCTCCACCCATGTCAAGGCTCCCGTAGTGTGGCAGACTACGCAGTGGATTTCTGCACGTTGGCAGCTGAGAGTGCTTGGAACCCGGAAGCGCTGTTCGACAGTGTTCCTACACAGAGTATCGGAAGAAGTAAAAGACGACCTTGCAGCCCGGGAACTACCGACGGATCTCGACTCACTCATCGCCTTGACCATTCGGATCGATTGGGGGACTACGGGAACGAAGGAAGGAGAAGAGATTCGACTTCACTCATCCTGGCATAATGTGTGCGGGGTCAGCGGCTGTAACCTTTGGACCACACAGGCACTGAGGCAACCAACAATTTATTCGGCCTATTGATTGCCTTGAACATTTAACAAAATTATTTATATAAAAAAAGGATTTCCCCTCATTAAAAATACATCTAGCCCCTACAAATATGTCCATTTCTTATAATCCACATAAGAATTCACACTAGACGCGCTGTAGCCTGCATATAGCCTACATAGGATATTTGAAGTGACGCTCTATGGACCTACAGTCTAAGTTATTGTATAGCCTACAAACATTGCTTCCAGCTTCTCCTTGCGGTGATTCTAAATTTTAAATATTTATTAAAATCCTCCTGCTGCAGGATTATTTTCCTCCTGATATGAAATGGGTCATATTATGATCTAAGATCTGTAGTTAGTTCACACTTGTGCTTGTCTGTTCATGTGAGCATGTACAGTATCTGCCTGTAGTTAATGTGTGCGGTGGTGTTGCTGGCCATGATCTGTGTTTGCTTGCTTGTGCGTATATCCTGTAGGAAGCTGTGTGAGTTCGTGACTAGGGTTGCAAAGGGCCGGAAACTTCCCGGGAAATGTTCCATGGTAGGTTAAGCCTGGGAATTTAGCTTAATTTCATCAAAAAAAGTTAGCTTATAACAGTGTACCTTTTTTGTGGGATACACATAAGGCAATTCTAGTTCTTGTGGCATATTTTGGTTGAACTATCCCCAATTCAATGGAATTGCAACCTCTGCATGCACAGTGCATTCTTCCGTCACATGTACAGCATATTCTCAAGATCTTGCACACTAATGAGATGCTATTGAGCCCACACTACTAAACTGTCTGAGCCAAGGACTACAAGCTTTCTGGTAAGTTTTGATTACAATACTGGGTGAGGTGAATATATTTTATACGACATACATTATTTTTTGTTAACTAGTAAATAGTAGCCTACAGCAAAGTGTGTTTAAATCATTTCTAACTTTTTAACAATTTCTTCTAGTTAGTGTTTGCTACCATGTGGGTTTTAGCCTGCTTGAGCCTGCTAACTGAGGAGTGTTAATTCACCTGTTTCCATACGTTTAATTTAAAATATGTATCTTACAAAGGAGTTGTTTAATCTAACTGCTTAACTATTTATCTGAACATGGAATTGTATTTGGGGGTTTTTAACAAATTTTTCTAATCTTTACAGGAAAATTCCACAGGCATTATCTGATGTGTGAAGATATTTCACTGCAGCTAATGTAGAAGGAAAATCTGTGTACATTTCCAAATACTTTGCAAAATCATATGTGAAGAATGCAACGAAGATGCAGAATCATCTGGCCAAGTGCATAAAGTTTCCTCAGCTCTCACAACAAGCAACCTCTGACAAAAGTCCCTCTACTTCTATTCGAGGTGAAAATTATCAATCAGACACCTTATCGATAACAACAGCTCATGTCCTCCTGCAATCAGAAGTTTTTTGACTCAATGGAGGAACGTAGTCAGAGAAATGCTGATGAATGTCTTGCTCAAGCTGTGTATGCAACTGGTTCACCTCTGATGCTCACAGGCAATGTGTATTGGAAGAGATTTCTGAATGTTCTTCACCCAGCATACACTCCTCCAACCAGACATGCTTTATCTACTAATTTCCTGGATGCAGAGTTCAAGTGCAGGTCAAGCAAATCATAGAGAAAGCACACTGTATTGCAATCATCTCTGATGGGTGGTCGATTATTCGTGGTTAAGGAATAATTAACTACATCATCTTCACCACTCAACCAGTATTCTACAAGAGCACAGACACAAGGGACAACAGACACACCGGTCTCTACATTGCAGATGAGCTGAAGGCAGTCACTAATTACCTTGGACCACAGAAGGTATTTGCACTGGTGACAGACAATGCTGCGAACATGAAGGCTGCTTTGTCTAAAGTGGAGGAGGCCTACCCTCACATCACACCCATTGGCTGTGCTGCTCATACATTGAATCTGCTCCTCAAGGACAGTATGGCACTGAAAACAATGGATACACTCTACAAGAGAGCAAAGGAAATGGTTAGGTACAGGAAGGGTCATCAAGTTATAGCAGGAATCTACCTCACCAAGCAAAGTGAGAAGAATAAGAGCACCACATTGAAGCTGCATTGGCAACACCTGTTGGGGTGGTGTTGTCATCATGTTTGACAGTCTCCTGGAGGTGAAGGAGACTCTCCAAGAAATGGCCATATCACAGTCTGCCGATATGGACAGCCCCATCAAGAGGATCCTCCTGGATGATGTATTTTGGGAGAGAGTGGTAAGCAGCCTGAAACTCCTGAAACCTATAACAGTAGTCATTGCATGGCTTGAGGCAGACAATGCCATCCTGTCTGATGTTCAGACTCTGCTTGCAGATGTAAGAGAAGAAACCGTACTGCCCTGCCCACTTCACTGTTGCTCCAAGCAGAGGAAACTGCAGTTCTGAAATGCATCAAAAAGCGTGAAGACTTCTGCCTGAAGCCCATACATGCCACAGCATACATGTTGGACCCCAAGTATGCTGGCTAGAGCACCCTGTCTGGTGCAGAGATCAACAAGGCCGTTGTTGTCATCACTACCGTGTCTCGCCACCTTGGCCTGGATTAGGGCAATGTTCTTGGCAGTCTGGCAAAGTACACTTCCAAGCAAGGGCTTTGGGATGGAGATGCAATATGGCAGTCATGCCAACATATCTCATCAGCCACCTGGTGGAAGGGACTTTGTGGATCTGAGGCTCTTTCCCCTGTTCCCTCTATCATTCTCCAAATCCCACCAAGATCAGCCACCTCAGAGCGCAACTGGTCCTTGTTTGGGAACACACACCAAAGCGCGCAACAGGCTTACCAATACAAGGGTTAAAAAATTGTTGGCCATCCGGGCAAATTTGAGGCTTTTTGAGCCTGACAACGAGCCAGCCTCAACAAGGTTGGAAAGTGACAGTGAAGATGAGGCCTCAGAGTCTGATGTTCAAGAGGTGGACATTGAGGAGGTCCAGGGAGAAGACATGGAAGCCTGAGAGGCTGATGTTCAAGAGGTGGACATTGAGGAGGTCCAGGGAGAAGACATGGAAGCCTGAGAGTCTGATGTTCAAGAGGTGGACATTGAGGAGGTCCAGGGAGAAGACATGGAAGCCTGAGAGGAAGACAACCAAAGCTTTAGTTTGTAGACTATCCTTTTACAGATGTATGTTGAAAATGTTTTTGGGAGATGCGATGGATCATTGGGGATCATTCAATATTCCCTTTCTTTTGTTGTTCAGTGAAATCATCCCATGTGAAGAGTCAACTCATTTAATTAAAGTTTAAATATTTTTTATATTTCTATTGGAAGGATTTAATCATTTGCAATTATGTCTAATTATGATAAGGTGAAAGGTTTGTTTCTGTCTCCATATGATATAGTAAATCTATCCAATGCTAAACATATCTACATTTAAATGGTATTAGTATTAATTTGCATATATTTCCATTAATTTCCATATATGCCCATTAATTCACATATATTCCTGTTAATTCCCACAGAAAGTTTCCACCTCTGAATATTACACAAAATGTACAACCCTATTCGTGACTATAATTTACATTATGTGTGGGGAGGTAGTGTGTGTGTTGTGTATGTGTGTGTGCATGAGCGTGTGTGTGAGTGTAGATAACTGCCCCTGTGTAGTTTATAATGAGAGGGTGTTTGGACTTGCCACCCACCAAATGCCAACACAACATATTCTCCTAGTGAAATGGCTTGGTCAAATATTTGGACTGTGACAAGGATTCCCCTGACCTATCAATGGACTGGACTGGTCAGGTGCTATGAACCAATGGAAGGGCTCAGTGGAGTGTTTTCTTCAGGGATGTGTCAGTGTTTCCCATGGGTGGAGTAGAACACTGTTGTTTCTCAGTGGTCATGGACAGACAGAATACAATATGATGTCTTACAGTAGACTACTGTTACTGTATACCAGTTGTCATGGAGATGGTTAACTGGAGGTTGTGGTTGGTTTGTTAGTTAGTGAGGTTGAGACCTGTGGTTGGCATGTGGTCATGGTTTATGATGTCTGACTGGCTGCACACTACACAATGCACCCTGAAGAATGATGATGGTGATGTCTATGGTAATGGTGATTGTGATTATAGTAATAGTGATGATGATGATGATGATGATGGTGCTTGGCACCTACCAGTACATTGCTTGGGACATACCAGTACATTGCTTGGGACCTACTCTACCGGTACACTGCTTGGGACCTACTCTACCGGTACACTGCTTGGGACCTACTAGTTCACTACTTGGGACCTACTCTACCGGTACACTGCTTGGGACCTACTAGTGCACTACTTGGGACCTACTCTACCGGTACACTGCTTGGGACCTACTCTACCGGTACACTGCTTGGGACCTACTCTACCGGTACACTGCTTGGGACCTACTCTACCGGTACACTGCTTGGGACCTACTCTACCGGTACACTGCTTGGGACCTACTCTACCGGTACACTGCTTGGGACCTACTCTACCGGTACACTGCTTGGGACCTACTCTACCGGTACACTGCTTGGGACCTACTAGTGCACTACTTGGGACCTATTCTACCGGTACACTGCTTGGGACCTACTAGTGCACTACTTGGGACCTATCAGTACATTGCTTGGGACCTACTGTACCAGTACACTGCTTTATGATGATAACGATGACAAAAGGGTGAACAGAAACGAGGAAGTGGCTGTTGAAATACTATGAGGAAACCAGAAGACCAGAGAACAAATCCTGTTTCTGATAACCTAAAAAGGCTTTCTCTTCACACATACACACACAATCACACACATGCATGCCTACGCACACTCAGACTCACACACAGAGCGAGAGAGAGATACAGAGAGAAAGAGACAGAGGGAGAGGCAGAGAGTTACTGTGAGTGAGAGAGAGATAGCGTGAGAGAAAGAGAGAGAGGGGGGAGACACAAAGAGAGAGAGAGGGGAGGCTTACTGAGAGCAGAGTTTGACCTAGGGTAACTTGACTTTGTAAAAGTATACAGACTAAAGAATGTAATGGAAAACTATCCCACTGCAATTTGCCAGCCCATGGAATGAATGCCATTTAAAGCAAGTTCTGTTTAGTCTCACAGGTCAGCCACAGACTGGGCTCCCTCCTTCCTCTCTCTCCCTCTCTCCCTCTCCCTCTCCCTCTCCCTCTCCCTCTCCCTCAGCTCTGTCTTCTTACTCCTTCTATCTTTCTTTTCTCCCTCTTTTTTTCATTGTCCCTCTCCAGAGGAGTGGTTCAATATGAGCTCTGTCACAAAACATATTTTATTTTCCAAAATAACGTGACAGTGATTTATGTTCTCTCTGAAAGCGAATGTTTGGAAAATTACATATTTGGAAAATATGTAAATAAGAAAATTGTTGTTTCTCCACAAAAGGCACAAAAGACACATGGTTTATGTTTAGTGTCCTCTTGTTTTCATATTCTAGAATGACGTCTTTATGACGTCTTAGTTCATGCGTTCCACATTCCCCTTGTTGGCTACTTAAGTCATCATTTTCATTCACATACGTCTATGTTATTTCTCTACTCTACAGAATGTTTCTGCTCACTATACCGAATCTCTTCATGTCAACGTCTAAAGCTTGTCTCTTTTATCTTCAAGGTCATGTCCATCAAAGTGCTGAAAAGCAATGGTAGTTTGAGTGTAATAGAAGTACTGTATGTACTCTTTCTTATCTGTCATGTGCAGAGTGTGTGCTGGACTGTGTTTTGGGAAAGGATAGCTGAATGTTCTTCCCACCAACAGAACCATGTAGGGCAGACGAACCTTTGAAAAAAATACACTGCTTGGGACCTACCGGTACACTGCTTGGGCCCTACCGGTACACTGCTTGGGACCTACCGGTACACTGCTTGGGACCTACCGGTACACTGCTTGGGACCTACCGGTACACTGCTTGGGACCTACCGGTACACTGCTTGGGCCCTACCGGTACACTGCTTGGGCCCTACCGGTACACTGCTTGGGCCCTACCGGTACACTGCTTGGGCCCTACCGGTACACTGCTTGGGCCCTACCGGTACACAGCTTGGGACCTACCGGTACACAGCTTGGGACCTACCGGTACACAGCTTGGGACCTACCGGTACACAGCTTGGGACCTACCGGTACACAGCTTGGGACCTACCAGTACACAGCTTGGGACCTACCGGTACACAGCTTGGGACCTACCAGTACACAGCTTGGGACCTACCAGTACACAGCTTGGGACCTACCAGGGATGTTTCCTTTTCTCCAGTCCCAGAGTGTAGCCTGAAGGATCTGTTTTCTCCCAGATAGAGTTTGATTACAGGCCTGTACAGTGATGAGTGATGTAAAGCACTTACTACACCAGCAGTGTAGTTAATTTTTCCTGACACGTGTTGATCTATGTATGTATGCTGTGTCTGTGCATACTTCCATGTGTGTGACACCTCTGACTGTTTTCCTCCCTGTGTTAACTGCTGTCAGTCTGTAGACAGTACAGACATTGGCACCGTGGATCCCTACTCAGTACTGTCTAACATCACACTGTACCTGGCTGAGACTGTGTAATGCTGTCCACCACTGATTGCTGTCCACCACTGATTGCTGTCCACCACTGATTGCTGTCCACCACTGATTGCTGTCCACCACTGATTGCTGTCCACCACTGATTGCTGTCCACCACTGATTGCTGTCCACCACTGATTGCTGTCCACCACTGATTGCTGTCCACCACTGATTGCTGTCCACCACTGATTGCTGTCCACCACTGATTACTGTCCACCACTGATTGCTGTCCACCACTGATTACTGTCCACCACTGATTACTGTCCACCACTGATTACTGTCAACTAGAGGTCGACCGATTCTGATTAATACCGATTAATCTGCCAATTTTTTATATACGTATATACACATTTGTATTAAATGACAATTACAACAATACTTAATGAATACTTTTGTTTTAACTTAATATAATACCTGAAAATAAATTCAATTTAGTCTCAAATAAATAATGAAACATGTTCAATTTGGTTTAAATAATGCAAAAACACAGTTTTGGGGAAAAAAGTAAAAGTGCAATATGTGCCATGTAAAAAAGCTAATGTTTACGTTCCTTGCTCGGAACATGAGAACATACAGTTGAAGTCGGAAGTTTACATAAACTAGTTTTAATGACTCCAACCTAAGTGTTTCAACCACTCCACACATTTCTTGTTAACAAACTATAGTTTTGGCATGTCGGTTAAGACATCCACTTTGTGCATGACACAAGTCATTTTTCCAACAATTGTTTACAGACACATTATTTCACTTATAATTCACTGTATAACAATTCCAGTGGGTCAGAAGTGTACATACACTAAGTTGAATGTGCCTTTAAACAATGGTACGGCTTTAGAAGCTTCTGATAGGGCAATTGACATAACTTAAGGTGATTGGAGGTGTACCTGTGGATAAATGTCAAGGCCTACCTTCAAACTCAGTGCCTCTTTGCTTGACATCATGGGAAAAACAGAAGAAATCAGCCAAGACCTCCACAAGTCTGGTTCATCGTTGGGAGAAATTTCCAAAAGCCTGAAGGTACCACGTTCATCTGTACAAACAATAGTACGCAAGTATAAACACCATGGGACCACGCAGCTGTCATACCGCTCAGGAAGGAGATGCATTCTGTCTCCTAGAGATGAACGTACTTTGATGCGAAAAGTGCAACTCAAACCCAGAACAACAGCAAAGGACCTTGTGAAGATGCTGGAGGAAACAGGTACAAAAGTATCGATATCCACAGTAAAACAAGTCCTATATCGACATAACCTGAAAGGCCGCTAAGCAAGGAAGAAGCTACTTGTCCAAAACTGCCATAAAAAAAGTCAGACTGCGGTTTGCAACAGCACATGGGGACAAAGATCGTACTTTTTGGAGAAATGTCCTCTGGTCTGATGAAACAAAAATAGAACTGTTTGGCCATAATGACCATCGTTATGTTTGGAGCAAAAAGGGAGTGTCACGGCCGTCAAAAGTAGTGGACCAAAGTGCAGCGTCGTCAGCGTACATTTTCCTTTATTTCTAATGTCAACAATAAACAATACAAAACGACGTGAACCATACGAGGGCTAAGTGCCACTAACACAAGTCAACTACCCACACTGAAGGAGGGAAAAAGGGCTACCTAAGTATGATTCCCAATCAGAGACAACAATAGACAGCTGTCCCTGATTGAGAACCATACCCGGCCAAAACATAGAAATAAAGAAACATAGAAAACACAACATAGAATACCCACCCAAATCACACCCTGACCAAACCGAAAAAAGAGACATGAAAAGGCTCTCTCAGGTCAGGGCGTGACAGGAGGCTTGCAAGCCGAAGAATAGGGCCCAACCGTGGGATGGGAGGGCCCAACTGTGAAACACAGGGGGTGGCAGCATCATGTGGTGGGGGTGCTTTGCTGCAGGAGAGACTGGTGCACTTCACAAAATAGATGGCATCATGAGGAGGGGAACTTATGTGGATATATTGAAGCAACATCTCAAGACATCAGTCAGGAAGTTAAAGCTTGATCGCAAATGGGTCTTCCAAATGGACAATGACCCCAAGCATACTTCCAAAGTTGTGGAAAATGGCATAAGGACAACAAAGTCAAGGTATTGGAGTGGCCATCACAAAGCCCTGAACTCAATCCTATAGAACATTTGTGGGCAGAACTGAAAAAGTGTGTGTGACCAAGGAGGCCTACAAACCTGACTCAGTTACACCAGCTCTGTCAGGAGGAATCGGCCAAAATTCACCCAACTTATTGTGGGAAGCTTGTAGAATTTTTACTAGGATTAAATGACAGGAATTGTGAAAAACTGAGTTAAAATGTATTTGGCTAAGGTGTATGTAAACTTCCAACTTCAACTGTATGAAAGGTGGTGGTTCCTTTTAACTTCAATATTCCCAGTTAAGAAGTTTTAGCTTGTAGTTATTATAGGAATTATAGGACTATTTCTCGCTATACCATTTGTATTTCATTAACCTTTGACTATTGTGGATGTTCTTATAGGCACTTTAGTATTGCCAGCCTAATCTCTGGAGTTGATAGGCTTGAAGTCATAAACAGCGCTGTGCATCCCAGCATTGCTAAGAGCTGCTGTTTGAATGAATCATATACTTAATTATAATATAATAAACACACAGAAATATGAGCCTTTGGTCATTAACATGGTCAAATCCAGAAACGATCATTTCGAAAACAAAACGTTTATTCTTTTAGTGAAATACGGAACCGTTCCGTATTTTATCGAACGGGTGGCATCCCTAAGTCTAAATATTACTGTTACATTGCACAACCTTCAATGTTATGTCATGTAGAATTCTGGCAAATTAATTACGGTCTTTGTTAGGAATAGGGGAATCCCCATGTTCCCTGAGTTAAAGAAGACTTAACTGCCCATTGTCTTTTCTCAATGCTTAAGAAAATATATTATTTTATTTTCCTTTGTTCTCTATTTATTCTCTCTTTAATTGTCTTAGTCTCTTACGTCACTGTCTTTCACTCACTTCATGTCCCAGAATTCTCTCCCCTCCCCATCACACATCTCTGCCTGTTTTTCTCACTTCTTGACTCCCTCTCTCTCTCTATCTCTCTCACACTTGCACTCTCCTTCTCCCCCTGTTGCCGTGGTAATGGCCCCCTTCCCTTCCCATCAAGACTGTTGTTGATGCCAGCAGCATACCACCCTGCATACCACTGCTGGCTTGCTTCTGAAGCTAAGCAGGGTTGTTCCTGGGTAGTCCCTGGATGGGACACCAGGTGCTGCTGGAAGTGGTGATGGAGGGCCAGTAGGAGGCACTCTTTCCTTTAATCTAAAAAAATATCTCAATACCCCAGGGCAGTGATTGGGGACACTGCCCTGTGTAGGGTGCTGTCTTTCGGCTGGAATTTTAAACGGGTGTCCTGACTCTCTGAGGTCATTAAAGATCCCATGGCACTTATCGTAAGAGTAGGGGTGGTAACCCTGGTGTCCTGGCTAAATTCCCAAACTGTCACCTAATAAAAACCAATGCAATTGGCTCATTCATCCCCCTCCTCTCCACTGTAACTATTCCCCAGGTTGTTGCTGTAAATGAGAATGTGTTCTCAGTCAATTTACCTGGTAAAATAATGGATAAATGAAATAAGTCGATGATTTAGCTGTATCATTGGGGAAGGATGTATAAGCCACACAGAGGTCATTGGGAACACTTCTGATTGGACTTCCTGATTGCTTTTTTAGAACAGTGACAATACTTAATGCTAACTGGAAATTATGATTTCTACTGTACCCCTTTTTTTTCATCCTCACTTCTCTGAAAGGAGTGTGTAGGTTGGGCTATAACTAGGGCCCAGAGTTTTTCTGGTCATGTCACGTAGTAAGCAAGAACAGTCAACTCCCCCTTTCCCCCAGTCTGTTTGACATCCTCCATTTTGCATTCATGTATCCAGTGTCAGTCGAGCTGAAGTTCCCTACTCAGACTCCCAGAGCTGATTGAACCATGGATGTTTCATGTTTACGTCACATCACATGTCGGACTCTGACAATCATGGCCGTGCTTCCTGGCCCCTTCTTCCCACAAAGCTCATAATTGAATCGCTCCAATAAGGGATTTGTTTTTTGCTTGCGTACATCAGCCAACATGTTGGTTAAATGCTTCCTGGATCTAGTCAGAAAACAGGATTCTTTGAAACTGCTGGAATGAGATCTAGAGAATGGTACAAAATGCTCTCTCTCTCTCTCTCAGTTTCTTTCTGACTGTTTTTCTGTCTCTCTTTCTCTGTAAAATACTCTCCCCACTTTGTTGTGTTCAGTCAGTCTGATGACTGATACCAAACATTAGGAACACTTTCCTAATATTGAGTTGCATCCCCCCCTTTTGCCCTCAGAACAGTCTCAATTCATCAGGGAATGGACTCCACAAGGTGTTGAAAGTGTTCCACAGGGATGCTGGACCATGTAATATATGCCATTTAGCAGACGCTTTTATCCAAAGGACTTACAGTCATGTGTGCATACAACGTATGGGTGGTCCCGGGATTACCCTGGCGTTACAAGCGCCATGCTCTACCAACTGAGCTACAGAAGGACCATGTTGACTCCAATGCTTCCCAGAGTTATGTCAAGTTGGCTGGATGTTCTTTGGGTGGTGGACCCTTCTTGATACACATGGGAAACTGTTGAGTGTGAAAAACCCAGCAGCGTTGCAGTTCTTGAAACCAACCGATGCGCCAGGCATCTACAATCATACCCCGGTCAAAGGCAATTCATGATTTAGTCTTGCCCATTCACCCTCTGAATGGAACACATACACAATCCATGTCTCAATTGTCTCAAGGCTTGAAAATATTTTTTAAACTTGTCTCCTCCCCACCATCTACACATTGATTGCACAATTAATCAAATGGCCACCGGACTATTACATTGACACCCCCCCTACCCATTTGTTTTATAAGCTGCTGCTACTCGCTGTTTATTATCTATGCATAGTCATTTCACCCCTACCTACAAGTACAAATGACCTCAACTAACCTGTACCCCCGCACACATTGACTCGGTACCGGTACCCCTGTATATAGCCTCGTTATTGTTATTTTGTGTTACTTTTTATTATGTTTTACTTTAGTTTATTTGGTAAATATCTTCTTAACTCTTCTTGAACTGCACTGTTGGTTAAGGGCTTGTAAGTAACCATTTCATGGTAAGGTCTACACTGTTGGTTAAGGGCTTGTAAGTAACCATTTCATGGTAAGGTCTACACTGTTGGTTAAGGGCTTGTAAGTAACCATTTCATGGTAAGGTCTACACTGTTGGTTAAGGGCTTGTAAGTAACCATTTCATGGTAAGGTCTACACTGTTGGTTAAGGGCTTGTAAGTAACCATTTCACAGTAAGGTCTACACTGTTGGTTAAGGGCTTGTAAGTAACCATTTCATGGTAAGGTCTACACTGTTGGTTAAGGGCTTGTAAGTAACCATTTCATGGTAAGGTCTACACTGTTGGTTAAGGGCTTGTAAGTAACCATTTCACAGTAAGGTCTACACTGTTGGTTAAGGGCTTGTAAGTAACCATTTCATGGTAAGGTCTACACTGTTGGTTAAGGGCTTGTAAGTAACCATTTCATGGTAAGGTCTACACTGTTGGTTAAGGGCTTGTAAGTAACCATTTCACAGTAAGGTCTACACTGTTGGTTAAGGGCTTGTAAGTAACCATTTCATGGTAAGGTCTACACTGTTGGTTAAGGGCTTGTAAGTAACCATTTCATGGTAAGGTCTACACTGTTGGTTAAGGGCTTGTAAGTAAGCATTTCATGGTAAGGTCTACACTGTTGGTTAAGGGCTTGTAAGTAACCATTTCATGGTAAGGTCTACACTGTTGGTTAAGGGCTTGTAAGTAACCATTTCATGGTAAGGTCTACACTGTTGGTTAAGGGCTTGTAAGTAAGCATTTCATGGTAAGGTCTACACTGTTGGTTAAGGGCTTGTAAGTAACCATTTCATGGTAAGGTCTACACTGTTGGTTAAGGGCTTGTAAGTAAGCATTTCATGGTAAGGTCTACACTGTTGGTTAAGGGCTTGTAAGTAACCATTTCATGGTAAGGTCTACACTGTTGGTTAAGGGCTTGTAAGTAAGCATTTCACGGTAAGGTCTACACTGTTGGTTAAGGGCTTGTAAGTAACCATTTCACAGTAAGGTCTACACTGTTGGTTAAGGGCTTGTAAGTAACCATTTCATGGTAAGGTCTACACTGTTGGTTAAGGGCTTGTAAGTAACCATTTCATGGTAAGGTCTACACTGTTGGTTAAGGGCTTGTAAGTAAGCATTTCATGGTAAGGTCTACACTGTTGGTTAAGGGCTTGTAAGTAACCATTTCATGGTAAGGTCTACACTGTTGGTTAAGGGCTTGTAAGTAACCATTTCATGGTAAGGTCTACACTGTTGGTTAAGGGCTTGTAAGTAACCATTTCATGGTAAGGTCTACACTGTTGGTTAAGGGCTTGTAAGTAAGCATTTCATGGTAAGGTCTACACTGTTGGTTAAGGGCTTGTAAGTAACCATTTCATGGTAAGGTCTACACTGTTGGTTAAGGGCTTGTAAGTAACCATTTCATGGTAAGGTCTACACTGTTGGTTAAGGGCTTGTAAGTAACCATTTCATGGTAAGGTCTACACTGTTGGTTAAGGGCTTGTAAGTAACCATTTCACAGTAAGGTCTACACTGTTGGTTAAGGGCTTGTAAGTAACCATTTCACAGTAAGGTCTACACTGTTGGTTAAGGGCTTGTAAGTAACCATTTCATGGTAAGGTCTACACTGTTGGTTAAGGGCTTGTAAGTAACCATTTCATGGTAAGGTCTACACTGTTGGTTAAGGGCTTGTAAGTAACCATTTCATGGTAAGGTCTACACTGTTGGTTAAGGGCTTGTAAGTAACCATTTCATGGTAAGGTCTACACTGTTGGTTAAGGGCTTGTAAGTAAGCATTTCATGGTAAGGTCTACACTGTTGGTTAAGGGCTTGTAAGTAACCATTTCATGGTAAGGTCTACACTGTTGGTTAAGGGCTTGTAAGTAAGCATTTCATGGTAAGGTCTACACTGTTGGTTAAGGGCTTGTAAGTAACCATTTCATGGTAAGGTCTACACTGTTGGTTAAGGGCTTGTAAGTAACCATTTCATGGTAAGGTCTACACTGTTGGTTAAGGGCTTGTAAGTAACCATTTCATGGTAAGGTCTACACTGTTGGTTAAGGGCTTGTAAGTAACCATTTCACAGTAAGGTCTACACTGTTGGTTAAGGGCTTGTAAGTAACCATTTCACAGTAAGGTCTACACTGTTGGTTAAGGGCTTGTAAGTAACCATTTCATGGTAAGGTCTACACTGTTGGTTAAGGGCTTGTAAGTAACCATTTCATGGTAAGGTCTACACTGTTGGTTAAGGGCTTGTAAGTAACCATTTCATGGTAAGGTCTACACTGTTGGTTAAGGGCTTGTAAGTAACCATTTCATGGTAAGGTCTACACTGTTGGTTAAGGGCTTGTAAGTAACCATTTCATGGTAAGGTCTACACTGTTGGTTAAGGGCTTGTAAGTAACCATTTCATGGTAAGGTCTACACTGTTGGTTAAGGGCTTGTAAGTAACCATTTCATGGTAAGGTCTACACTGTTGGTTAAGGGCTTGTAAGTAACCATTTCACAGTAAGGTCTACACTGTTGGTTAAGGGCTTGTAAGTAACCATTTCACAGTAAGGTCTACACTGTTGGTTAAGGGCTTGTAAGTAACCATTTCATGGTAAGGTCTACACTGTTGGTTAAGGGCTTGTAAGTAACCATTTCACAGTAAGGTCTACACTGTTGGTTAAGGGCTTGTAAGTAACCATTTCACAGTAAGGTCTACACTGTTGTATTTGGAGCACGTGACAAATAAAGTTTGATTTGATTGAAGTGTTTAATAAGTGACATTAATAAGGGATCATAGCTTTCTCATGGTCATTCTATGTCATGGAAAGAGCAGGTGTCCTTAATGTGTTGTTACTCAGTGTACATTCTAGCTTCGATGTAGATATGAGATGTAGATATGTTCTAGGTAGGGAGGGTCCTATACATTGGGCACATTCCAGTGATGCTGTGGATAGGAAGTGAAGGCTTAGTGCCGGGGCCTGTGACCATCTGCATGTCATGGGACTTTGGCATCACATCAGTCAGTCACTACGTCGCTCACACAGTGAGTCATGCGTCTGTCTGTGCTGTGGCATCCTTTTTTCATATCATAATTGAAAAGTGGGTGGGTTTTCATTTTTCCAACACACAAGAATACATTTCTTTGCCAAGTATGAAATAATTATCAGCTACCTTGTCTTGTCTGGGTCAAGCGTAGTATTCTGCATGTGATGATGTAAAGGCTTGGGGATTGATCTAAGTGGCTGTATGAATAGAGCACCAGAAATCCATTAGCTTATTGCAGTGCCAGAATAGGTGCAAAAAAGCGCTGCTTATAGAGGTCGACCTTTGAGAACACATTGGGCAGGTCAGGGTTAAAAGAGATAGGTGGAAGTAACCTGTTTGAAATACCCAAGTGCTTTCTACAGTCTGCCCATGCCATTAATGTGTTGTACATATCGTATTGAAGGTTTTACTGTTATCACACGTGTTGAAACTGATTCACAAACATAAGATTCTTCAGAGGTAAAGGATGGCTAAACTGTGTAAAAAAGGGGTGTGAATACTTTCTAAAGGCTATATATGTATATAACGGCTATATAGGCTATATGTATATGAGGAACCTTATATCTGCCCAACCCAGTCACATTGGAGTTTCATATGCTCAGTGGCAGAAAAGTGAGTTTCCTGAAGGAAGATGATATCCTTCTTTAGAGCTAAGAGCATTTCTTTCTCCTTTTGATTACTTTCGGTAAACATCTAATATTCTGGAAAGTTATATTTAACCGATGTTGTCCTCTTAAATGTAAGTAAACCCTTAAAGAAACAATTGCATGTTGCTGCGACATCCTAAATATTACATCATCATCATGTTGTATCATGACAGGGTTAAGGTCCTTGCCCAATGGCACATCAACAGATTTTTCACCTAGTCGGCTTGGGGATTCAAACCGGCATTAACCAGAGACAATGAAGTGCTGTAGCTATCCAGGAGTGTAGGCAATCCCGTTGCCCCACACCATCCAGAGTTGATATATAGCTTACTGTTTACTTAATAAGGGAGTAGTAGTAGTGTGTTTCTGATGCCCTACAGTATACTTCCCAAGACTTATCCCCAATAACCTTATGTAATGCTTTTAATAACATTACTTATCACTAATACGGCAATTATTGGACCCAGCACAGCCTGAGGCGTGTGTGTGTGTGTGTGTGTGTGTGTGTGTGTGTGTGTGTGTGTGTGTGTGTGTGTGTGTGTGCACCAGAAGACCCCTCCTCTTTGCGGAGCCTCCTGCAGTGACCACTCACTTCCCCATCTCCCCCTCTCCCTCCCTCCCTCCCCAGAAAAATGATCTTTCTCCAGGGATTTTTTTTGTCAATATCCCTCTCTCTTACCCTCCACCCCTGTTCTGATTGGAATAGCAACATCTGTGTTATCATTTCTCCCCCCAGTTTTTGTCAGTTATGCCTAGAGTTTCATGATGTGTCACTAACCTGGAATCGATGTGTAGTACTTCCTGTTAGAATTAAAACTAGAATCACAGCATATCTCAGTCTTGGATGTTTATTATGAAATACTGTTTGAAGTCTGAATGTGGCTCTGATGATCTCATCATTTCACTGTTCTCTGTGTTCTCTGAGAGGTCACAGAGTACTCACATGAATCTTGATGTCACAGAGTACTCACATGAATCGTAATGTCACAGAGTACACATGAACAGTGATGTCAAAGAGTACTCACATGAATCTTAATGTCACAAAGTATTCACATGAATCTTGTTGTCACAGAGTACTCACATGAACAGTAATGTCATTGTTTGGCAGCAACTTGATACAGCAACTTGTGTTTTTACAAGGCAGATTCTAATTCATATGTTATCTGTCTCTGTTGACACAATGCAAACCAATGATGGAAAGTTGCCATTCCAGACCATCTTCATAATGTAGTCTAGAATTTTCTGCAGACCTGAAATTAGAGGAACTAGAATTAGAACAACTTTTATTTTCCATAGGAACGTCATTTGTCGTGTCAGTTGGTTCTACATACAGGGACCAAAGTAGAAGCCCAGGCTTCTGTTTGGTTCTGGCCTGTAGATGGAAAGTAATACCATATATAGAATGATAATAATAAATGCCAATGAACTATTTTATCCAAAGTGACTTACAATACAGTCATGTGTGCATACATTTGATGTACTGGTGGCCCCAGCAGGAATCAAACGCACGACCCTTGGCGTTGCAAGCGGCATGCTCTACCGACTGAGCCTCGCAGGACAGATAGATGTAGTAACTTTGTTCGTAACTTTATGTTTTCTATGTATTGTGTTGCAGCTTTGACGTGGAGAATGGCCCATCAGCCAGCTGCAGTCCATTGGACCCTTCAGCGTCTCCCGGGTCAGGCCTGGTCCTACACACCAACTTCCCTGGACACAACCAGCGCAGAGAGTCCTTCCTCTACCGCTCAGACAGTGACTACGAACTCTCGCCCAAGTCCATGTCCCGAAACTCCTCCATTGCATCCGAACTGTAAGTTACCACACACGCACGCACACGCAGGCACATGCACATGCACTCACTTACAAACACTCTTCTCACACACACACATCTCTTACTGTATTGTCCAGGTGGCTGCTATGGACTGACACACTTACTGTACACACACACACACACACACACACACACACACACACACACACACACACACACACACACACACACACACACACACACACACACACACACACACACACACACACACACACACACACACCATGAAGTGATCTGGTTGTTCTGATGAGTTTGTTTTAGGTACCATTTATCTCAGAATTTTTTCATTGCGACCAAAGAGAACAGACATCATTTTTAGCAAGCCTCTCCCTTATCGAATGAATTAGGCACTTTACTATGTTTATTATGTTGGGTACAGTAAACATCTCATTGTCCTGTTGATTTTTGTCACACTGCACATTAGCCTATTAAACATATGCATTTTTAAACAGTTTTTTAGTTTTTTATTGAATTCAATCATTTATTTCTACCACTGTAGATGCTATGTTTTTATTTTTAGAATACAGTTCTCTGCTAACAGTAGTGATGGACATTGGTCACAGCAGTTCACGGATTGATGAGCCATTAAATTGGGCAATAGCCAGCCGAAATCCTCATAATAGCTCATCCAGATACAATGACAAATGCAACAACCCCTACAAATATGTAAATGTATTATAATCCACATAGTAATTCACCCTACAAAAATCACAGAATTTCTGGCTCTAATTTCTTGGTGTAAATACATTTCAACGTTGTGCTGCTCAGTCTATAGAATAATTTGCATAATTTAGTGGAATTAAATTGGCCTGTGTGTCTATTTTTATTCTTCAACTGGTAATTGGCTTCCCATTCACCATTCAGGTGCAGGCTACAGGCTATCAGTGCGCCTCCCATTCACCATTCAGGTGCAGGCTACAGGCTATCAGTGCGCCTCCCATTCACCATTCAGGTGCAGGCTACAGGCTATCAGTGCACCACCCATTCACCATTCAGGTGCAGGCTACAGGCTATCAGTGCGCCTCCCATTCACCATTCAGGTGCAGGCTACAGGCTATCAGTGCACCACCCATTCACCATTCAGGTGCAGGCTACAGGCTATCAGTGCGCCTCCCATTCACCATTCAGGTGCAGGCTACAGGCTATCAGTGCGCCTCCCATTCACCATTCAGGTGCAGGCTACAGGCTATCAGTGCGCCTCCCATTCACCATTCAGGTGCAGGCTACAGGCTATCAGTGCGCCTCCCATTCACCATTCAGGTGCAGGCTACAGGCTATCAGTGCGCCACCCATTCACCATTCAGGTGCAGGCTACAGGCTATCAGTGCGCCTCCCATTCACCATTCAGGTGCAGGCTACAGGCTATCAGTGCGCCTCCCATTCACCATTCAGGTGCAGGCTACAGGCTATCAGTGCGCCTCCCATTCACCATTCAGGTGCATGCTACAGGCTATCAGTGCGCCTCCCATTCACCATTCAGGTGCAGGCTACAGGCTATCAGTGCGCCACCCATTCACCATTCAGGTGCAGGCTACAGGCTATCAGTGCGCCTCCCATTCACCATTCAGGTGCAGGCTACAGGCTATCAGTGCGCCACCCATTCACCATTCAGGTGCAGGCTACAGGCTATCAGTGCGCCTCCCATTCACCATTCAGGTGCAGGCTACAGGCTATCAGTGCGCCACCCATTCACCATTCAGGTGCAGGCTACAGGCTATCAGTGCGCCACCCAATCACCATTCAGGTGCAGGCTACAGGCTATCAGTGCGCCTCCCATTCACCATTCAGGTGCAGGCTACAGGCTATCAGTGCGCCTCCCATTCACCATTCAGGTGCAGGCTACAGGCTATCAGTGCGCCTCCCATTCACCATTCAGGTGCAGGCTACAGGCTATCAGTGCACCACCCATTCACCATTCAGGTGCAGGCTACAGGCTATCAGTGCGCCTCCCATTCACCATTCAGGTGCAGGCTACAGGCTATCAGTGCACCACCCATTCACCATTCAGGTGCAGGCTACAGGCTATCAGTGCGCCTCCCATTCACCATTCAGGTGCAGGCTACAGGCTATCAGTGCGCCTCCCATTCACCATTCAGGTGCAGGCTACAGGCTATCAGTGCACCACCCATTCACCATTCAGGTGCAGGCTACAGGCTATCAGTGCGCCACCCAACACTTTACAATGTGAGCTGGAGGCATTTTGAATACATGTTTTCACAAGTGTAGCAGGTTGTGAACTCTACAAACGTTTCCACTCCGAGAATGAGAATGGTAAATGACTGGAATTAACACATTCATTCAATACATTAGAATACAAAAGAAGCCATACACCCATGACGGGCTATTAGCAGGACAAAAGCCTCTTGCCAAGTTAATGAACATTTTTAGGGACTTGAAATGTATTTTTGGATGTTTATTGGATGTTTGCCTACTAATGATACTAATGATAGCTCCATGTCATTTCAATAAAAACCTAGAACCCACCTGTCTCAGAATTGACTGAAATACATTTATTTTACACAATCATTAGGCCTACATTAAGATAAATATCATAAAAGATAAAAACTTACTGAACATGTCATCCTCCAAGCTCCATGAAGCTCTGCTGCGCGGTATGCATATTAACAGTAGATTAGCTGGGACTCAAAGAGTAGCCTACCAAACATGATACTAAGACAATTTATTTCAAAAGAACAAAATAGCATGTTTTAAGATGTATTTCTCTGTGCAATAGTAGCTGAGGCTATAGTTGCTTCATGTCAACGAAACTCATTAACTTGTTCTGCTCTGGAGGATAGGGTATAGCAATCAAAACATCTGGTCTGCATGGACCTCTGATAGGGTATAGCAATCAAAACTTCTGGTCTGCATGGACCTCTGATAGGGTATAGCAATCAAAACATCTGGTCTGCATGGACCTCTGATAGGGTATAACAGTCAAAACATCTGGTCTGCATGGACCTCTGATAGGGTATAGCAATCAAAACATCTGGTCTGCATGGACCTCTGATAGGGTATAGCAATCAAAACTTCTGGTCTGCATGGACCTCTGATAGGGTCTAACAGTCAAAACATCTGGTCTGCATGGACCTCTGATAGGGTATAGCAGTCAAAACATCTGGTCTGCGTGGACCTCTGATAGGGTATAGCAGTCAAAACATCTGGTCTGCATGGACCTCTGATAGGGTATAGCAATCAAAACATCTGGTCTGCGTGGACCTCTGATAGGGTATAGCAGTCAAAACATCTGGTCTGCATGGACCTCTGATAGGGTATAGCAATCAAAACATCTGGTCTGCGTGGACCTCTGATAGGGTATAACAGTCAAAACATCTGGTCTGCGTGGACCTCTGATAGGGTATAACAGTCAAAACATCTGGTCTGCATGGACCTCTGATAGGGTATAGCAATCAAAACATCTGGTCTGCATGGACCTCTGATAGGGTATAGCAGTCAAAACATCTGGTCTGCATGGACCTCTGATAGGGTATAACAGTCAAAACATCTGGTCTGCATGGACCTCTGATAGGGTATAGCAGTCAAAACATCTGGTCTGCGTGGACCTCTGATAGGGTATAGCAGTCAAAACATCTGGTCTGCATGGACCTCTGATAGGGTATAACAATCAAAACATCTGGTCTGCATGGACCTCTGATAGGGTATAGCAGTCCAAACATCTGGTCTGCATGGACCTCTGATAGGGTATAGCAGTCCAAACATCTGGTCTGCATGGACCTCTGATAGGGTATAGCAGTCAAAACATCTGGTCTGCATGGACCTCTGATAGGGTATAGCAGTCAAAACATCTGGTCTGCATGGACCTCTGATAGGGTATAGCAGTCAAAACATCTGGTCTGCATGGACCTCTGATAGGGTATAGCAGTCAAAACATCTGGTCTGCATGGACCTCTGATAGGGTATAACAATCAAAACATCTGGTCTGCATGGACCTCTGATAGGGTATAGCAGTCAAAACATCTGGTCTGCATGGACCTCTGATAGGGTATAGCAGTCAAAACATATGGTCTGCATGGACCTCTGATAGGGTATAGCAGTCAAAACATCTGGTCTGCATGGACCTCTGATAGGGTATAGCAGTCAAAACATCTGGTCTGCATGGACCTCTGATAGGGTATAGCAATCAAAACGTCTGGTCCGTGTGGACCTCTGTAGGATAATTTGGGTAAGCAAGCTTCATGAATACGCCCTCAAAGATGCCCAATGGTGGTTTCAACGAGAATTAACGGGAACAATGGCTGACAATAAAATACCATTACGTGATGTGCTGTAACATGCTGTACCATCCTGCAAGCTGTGCTGTGCTGCAGTATTTATTTTCATTTGACATTTATTTAACTAGGCAAGTCAGTTCAGAACAAATTCTTATTTACAATGGCGGTCTACCCTTGGCAAACCCTCCCCTAACCTGGACGACGTTGGGCCAATTGTGTGCCGCCCTATGGGTGTCAGATCTCCCCAAGGAGATGTGGGTGTGGAGTCAGGCGCAGGAGAAACAAGTTCCGAAGGAAAAGGGTGTTTTATTAAACAAGCTCAAAATAACAGGACACCGGACTACAACAGTAGACACAAAACCCCACTCAGACACAGTCCAGGGAAAAAACACATGTTAAAAATGAACTAAATAAAATGCAACCCAAAACTAACTGACAGTCAAACGAAAACAATCCCGCACAAAAACCCAAAGCAAATGTTGAGATAAATACTACCTAATTAACCAAAATGAAACCAGGTGAAACACAAAACAGACATAACCAAGAAAAGGAAAAAGGCAGCTAGTAGACCATCGACGACGACCGCCGAGCGCCGCCCGAACAGGGAGAGGAGCCACCTTCGGTGGTAGTCGTGACAATGGGACTCTGTCACGGTTGTGTGGAGAGACGGACCAAGGCACAGCGTGCTCTGAATTCCACATCTTTATTTTTGTTAAACTTACAAAAACAAAAAGGGAACCGTAACATAAGAGGTACAACATGCACTGGTCAAAACAAGACCCCACAAAACACAGTGGGGAAGTGGCTGCCTAAATATGATCCCCAATCAGAGACAACGATAAACAGCTGCCTCTGATTTGGAACCATACCAGGCCAATATAGATATGAACACCTAGATAGGAACACCCCCCCTAGTCACACCCCGACCTAACCAAAATAGAAAATAAAAAGGCTCTCTATGGTCAGGGCGTGACAGACTCCCATTCACTGCCAGTTGTGATACAGCCTGGAATTGGACCAGGGTCTGTAGTGACATCTCTTGCACTGAGATGCAGTGCCTTAGACCGCTGCGCCACACGAGAGTATGATGC
Organism: Oncorhynchus keta; assembly: GCF_023373465.1. Classification (NCBI taxonomy): domain Eukaryota; kingdom Metazoa; phylum Chordata; class Actinopteri; order Salmoniformes; family Salmonidae; genus Oncorhynchus; species Oncorhynchus keta. The sequence continues at coordinate 82,353,726 of NC_068421.1, read as the reverse complement.
AACATTTAACGGAAGAACCACTGTAGGGCTAATTTGGTTGTGGGGTACGTAAAGTAGGGGTCATTTGTCTGTGGGGTACGTAGAGGTAATTTGGCTGTTGGTCAGTCACAAGATTCCTGTTTGTCCTCAAAGGCTTAACTACAGGCACAGTTTAGGGAATTGGGACCTTCGTTACTCATAACTGACACATACTTTCAAAATGACTACCTCCCTGGATGTGGTTTAAAGATACGTTCTTTCCCCTGGTGTTGAAACAGTGGACTGATTGAGCCCATTAAACCTGACGTGTGTATGACATTGTTAACAGTCTTAGGAATGCTTTCTGAATGATGTTCAGGATGTGTTGTTGACATGTTTTTGTTTGTGTTTACAGACATGGTGATGACCTGATAGTAACGCCTTTTGCTCAGGTAAATATGATCCCAGCTCACCTGTCCTTAAACCCAGTCGCTAACACCCGTACATTCAGAACATCTGTGTCTTTCCATACTTGCTGGTGTAAGTAATGGCTAAATATGTTCTCTTTCTGTCCAGGTCCTCGCAAGCCTTCGAAGTGTAAGAAATAACTTCACAGTCCTGACCAATGTCCAATGTGCTTCAAACAAGTAAGTGTCCGGTGTTGTTTATCTGACTGATTAAGAACATTACCTAATGAATTATGCATAAATACATATACAAATGAGTCTCATGTCTGCTGTGGAGGACAATACACAGCAGCTGTAAATGTGTTGTAGTTTGTATCTCAATCCACAAGAGGGCAGTTGCTACCTATTCCACCCATTCTCGGCCTTGTCTTATTGGAGCTTTTCTCTTTGCATTTAAACTTGCTCACTGTTCAACGCATCATCAAATGAAATCAAATTGTATTTGTCACATGCGCACCCTACAACTGGTATAGAATTTACTGTGAAATGCTTGACAAAGTGGGGTTGGAACTCGTGAGATGTTGCCCTTCTCAGTCGCCGCCATCCTCAGCCTGTAGAACACATGAACTCAGAACACCGTCTTATTATTCTCGGTTTCCACTCCAGATTCCTTCTGCTCCTTGTGTTTTTCTATCGAAGGGTAATGTTAGCGCCAGGCGAGAGGTAGTGCACTGCACAGCAGGATGTTAAGCACATGCTTTCCCTCTTTCCTCATGAAAACACTTTAACTACGTCAAGCTATTAGGACACTGTATGAACTCTTTTTGAAGCAGGTTAGCTGTGGAGTGATGGGAGAAAAACAACCCCATTATCACAGACCCAGATCACTCATATTGTAGTCAAATAAACAAAATACTAAATCTCATTTTAATTGGTGGAAGTACATTTATATGAGTAAATTCAACCTGATTTCAACTGCCATTTATGTAAATGATTACGTTGTGCTTGTAAAGTCATATTTTTGTTATAAGCCTGTCTGAAATGTCTAAAACATAATCCACACAATATAGGCAATGAGTGAATCACATTCCTACAGTGGGGCAAAAAAGTATTTAGTCAGCCACCAATTGTGCAAGTTCTCCCACTTAAAAAGATGAGAGAGGCCTGTAATTTTTATCATAGGTACACTTCAACTATGACAGACAAAATGAGAGAAAAGATCCAGAAAATCACATTGTAGGATTTTTTATGAATTTATTTGGAAATTATGGTGGAAATAAGTATTTGGTCACCTACAAACAAGCAAGATTTCTGGCTCTCACAGACCTATACTGCATATCCTTATCTTTAAGAGTCTCCTCTGTCCTCCACTCGTTACCTGTATTAATGGCACCTGTTTGAACTTGTTATCAGTATAAAAGACACCTGTCCACAACCTCAAACAGTCACACTCCAAACTCCACTAAGACCAAAGAGCTGTCAAAGGACACCAGAAACAAAATTGTAGACCTGCACCAGGCTGGGAAGACTGAATCTGCAATAGGTAAGCAGCTTAGTTTGAAGAAATCAACTGTGGGAGCAAATATTAGGAAATGGAAGACATACAAGACCACTAATAATCTCCCTCGATCTGGGGCTCCACGCAAGATCTCACCCCGTGAGGTCAAAATGATCACAAGAACGGTGAGCAAAAATCCCAGAACCACACGGGGGGACCTAGTGAATGACCTGCAGAGAGCTGGGACCAAGGTAATAAAGCCATCAGTAACACACTACGCCGCCAGGGACTCAAATCCTGCAGTGCCAGACGTGTCCCCCTGCTTAAGCCAGTACATGTCCAGGCCCGTCTGAAGATTGCTAGAGAGCATTTGGATGATCCAGAAGAAGATTGGGAGAATGTCGTATGGTCAGATGAAACCAAAATAGAACTTTTTGGTAAAAACTCAACTCGTCGTGTTTGGAGGACAAAGAATGCTGAGTTGCATCCAAAGAACACCATACCTACTGTGAAGCATGGGGGTGGAAACATCATGCTTTGCGGCTGTTTTTCTGCAAAGGGACCAGGACGACTGATACGTGTAAAGGAAATAATTAATGGGGCCATGTATCGTGAGATTTTGAGTGAAAACCTCCTTCCATCAGCAAGGGCATTGAAGATGAAACGTGGCTGGAGATCTGCATGGAGGAATGGGCCAAAATACCAGCAACAGTGTGTGAAAACCTTGTGAAGACTTACAGAAAACGTTTGACCTCTGTCATTGCCAACAAAGGGTATATAACAAAGTATTGAGATAAACTTTTGTTATTGACCAAATACTTTTTTTCCACCATAATTTGCAAATAAATTCATTAAAAATCCTACAATGTGATTTTCTGGATTTTTTTTTCTAATTTGTATGTCATAGTTGAAGTGTACCCATGATGAAAATTGCAGGCCTCTCATCTTTGTAAGTGGGAGAACTTGCACAATTGGTGGCTGACTAAATACTGTTTTGCCCCACTGTATATGCCTTACTATGAAGTGCAGAACATCCTCCTCTAGAATCAGACTGGGATTCAGACTGGGACTCAGACTGGGACTCAGACTGGGATTCAGACTGTGATTCAGACTGTGATTCAGACTGGGACTCAGACTGGGATTCAGACTGGGACTCAGACTGGGACTCAGACTGTGATTCAGACTGTGATTCAGACTGTGATTCAGACTGTGATTCAGACTGGGATTCAGACTGGGATTCAGACTGGGACTCAGACTGTGATTCAGACTGTGATTCAGACTGTGATTCAGACTGGGACTCAGACTGGGACTCAGACTGGGATTCAGACTGTGATTCAGACTGGGACTCAGACTGTGATTCAGACTGTGATTCAGACTGTGATTCAGACTGGGACTCAGACTGTGATTCAGACTGTGATTCAGACTGGGACTCAGACTGTGATTCAGACTGGGACTCAGACTGTGATTCAGACTGTGATTCAGACTGGGACTCAGACTGTGACTCAGCCTGTGATTCAGACTGTGATTCAGACTGTGATTCAGACTGGGACTCAGACTGGGATTCAGACTGTGATTCAGACTGGGACTCAGACTGGGACTCAGACTGGGACTCAGACTGTGATTCAGACTGTGATTCAGACTGGGATTCAGACTGTGATTCAGACTGTGATTCAGACTGGGACTCAGACTGTGATTCAGACTGATTCAGACTGGGACTCAGACTGGGACTCAGACTGTGATTCAGACTGTGATTCAGACTGTGATTCAGACTGTGATTCAGACTGTGATTCAGACTGTGATTCAGACTGGGACTCAGACTGTGATTCAGACTGTGATTCAGACTGGGACTCAGACTGTGATTCAGACTGTGATTCAGACTGTGATTCAGACTGGGACTCAGACTGTGATTCAGACTGTGATTCAGACTGGGACTCAGACTGGGACTCAGACTGTGATTCAGACTGGGACTCAGACTGTGATTCAGACTGGGATTCAGACTGGGACTCAGACTGTGATTCAGACTGGGACTCAGACTGTGATTCAGACTGGGACTCAGACTGTGATTCAGACTGTGATTCAGACTGGGACTCAGACTGTGACTCAGCCTGTGATTCAGACTGTGATTCAGACTGTGATTCAGACTGGGACTCAGACTGGGATTCAGACTGGGATTCAGACTGGGACTCAGACTGGGACTCAGACTGGGACTCAGACTGTGATTCAGACTGTGATTCAGACTGGGATTCAGACTGTGATTCAGACTGTGATTCAGACTGGGACTCAGACTGTGATTCAGACTGTGACTCAGACTGGGACTCAGACTGGGACTCAGACTGTGATTCAGACTGTGATTCAGACTGTGATTCAGACTGTGATTCAGACTGTGATTCAGACTGTGATTCAGACTGGGACTCAGACTGGGATTCAGACTGGGACTCAGACTGTGATTCAGACTGTGATTCAGACTGTGATTCAGACTGGGACTCAGACTGGGACTCAGACTGGGATTCAGACTTGCTTCTCCATTGAGTTGATATTGCAGAATAATATTACAAAACAGAAAACGTGTATTATGTATATATTTGTATGTAGGGCATCGTTCCTCCTGCATTCAGATATCACCTGACGGAGTCTGTATTCTGCTTCTTGCTGTAAAGATACTGGAATACAATCTATGTTCATAAAAAGCTTGTGTTGAATAGCCTGCCATATTGAAAACCAAAGTCTCCCTGACCTACATTCAGCTCTCACACAAACACACATCATGAACGCACCCTCGCCGGGACACACACTGGGATTCGGCTCATTGTACTTTCAGACACACATACTTGCATGCACACATGTCATGCATACATGTTTGAATGCTGGAATGCACATAAACACTCACAGACACACATACTTGCATGCACACATGTCATGCATACATGTTTGAATGCTGGAATGCACACAAACACTCACAGACACACATACTTGCATGCATGCATGCATGCTTGCAGGCGCACAAACACTCTTGTAGACAAACACACTTTCATGCATTCACACACATGCACGGAGCGGCAGGTAGCCTAATGGTTAGAGTGTTGGACCGGTAACCCATCAAATCCCGAGCTGATGAGGCAAAAATCTGTCCTTCTGCCCCTGAACAAGGCAGTTAACCCAATGTTCCTAGGCCGTCATTGTAAATAAGAATTTGTTCTTAACTGACTTGCCTAATTAGATAAAAATAAATGCACTCACGTAAACACACAAATCAGATCAGGCAGCTTTGAGAGCAATTCCCCTTTTATTCTTCATTTATCTGCTGCCTTTCTTAATCTCTCTCTCTTTCCCGTCCTCTTCTCACTGTAATCCTCACGGACATGTTGGCCTCATTCTTATTCTCCTCTGTCTACCTCTCCTCTGTCTACCTATCCCCTCTCTCCTCTCTGTCTCTCCTCTCCTCTGTCTCTCCTCTCTGTCTTTCCTCTCCTCTGTCTCTCTTCTCTGTTTCTCCTCTCCTCTGTCTCTCATCTCTGTCTCTCCTCTGTCTCTCCTCTGTCTCTCCTCTCTGTCTCCTCTCTGTCTCTCCTCTCCTCTGTCTCTCCTCTCCTCTGTCTCTCCTCTCCTCTGTCTACCTCTCCTCTCTCTCCTCTCTGTCTCTCCTCTCTGTCTTCTCTCTCCTCTGTCTCTCTTCTCCGTCTCTCCTCTCCTCTGTCTCTCCTCTCTGTCTTTCCTCTTCTCTGTGTCTCCTCTCCTCTGTCTCTCCTCTCTGTCTCTCCTCTGTCTCTCCTCTGTCTCTCCTCTCCTCTGTCTACCTCTCCTCTCTCTCCTCTCTGTCTCTTCTCTCCTCTGTCTCTCCTCTCTGTCTTCTCTCTCCTCTGTCTCTCTTCTCTGTTTCTCCTCCTCTGTCTCTCCTCTCTGTCTCTCCTCTCTGTCTCTCCTCTCCTCCGTCTCTCCTCTCCTGTCTCTCCTCTCCTCTCTCTCCTCTCCTCCGTCTCTCCTCTCCTCTGTCTCTCCTCTGTCTCTCCTCTCTGTCTTTCCTCTCCTCTGTCTCTCCTTTCCTGTCTCTCCTTTCCTGTCTCTCCTTTCCTGTCTCTTTCCTCTCCTCTGTCTCTCCCCTCTGTCTTTCCTCTTCTCTGTGTCTCCTCTCCTCTGTCTCTCCTCTCCTGTCTCTCCTCTCCTCTCTCTCCTCTCCTCCGTCTCTCCTCTCCTCTGTCTCTCCTCTGTCTCTCCTCTCTGTCTTTCCTCTCCTCTGTCTCTCCTTTCCTGTCTCTCCTTTCCTGTCTCTCCTTTCCTGTCTCTTTCCTCTCCTCTGTCTCTCCTCTCATGTCTCTCCTCTCCTCTTTCTCTCCTCTCTTTCTCTCCTCTCTGTCTCTCCTGTCTGTCTCTCCTCTCCTCTTTCTCTCCTCTCTTTCTCTCCTATCTGTCTCTCCTGTCTGTCTCTCCTCTCATGCCTCTCCCCTCTCTGTCTCCCCTCTCCTCTGTCTCCCCTCTCCTCTGTCTCTCCTCTCTGTCTCTCCTCTCTGTCTCTCCTCTCTGTCTTTCCTCTCTGTCTCTCCTCTCCTCTGTCTCTCCTCTCCTCTGTCTGTCCTCTCCTCTGTCTCTCCTCTGTCTCTCCTCTCTGTCTCTCCTCTCTGTCTTCTCTCTCCTCTGTCTCTCTTCTCCGTCTCTCCTCTCCTCTGTCTCCCCTCTCTTTCTCCCCTCTCCTCTGTCTCTCCTCTCCTCTGTCTCTCCTCTCCTCTGTCTCTCCTCTCCTCTGTCTCTCCTCTCTGTCTCTCCTCTCCTCTGTCTCTCCTCTCCTCTGTCTCTCCTCTCCTCTGTCTTTCATCTCTTCTGTCACTCCTCATTTAGAATGACTTAACCTATATAGTCTTGCCAGATGTGGTTGGCCATATCAGAATATTACGATGTGACGTAGGCCTATCAGAATGTATTTCATAACCATACTTATGTTCTCTGTTTCCTCAGGAGGTCCCCCGCGGCCACTCAGCCTCCCATCACAAGAGTCTGTCTGCCAGGTAAGACCACAATGCATCACTCTCTCCTGCAATGCACCTGGTGTCCCAAAGACAGGGATGTTAGTTTGTCTTTCCATATGTTTTCCTAAGCTTAAATCTTAAGATAATGTATCAATGTCAAGACCATTCTCTCGGTCTATCTTCTCTTTCAATCTCTCCCTTCTGTGTCTCTCCTCCAATGTCTGTCCCTCTCTCCTCTCTCTCAGTCTCACCTGTCTGTCTCTCTCCTCCTCTCAGTCCCTCTCTCTTCTCTCTCCTCCTCCGTCTGTCTCTCTCTCTCTCTCTCTCTCTCTCTCTCTCTCTCTCTCTCTCTCTCTCTCTCTCTCTCTCTCTCTCTCTCAATCTCTCCCTTCTGCCCCTCTCCTCCTCCGTCTGTCCTCTCTCTCTCTCTCTCTCTCTCTCTCTCTCTCTCTCTCTCTCTCTCTCTCTCTCTCTCTCTCTCTCTCTCTCTCTCTCTCTCTCTCTCAATCTCTCCCTTCTGTCTCTCTCCTCCTCCGTCTGTCCCGCTCTCTTCCCTCTCCTCCTCCGTCTGTCCCTCTCTCTCTTCTCTTGCTATCTTGTCTACACTTGATCCCTGAGACCTCACCTACACCCTCAACCCCTCCCTTACCCCACACCTCTCACCCTCCTACACCCCTCCCTTTTTCTCCTCCCTCATCCCCTCCCTCAACTCCTACCTCACCTCATCCCTCTCCCCCCTCTCATTTGCGCATACAGTATGCGTTGGCTGTCTTCCCTGGCTCTGTCATCAGCGTTAGAAACAACACCCCCCCAAGCCTGTTTTTAGTCTGACTGCTCTGATGGGGGAGTACCAGGAAACCTCTCACTTCTCACAGAAAACACAACATCATGTGAATCCTGCTCATTGTACTGTAATGGAGTAAAGACAATGATATGTGTGTGTGTGTGTTTGTGTGTGTGTGTGTGTGTGTGTGTGTGTGTGTGTGTGTGTGTGTGTGTGTGTGTGTGTGTGTGTGTGTGTGTGTGTGTGTGTGTGTGTGTGTGTGTGTGTGTGTGTGTGTGTGTGTGTGTGTGTGTGTGTGACTATTGGACCACTGGCTGGACAAAGCAACAGTAGCTTTGTGTGTGTTTGCTCCTTCAGCGGACTGGAGAAGAAATGGGATGCAGACAGACAGGCCATTGTCTCTGTGCCCACATCTTATTGACACCTTGATAGAAACACACGTGTGCATGACTGGGAACTCCTGACTGTGTCCTTGAACTTGTATGATAGTGTCAGGAGGGCAGGCTGCCAAAACGAGAAGACTGTTTGTCACACACACACACATAGACACACACTCACAAACACACTCACACACCCTTGGCAAGACAAGACAGAGGATCTCTGAAAAATGTTGATTAAACATAGCAGGAGAAGTGTGGCTTTTCATTAGTGGTTAGCATCATAATCCAAGATGGCGTAGCAGTCGGACGTGTGTTTGTCTTGTCCTGTGTAAATAGTATTTTTCCTCGTTTTTTTCGTATACATTTCGTATATATTTGAATCTCACTTTCCATCTACGAACTGAATATACTTTCCTGCAACCCTTCTTACCCAATGTGGTACGGATCTGCTATTTTTTATACTTTGAAACCGGAACCCCCATCAGAAGCTAGCCAGCTAACTAGCTAGTAGTCAGTTATCCACTGCTAGTGGTCTTCGCTTTTAGCTCGGACACCAGCCAGCTTCAGCTCAGCCAATACCTGCCAGTCTGCACAGCGTGATATCAACCCAGAGCATCACCGGATTCCTGCCTTAAGCTCTGAACCATTACACCGGATCATCGCAGCTAGCTATCTGCAACCGAGTGGCTGCTGCTGGCTTAATGCCTCTGTCCCGAAGCAAGCACCAGTTAGCCTTGAGCTAGCCTTGAACTAGGCCCATCTCCCGACTGGCCGAAGAGCTAGTTAATTCTTGGGCTACAATACCTCTTTTGCCAATTGGCCTGGACCCTTTATTGCCGACACAGAGCCCAGCCATCCGTCACGACTGGTCTGCAGACGTAATCGTCCAAGGTGGTTTCCACAGGCTTTTCCATTCCAATTTCACAGAAGACCCATCTGCTAGCCCCGGCCCGCTAGCTTTCTGAATCTCCATGTCTCCAGCTCGCCTAGCATTGTAGCGACTACCGAACGGCTCCCTGACTCATCTATAGCTGCTCATTGGACCCTATGATCACTCGGCTACACATGCCTCTCCCTATATATATATGCCTTGTCTACTGCTGTTTCGGTAAGTTCGAGCTTCTACTTTTAAAAATCCACCTTTCCAGAAATAAGTCTCTCACCATTGCTGCTTGTCCAGCTGTGCACTGGACACTATATGTGAATTGATTGCCCCCCATCTATCTTCAGAGTTCAGACTGTTTGGTGACCTAAACTGGGATATGCAATCTAAATTAGATGCCCTCACTCTCACACAAATGATCAAGGAATCTACCAGGTACATCCCTAAATCCGTAACCATGGGCACACTCATAGATATCATCCTGACCAACTTGCCCTCTAAATACACCTCTGCTGTCTTCAACCAGGATCTCAGCGATCACTGCCTCATTGCCTGCATCCGTAATTATGTCCGTGGTCAAACGACCCAAATCCAGATATCTGATGTTCTGAAAGAGATGCAACATCTGGACCCCTACAAATCAGCTGGGCTAGACAATCTGGACCCTCTCTTTCTAAAATTATCCGGCACAATTGTTCCGGCCTATTACTAGCCTGTTCAACCTTTCTTTTGTATCGTCTGAGATCCTCAAAGATTGGAAAGCTGCCACGGTCATCCCCCTCTTCAAAGGGGGAGACATTCTAGACCCAAACTGTTATAGACCTATATCCATCCTGCCCTGCCTTTCTAAAGTCTTCAAAAGACTGCATCCAATGACTGGAACGAATTGCAAAAATCACTGAAGCTAAAAACGTATATCTCCCTCACTAACTTTAACCATCAACTGTCAGAGCAGCTTACTGATCATTGCACCTGTACATGGCTCATCTGTAAATAGCCAACCCAAATACCTGTTATTTATTATTTGCTCCTTTGCACCCCAGTATCGCTGCTTGCACACTCATCTTCTGCACATTTATCACTCCAGTGTTTAATTGCTACATTTTCAATATTTCGCCACTATGGCCTATTTCTTGCCTTTACCTTCCTAATCTTAACTCATTTTTAACACACTGTAAATATAATTTTCTATTGTGTTATTGACTGTACGTTTGTTTATTCCATGTGTAACTCTGTGTTGTTGTTTGTGTCACACTGCTTTGCTTTATCTTGGCCAGGTCGCAGTTGTAAACGAGAACTTGTTCTCAACTGGCCTACCTGGTTAAATAAAGGTGAAATAAAAATAATGAAGGAGAATGGGATTCTGTTGAGTCTGCTGCTACAGACACGGCCATAACACAGTAACAGGGACTCATTGTCATTCCTCTCACATTGTTAAGATATAGGTTTTTCCAAACAGTTTCATCATTGGACTTATAATACAAAGCCTACAAGGACAGAGGAGTACACACACACACACACACACTGTATTACAAGGGCAGATTGAAATAGAGAAGAGGAAGTGCGTGATGTGTTTGTGTGTCATTCATCTGTGTGTGTGCGTGTGTGTTTGTGTGTGTGTGCCAATGCATGCGTTTATGTGCATCCGTATGAGTAGGCCTACAAGTGTATTTCTGTATGTGCACAGTGTGCACATGTTTTTGAGTATGGTCCTGTGCAAGTGTGTGTGTGTGTCTGTGGGCAGGGAGCTGTTCCTGTGTGACAGTGCTCCGGGGCCCTGATTGACGTCAGCCCGCCTGCATGTGGCTTTTGTTGACTTCCTGTCAGCGCAGATGGACAGACCGCCACTTCCCCTTTCTGAAGAGGGAGTGCTCGTCAGGTGCATGAGTATGTGTGTGTGTGTGTGTGTGAGAAGAATGAGTGTGTTTCCCATAAGCAGACTAGGCTATGACGATCACTATGACCTATTGAGTTAGGTACTGTGAGGTTTCATGTACTTTTCTATCAGTACTTTTAGTTCATAGTCTCCTCAGAGGAGGACATCACGAGCATGCTGGCAGCATCACAGGGTTCACTGAGTGCAGTGTTGAAGGGTTACGTGAAAAGGGTTAGGGCTGGTAATTGCCAGCGACCTGACGATGCAATATTGTCATGATACTTAGGTGCCGATATGATATGTATTGTGATTCTCACGATTGCAATTCGATACTGTGATTTTATTGCGTTCCGAACATATTACTCACCATATGTCTTCTGCAGAGGAACAAGAGAGTCATGAGAAAACACGTTTTGATCAGTCATGGAAATAAAAGTGCTGAAAACAAATTGGCTCCCTATTTAAAAAGAAGATGGAGAACAAGCTATAAAGGAAAAATACTGGAGTTTTGGTACAGGTACAGACAACTAGCACAAAAATAATATTGCGATATTGTCCAAACAATACGATATATCATAAAAAAATAATATCCTGACATGTAACTGAAGATTTTTTCCCCATCACTAAAATTGTGAATGAAGTAGATTTTAATGGGAGGTGTTTTACCTTCATGGTTTCTCCTTGTGAATGATCAGGTAGAGCCACTCAACCAATCCTCCAATAATACACTTGTCCTCAATTGCTTAGGTTAGGTTATATCTAAACACAAGGTTAGTTGATGAGACTTCCACATACTGTAGCTGAAGGTGTTGACAGTGTTGTTGGTTACCTACTGCATAGCTACTCTGAATGATACCAGAGCCATTACACCACCCTCACTTCCATCTTACCATATTCCCATGCTCTGAGAGGTCACCTCCCCTCTTCCACCTGTATCCCCCACCCCTCCTCCACACACAAACCCTGCCCCCCCTCTATGACAGTGTGTGATGTAAGGCTTGCCAGACCCTGTCTTTGTCTGTCACACTGGAGACAATGAGACAGAGGGAAAGAGGGATTTCCTGACCCATCCTTCCTCCGTCTGCTCCCCCTCTCTTTTCGTCCGGCAGAGGGGAGGAAATGGAGGGCAGGAAGAGAGAAGCAGATTGATCCTGTTATTGGCCTGTTGTCCCTGTTGTAACGGAACACAACGGACAGACGGTCGGAACCCAGGAGGTGTTTTTGTGTCTGGTAGGCAGGGAAGCTGTGTGTGTGTGTGTGTGTGTGTGTGTGTGTGTGTGTGTGTGTGTGTGTGTGTGTGTGTGTGTGTGTGTGTGTGTGTGTGTGTGTGTGTGTGTGTGTGTGTGTGTGTGTGTGTGTGTGTGTGTGTGTGTGTGTGTGTGTGTGTGTGTGTGTGTGTGTGTGTGTGTGTGTGTGTGTGTGTGTCTATTGGACCACTGGCTGGACAAAGCAACAGTAGCTTTATGTGTGTTTGCTCCTTCAGCGGACTGGAGAAGAAATGGGATGCAGACAGACAAGGGGCCATTGTCTCTGTGCCCACATCTTATAAACACCTTGATAGAAACACACATGCACATATTTAACACTGATAAACACTCACACACTGGTCTGTGGCCTGCACACTCACAGCTCACACAATGTCATGGCACGAGCTGCACTTAATGTTAGAGTCAGGCCTCAGCATAAAGCCTCAACATAGCCTATTCTGTTGTTGTGTATATTGTATAGTATGAAATGGAAATAACCAACACAGACTCCATAAGGTTATCAGGACATGATGTTCTTATCACAGTGACAGTGACAGGGCCGATATTGTCATGACTTCTCACCCTCACATTGAGTGGCACGTGCCATTTAGCGCTCACCGCAGCAGCAAGGCAGGCAGGTAATTGGAAAAACCTCAGTGCGTTTTTTCACAGTGGCCATGATGATGGACAGATACAGGGGAGAGATGAAGAAAGAGAGATAGAGGAGAAACAGGAAGAGAGAGAACATAGTTAGAGAGAGAGAGAAGAGAGAGGAGAGCAAGAAAAGAGAGAGAGAGGAGAGAAATAGAGGAGAGAAAAAAGAGAGTTAGAGGAAAGAGAGAGAGGAGAGAAAGAAGAGAAATAGAGGAGAGAGAGAGGAAAAACAGGAAGAGATAAGAGGAGAGAGAACAGAGTTAGAGGAGAGAGAGAGAGAGAAGAGAGAGAGAGAGGAGAGCAAGAGAAGAGAGATAGTGGAGAAACAGGAAGTGATAAGAGAAGAGAGAGAACAGAGTTAGAGAGAGAGAGAGAGAGAGGAGATCAAGAGAAGAGAGATAGAGGAGAGAAAGAAGAGAGTTAGAGGAGAGAGAAGATAGTTAGAGGAGAGAGAGAAGGAGAAGAGAGATATAGGAGAGAGAGAGAGAAGAGAGAGAGAGAAGATAGATAGAGAGAAGAGAGAGAAGACAGATAGAGGAGATAGATGAGAGTTAGAGAAGAGAGAGAGATGAGAGATAGAGAATTAGAGGAGAGAGAGATGAAAGAGAGAAGCGAGATAGAGGAGAGAGAGAAGAAAGAGAGAAGAGAGATAAATGAGAGAGAGAAGAGATAGAGGAGAGAGATGAGAGAGAGAGAAGAAAGAGAGAAGAGAGAAAGAGAAGAAAGAGGAGAGAGTTGGTGGAGAGAGAGAGAAGAGAGAGGAGAGAGATCATCACTGATGACAATCAGAACAGGTTGGGGAGGTCCGCCCGCTTTACGGATTCTTGTGTATTTCACAACCTTGACCCATTAATTCTGTGTGGTTACAGGGTTAATTCCGCATGGTCAAATCAAATCAAATCCAATCAAATTTGATTTGTCACATACACATGGTTAGCAGATGTTAATGCGAGTGTAGCGAAATGCTTGTGCTTCTAGTTCCGACAATGCAGTAATAACCAACAAGTAATCTAACTAACAATTCCAAACTACTGTCTTATACACAGTGTAAGGGGATAAAGAATATGTACATAAGGATATATGAATGAGTGATGGTACAGGGCAGGATAGGCAAGATACAGTAGATAGTATATACATATGAGATGAGTTAAACAAAGTGGCATAGTTAAAGTGGCTAGTGATACATGTATTAAAGTGGCTAGAGTACAGTTGATGCATATGAGATGAATAAATGTAACAGTGCATTGTTTAAAGTGGCTAGTGCATAATTTCCCATCAATTCCCATTATTAAAGTGGCTGGAGTTGAGTCAGTGTCAATGGTGCAGCCACTCAATGTTAGTGGTGGCTGTTTAACAGTCTGATGGCTTTGAGATAGAAGCTGTTTTTCAGTCTCTCGGTCCCAGCTTTGATGCACCTGTACTGACCTCGCCTTCTGGATGATAGCGGGGTGAACAGGCAGTGGCTCGGGTGGTTGATGTCCTTGATGATCTTTATGGCCTTCCTGTAACATCGGGTGGTGTAGGTGTCCTGGAGGGCAGGTAGTTTGCCCCCGGTGATGGGTTGTGCAGACCTCACTACCCTCTGGAGAGCCTTACGGTTGAGGGCGGAGCAGTTGCCGTACCAGGCGGTGATACAGCCCGCCAGGATGCTCTCGATTGTGCATCTGTAGAAGTTTGTGAGTGCTTTTGGTGACAAGCCAAATTTCTTCAGCCTCCTGAGGTTGAAGAGGCGCTGCTGCGCCTTCTTCACGATGCTGTCTGTGTGAGTGGACCAATTCAGTTTGTCTGTGATGTGTATGCCGAGGAACTTAAAACTTGCTACCCTCTCCACTACTGTTCCATCGATGTGGATAGGGGGGTGTTCCCTCTGCTGTTTCCTGAAGTCCACAATCATCTCCTTAGTTTTGTTGACGTTGAGTGTGAGGTTATTTTCCTGACACCACACTCCGAGGGCCCTCACCTCCTCCCTGTAGGCCATCTCATCGTTGTTGGTAATCAAGCCTACCACTGTTGTGTCGTCCGCAAACTTGATGATTGAGTTGGAGGCGTGCGTGGCCACGCAGTCGTGGGTGAACAGGGAGTACAGGAGAGGGCTCAGAACGCACCCTTGTGGGGCCCCCGTGTTGAGGATCAGCGGGGAGGAGATGTTGTTGCCTACCCTCACCACCTGGGGCGGCCCGTCAGGAAGTCCAGTACCCAGTTGCACAGGGCGGGGTCGAGACCCAGGGTCTCGAGCTTGATAACGAGCTTGGAGGGTACTATGGTGTTGAATGCCGAGCTGTAGTCGATGAACAGCATTCTCACATAGGTATTCCTCTTGTCCAGATGGGTTAGGGCAGTGTGCAGTGTGGTTGAGATTGCATCGTCTGTGGACCTATTCGGGTGATAAGCAGATTGGAGTGGGTCTAGGGTGTCAGGTAGGGTGGAGGTGATATGGTCCTTGTCTAGTTTATCAAAGCACTTCATGATGACGGAAGTGAGTGCTACGGGGCGGTAGTCGTTTAGCTCAGTTACCTTAGCTTTCTTGGGAACAGGAACAATGGTGGCCCTCTTGAAGCATGTGGGAACAGCAGACTGGTATAGGGATTGATTGTATATGTCCGTAAACACACCGGCCAGCTGGTCTGCGCATGCCCTGAGGGCGCGGCTGGGGATGCCATCTGGGCCTGCAGCCTTGCGAGGGTTAACACGTTTAAATGTCTTATTCACCTCGGCTGCAGTGAAGGAGAGACCGCATGTTTTCGTTGCAGGCCGTGTCAGTGGCACTGTATTGTCCTCAAAGCGGGCAAAAAAGTTATTTAGTCTGCCTGGGAGCAAGACATCCTGGTCCGTGACTGGGCTGGGTTTCTTCTTGTAGTCCGTGATTGACTGTAGACCCTGCCACATGCCTCTTGTGTCTGAGCCGTTGAATTGAGATTCTACTTTGTCTCTGTACTGACGCTTAGCTTGTTTGATAGCCTTGCGGAGGGAATAGCTGCACTGTTTGTATTCGGTCATGTTACCAGACACCTTGTCCTGATTAAAAGCAGTGGTTCGCGCTTTCATTTTCACGCGAATGCTGCCATCAATCCACGGTTTCTGGTTAGGGAATGTTTTAATCGTTGCTATGGGAACGACATCTTCAATGCATGTTCTAATGAACTCGCACACTGAATCAGCGTATTCGTCAATATTGTTATCTGACGCAATACGAAACATGTCCCAGTCCACGTGATGGAAGCAGTCTTGGAGTGTGGAGTCAGCTTGGTCGGACCAGCGTTGGACAGGCCTCAGCGTGGGAGCCTCTTGTTTAAGTTTCTGTCTGTAGGCAGGGATCAACAAAATGGAGTCGTGGTCAGCTTTTCCGAAAGGGGGGCGGGGCAGGGCCTTATTTGCGTCGCGGAAGTTAGAGTAACAGTGATCCAAGGTTTTACCACCCCTGGTTGCGCAATCGATATGCTGATAAAATTTAGGGAGTCTTGTTTTCAGATTAGCTTTGTTAAAATCCCCAGCTACAATGAATGCAGCCTCCGGATAAATGGTTTCCAGTTTGCAAAGAGTTAAATAAAGTTTGTTCAGAGCCATCGATGTGTATGCTTGGGGGGGGATATATACGGCTGTGATTATAATCGAAGAGAATTCTCTTGTTAGATAATGCGGTCTACATTTGATTGTGAGGAATTCTAAATCAGGTGAACAGAAGGATTTGAGTTCCTGTATGTTTCTTTCATCACACCATGTCTCGTTAGTCATGAGGCACACGCCCCCGCCACTCTTCTTACCAGAAAGATGTTTGTTTCTGTCGGCGCGATGCGTGGAGAAACCCGTTGGCTGCACCGCCCCGGATAGCGTCTCTCCAGTGAGCCATGTTTCCGTGAAGCAAAGAACGTTACAGTCTCTGATGTCCCTCTGGAATGCTACCCTTGCTCGGATTTCATCAACCTTGTTGTCAAGAGACTGGACATTGGCAAGAAGAATGCTAGGGAGTGGTGCACGATGTGCCCGCTTCCGGAGTCTGATCAGAAGACCGCCTCGTTTCCCTCTTTTTCGGAGTCGTTTTTTGGGGTCGCTGCATGGAATCAATTCCGTTGACCTGTTTGTAAGGCAGAACACAGGATCCGCGTCGCAGAAAACATATTCTTGGTCGTACTGATGGTGAGTTGACGCTGATCTTATATTCAGTAGTTCTTCTCGACTGTATGTAATGAAACCTAAGATGACCTGGGGTACTAATGTAAGAAATAACACGTAAAAAAGCAAAAAACTGCATAGTTTACAGGGTTACAGGGTTAAAACCAAAATTACTCAAAGGGTTAAGTTTAGGTATTAAGTTTAGGTATTCATTCCGAGTTGTTAAGGTTAGGGGCTATGGTTTGGGGAAGGTAAGAAAATAATAACATTAAGTATCATCAAGTTCTCTCCCTGCTTGCTAGAGAACTGTGAACTGCCTTGGCTGAGTGGTCTAAGCAGTACACTCTGGCTCTGAACCTCGTGAGTTTGTTTATTTTGGGATTTTTCTTTTGACCAGCCTGGTATTTAACACCACAGGAATGTTGCTGTTGTGTTGTTGTGATGGTCAGACATGACGAAGGCATCAGTTCTCTGTCATAGTTCTAGAGTCGTAGAGGAAATGTTTTCCCTCTGCGTTGACTGTACTATGTTAACGGGAAAACACATAGGTATGAGCAGGCTTCCTGATAGGTTGACCCAGCGATGAAATTGCCTCCGACAGGAACCGCAGGGTGGGAAAAAGCCTGTGTGACTGTGTGCGTGCGCGTGTATGTGTGTGTGCGCGTGTGTGTGAACAGGCCTGTGAACCTACAGGCTTCATTCAAACACTGTGTTTGGCTATTCAGCTCTATAGAAAGGCTCTATAGAAAGGTGTTAACAGTCTGGCTTTTAGGTGAAAGTCCCATTGTAAAGTCCATTGTTAGACTATTTATCTATGAGGAAGGACTCTCGCATGACATTTTCCCAATGAGAGGCCCTACGTGCTATTTCAAACCTAAGCTCAGGAGTAGTGTTTGCTTTGGCATGTAAAGCCTAGTCTACGTATGGCTAAAGTGATGTAGGATCTTAATTTGATCACCCTGTTGTATTTGAGGTTTTTATAGGCTTCTGAAGTTTGTCATTTCCACTTTGAAATTTCACCAAAAATGTATCAGCCACTACAAAAATGTCCATTCATTATAATCCACATAATATTTCAAATTTCCTGTTGCTGCAGGATTATTTTCCTGCTGTAGCAAACTGGCTCAAATGAAGATTCTACATACAGTATGTAGGAGTGTTATGCAATAGGGCATAGAGTTAGACACATTGACAGGCATGCACACACGTATACATGGTAGATTACAAGCCTGTTCCCAGGATAAGACATTCATTTGTCCATTAAAGAGAGCCAGAGACTCTCTTTAACATGCTTGATGACTTTGCCAGGCGTGCCGAGTTCTGCCAACCCTTAAAGAACAAAGTGGTCTTTCTCAGATCCAGATCCCCAACACTTTCCTCACAGGTACACAAACAGGAACACTTAGGAACACGCACATTCTTCTAATAGCTGTCATTGAATGAAGTGAAGTCTGGAGCTAAGGTAAGCTCCGTAGTAAAAGAGGAGAGAGGTAAAGATAAAGACAGCCCCTGGTACATTTGGTAAGTCCCCTATCGAGGCTCCTCTTTCTCTAAGACCATCCCCAGATGACCCGTAGAGCATCAGTCACATATCTGCCCCTTTCAGCCTTAAAGCTCCAGGAAATCACTGAATCGTCTTGGAATAACGGCTTAATGTGGTTTACTTTAAATCCTATGTGTTGAGTCTTGACTTAACCAGATAAACACGGCACACAGTAGATTTAAGGCATAAGAATGTGTTGTCCTATCGTCGTGGTTTTGTAATATTCAGAACCGTCTGTTTGTGTTCAAGGCCCTTTATATCTTACGGTGGAACAAGTACCTTTCTCTGAATTCAATGAAGTTTGGACTCTTTTTAAATAACACTTCATATGGCTGTTTTCTTTTAGATCTGTTCTGAGGTGGTGCTGTGTGTGTGTGTATGTGTGCGTGTGTGTGTGATCATTCTCAAAGCCCTGTTCTGTAGCTGTGCCAGTGTTCCTATAATACATGCCCAGGATGTAATGACCTGATCCCCGACCAGACAGGGAATAAAGAGTTACTCATCATCAGGCAGTTTATGACTGTTTCTTAATACTCCCATCCTGGACTGACCCTGCTGCTAATACAGTGTTGGTATGCAGGAATGCAACAGAGGTCACTGAGGGAAGAGAGGGAAAGGAAGGACTGATGAGAGGGCTTACGCTGCTTTTAGTCAAGCGAAACGCATCAGCGATGGTCCAGGGCTGCATACAGAGCCCTCCGCACACTGTAGGCTGCAACCTGCAACCTGTTTCCCTGTTTTTAGGCTGGAAACAGCTGTGAAGCGAGTTATAGCCTTTTCACTGTAGGCTGCAACCTGCAACCTGTTTCCCTGTTTTTAGGCTGGAAACAGCTGTAAAGCGAGTTATAGCCTTTTCACTGTAGGCTGCAACCTGCAACCTGTTTCCCTGTTTTTAGGCTGGAAACAGCTGTAAAGCGAGTTATAGCCTTTTCACTGTAGGCTGCAACCTGCAACCTGTTTCCCTGTTTTTAGGCTGGAAACAGCTGTAAAGCGAGTTATAGCCTTTTCACTGTAGGCTGCAACCTGCAACCTGTTTCCCTGTTTTTAGGCTGGAAACAGCTGTGAAGCGAGTTATAGCCTTTTCACTGTAGGCTGCAACCTGTTTCCCTGTTTTTAGGCTGGAAACAGCTGTGAAGCGAGTTATAGCCTTTTCACTGTAGGCTGCAACCTGCAACCTGTTTCCCTGTTTTTAGGCTGGAAACAGCTGTGAAGCGAGTTATAGCCTTTTCACTGTAGGCTGCAACCTGTTTCCCTGTTTTTAGGCTGGAAACAGCTGTGAAGCGAGTTATAGCCTTTTTCACCTGTTTCCCTGTTTTTAGGCTGGAAACAGCCTGCAAACCTGTTTCCCTGTTTTTAGGCTGGAAACAGCTGTAAAGCGAGTTATAGCCTTTTCACTGTACCTGCAACCTGTTTCCCTGTTTTTAGGCTGGAAACAGCTGTAAAGCGAGTTATAGCCTTTTCACTGTAGGCTGCAACCTGCAACCTGTTTCCCTGTTTTTAGGCTGGAAACAGCTGTGTAGTTATAGCCTTTTCAGGCTGCAACCTGCAACCTGTTTCCCTGTTTTTAGGCTGGAAACAGCTGTAAAGCGAGTTATAGCCTTTTCACTGTAGGCTGCAACCTGTAACCTGTTTTTTGGAAACAGCCTGCCTTTTTTTTAGG
Source organism: Oncorhynchus keta (assembly GCF_023373465.1). Classification (NCBI taxonomy): domain Eukaryota; kingdom Metazoa; phylum Chordata; class Actinopteri; order Salmoniformes; family Salmonidae; genus Oncorhynchus; species Oncorhynchus keta. Next base: position 82,333,768 of record NC_068421.1, on the reverse strand, counting down.
CTGGAAACAGCTGTAAAGCGAGTTATAGCCTTTTCACTGTAGGCTGCAACCTGCAACCTGTTTCCCTGTTTTTAGGCTGGAAACAGCTGTGAAGCGAGTTATAGCCTTTTCACTGTAGGCTGCAACCTGCAACCTGTTTCCCTGTTTTTAGGCTGGAAACAGCTGTAAAGCGAGTTATAGCCTTTTCACTGTAGGCTGCAACCTGTTTCCCTGTTTTTAGGCTGGAAACAGCCGAGTTATAGCCTTTTTTACCTGCAACCTGTTTCCCCCCTGTGTTTAGGCTGTGTTTGGAAACAGCTGTAAAGCGAGTTATAGCCTTTTCACTGTAGGCTGCAACCTGCAACCTGTTTCCCTGTTTTTAGGCTGGAAACAGCTGTAAAAGTTATAGCCTTTTCACTGTAGGCTGCAAAGCGAAACAGTTATAGCCTTTTCACTGTAGGCTGCAACCTGCAACCTGTTTCCCTGTTTTTAGGCTGGAAACAGCTGTGAAGCGAGTTATAGCCTTTTCACTGTAGGCTGCAACCTGCAACCTGTTTCCCTGTGTTTAGGCTGGAAACAGCTGTAAAGCGAGTTATAGCCTTTTCACTGTAGGCTGCAACCTGCAACCTGTTTCCCTGTGTTTAGGCGGGAAACAGCTGTAAAGCGAGTTATAGCCTTTTCACTGTAGGCTGCAACCTGTTTCCCTGTTTTTAGGCTGGAAACAGCTGTAAAGCGAGTTATAGCCTTTTCACTGTAGGCTGCAACCTGTTTCCCTGTTTTTAGGCTGGAAACAGCTGTAAAGCGAGTTATAGCCTTTTCACTGTAGGCTGCAACCTGCAACCTGTTTCCCTGTTTTTAGGCTGGAAACAGCTGTAAAGCGAGTTATAGCCTTTTCACTGTAGGCTGCAACCTGCAACCTGTTTCCCTGTTTTTAGGCTGGAAACAGCTGTGAAGCGAGTTATAGCCTTTTCACTGTAGGCTGCAACCTGTTTCCCTGTTTTTAGGCGGGAAACAGCTGTGAAGCGAGTTATAGCCTTTTCACTGTAGGCTGCAACCTGCAACCTGTTTCCCTGTTTTTTTTAGGCTGGGAAACAGCTGTAGGCGGGAAAAGCTGCGAGTTATAGCCTTTTCACTGTAGGCTGCAACCTGCAACCTGTTTCCCTGTTTTTAGGCTGGAAACAGCTGTAAAGCGAGTTATAGCCTTTTCACTGTAGGCTGCAACCTGCAACCTGTTTCCCTGTTTTTAGGCTGGAAACCTGTTATAGCCTTTTCACTTAACCTGCAACCTGTTTCCCTGTTTTTAGGCTGGAAACAGCTGTAAACCTGTTTCCCTGTGTTTAGGCGAAACAGTTATAGCCTTTTCACTGTAGGCTGCAACCTGCAACCTGTTTCCCTGTTTTTAGGCTGGAAACAGCTGTGAAAGCGAGTTATAGCCTTTTCACTGTAGGCTGCAACCTGCAACCTGTTTCCCTGTTTTTAGGCTGGAAACAGCTGTAAAGCGAGTTATAGCCTTTTCACTGTAGGCTGCAACCTGCAACCTGTTTCCCTGTTTTTAGGCTGGAAACAGCTGTAAAGCGTTATAGCCTGTTTTTCACTGTAGGCCTTTTCACTGCAACCTGCAACCTGTTTCCCTGTTTTTAGGCTGGAAACAGCTGTAAAGCGAGTTATAGCCTGTTTTTCACTGTAGGCTGCAACCTGCAACCTGTTTCCCTGTTTTTAGGCTGGAAACAGCTGTAAAGCCTTTTCACTGTAGTTATAGCCTTTTCACTGTAGGCTGCAACCTGCAACCTGTTTCCCTGTTTTTAGGCTGGAAACAGCTGTAAAGCGAGTTATAGCCTTTTCACTGTAGGCTGCAACCTGCAACCTGTTTCCCTGTTTTTAGGCGGGAAACAGCTGTGAAGCGAGTTATAGCCTTTTCACTGTAGGTTTCCCTGCAACCTGCGAGTTAACCTGTTTCCCTGTGTTTTTAGGCTGGAAACAGCTGTAAAAGCGAGTTATAGCCTTTCCACTGTAGGCTGCAACCTGCAACCTGTTTCCCTGTGTTTAGGCTGGAAACAGCTGTAAAGCGAGTTATAGCCTTTTCACTGTAGCTGCTGCAACCTGTTTCCCTGTTTGCAACCTGTTTCCCTGTTTTTAGGCTGGAAACAGCTGTAAAGCGAGTTATAGCCTTTTCACTGTAGGCTGCAACCTGCAACCTGTTTCCCTGTTTTTAGGCTGGAAACAGCTGTGAAGCGAGTTATAGCCTTTTCACTGTAGGCTGCAACCTGTTTCCCTGTCTTTGGGCTGGAAAGTGTGTTTGTGTTTTTCGAGTCTGTTCTTCAAGAATGTGAAACAATATTGTGTCTGTTTTTCATGAAATCATAAATGGCTGTTTTTTTCTTTTTGTTTCTTTGTTTCTTCTAGACTACTGAATATGCACATGTTTTTAATTTATTAATACATGTGTTCGTAGGCCAGTACAATTTCAAGTAATCCATCCAACCCTGTTTTATTCTGTCTACAAGGAATGCAGTGAATGGAGTGCATGCTTCCTGTGACTTCCTGAGCATGGAGCTCAAATATATTTTTTAATAGACAAATACATTGCATTCAGAAAGTACATTCCACATTTCCCCATAATGACAAAGCATAAACAGGTCAAATGTTTTATTTGAAAATGTGTTTACATTTTTTTTTTTAAATACCTTATTTACATAAGTATTCAGACCCTTTGCTATGAGACTTGAAATTGAGCTCAGGTGCATCCTGTTTCCATTGATCATCCTTGAGAGTTTCTACAACTAGACTGGAGTCCACCTGTGGTAAATTCAATTGATTGTACATGATTTAGAAAGGCACACACCTGTATATATCAGGTCCCATAGTTGACAGTGCATGTCAGAGCAAAAACCAAGCCATGAGGTCGAAGGAATTGTCCGTAGAGTTCCGAGACAGGATTGTCTCGAGGCACAGATCTGGGGAAGGGTACCAAAAACGTTCTACAGCATTGAAGGTCCCCAATAACACAATGGACTCCATCATTCTGAAATAGAAGAAGTTTGGAACCACCAAGACTCTTCCTACAGTTGGCCACCTGGCCAAACTGAGCAATCGGCAGAGAAGGGCCTTGGTCAGTGAGGTGACCAAGAAACTGATGGTCACTCTGACAGAGCTCCAGAGTACATCTGTGGAGATGGGAGAACCTTTCAGATGGACAACCATCTCTGCAGCACTCCATCAATCAGGTCTTTATGGTAGAGTGGCCAGGCGGAAGCCACTCCTCAGTAAAAGGCACATGACAGCTCGCTTGGAGTTTGCCAAAAGGCACCTAAAGACTCTCAGACCATAAGAAACAAGATTCTGTGGTCTGATGAAACCAAGATTGAAATCTTTGGCCAGAATGCCAAGCGTCACATCTGGAGGAAACCTGGCACCATCCCTATGGGGGTGTTTTTCAGAGGCAGTGGACTGGGAGACTAGTCAGGATCGAGGGAAAGAAGAACGGAGCGAAGAAGAGAGAGATCCTTGATGAAAACCTACTCCAGAGCACTCAGGACCTCAGACTGGGGTGAAGGTTCACCTTCTAACAGGACAATGACCATAAGCACACAGCCAAGGCAAGCCAAAAGTGGCTTCGGGGCAAGTGTGTCCTTGAGTGGGCCAGCCAGAGCCCGGACTTGAACCCGATCGAACATCTCTGGAGAGACGTGAAAATAGCTGTGCAGCAACGTTCCCCATCCAACCTAACAGCGCTTGAGAGGATCTGCAGAGAAGAATGGGAGAAACTCCCCAAATACAGGTGTGCCAAGCTTGTAGTGTCATACTCAAGAAGATCCGAGGCTGTAATCGCTGCCAAAGCTGCTTCAACAAAGTACTGAGTAAAGGTTCTGAATACTTATGTGATATTTAAGGTTTTTATTTTTAGTTAACATTTCTTAAAACCTGTTTTTGCTTTGTCATTATAGGCTATTGTGTGTAGATTGATGAGGGCAAAACACGATTTAATCCATTTTATAATAAGGCTGTTACGTAACAAAATGTGGGGGAAAAGTCAAGGGGTCTGAATACTTTCTAAATGCACTGTATGTGTTTAAACAGCCAGCCCTTCTTGTCCACACATAGCATTGTTACTTTATTTACCCGTCATAGAGAAGCCACGGGTACCGGTGATAATACACCCCGCCATGGGTGCACCTGTCTAGGGTTTCTCACTGACACAGAGGTGGCCATCTGCCATTGACTGAGACATGGTTCCCCTCATGACCACAGCTATACATATTCAGGAATACACACACACTCATAAACATAGAAACAGTGGTGGAAAAAGTACCCTATTGTAATACTTGAGTAAAAGTATAGATACCTTAATAGAAAGTGACTAAAGTAAAAGTGAAAGTTCCCCACTAAAATACTACTTGAGTAAAAGTCTAAAAGTATTTGGTTCTAAATATTAAGTATCAAAAGTAAATGTAATTGATAAAATATAATTTCAAATTGCCTATATTATTGTAAGCAGACGGCACCATTGTCTTGTTTTTAAAATTGACTGAGAGCCAATGGGCACACGACAACACTCAGACATGATTTACAAAGGATGCAATAGTGTTTAGTGAGTCCGACAGACCAGAGGCAGTAGGAATGATCACGTGGTCTCCTGCTAAGTTGGTAAATTTAACAATTTTCCTGTCCTGCTAAGCATTCAAAATGTAACTAGTACTTTTGGTTGTCAGGGAAAATGAATGGAGTAAAAAGTACAATATTTTCTTTAGGAATGTAGTGAAGTAAAAGTAAAAGTTGTCAAAAATATAAATAGTATAGTACAGATACCCCAAAAAACTACTTAAGTAGTACTGTAAAGTATTTCTACTTAAGTACTTTACGCCACTGCATACAAGCACACACAAGCACAGCTGACTGATCTTGAGCATTCTTCCTTTGCCCCCACACACTCATAATTAAGAAGTGATGACACTATCAGACATCTGCCCTTGTCATGGTATCCTTGTTGGCATCAGCAGTGGGTCCTATGGCACGTCTAGCCTGTCTGAATGCCACAGCTATCTCTAACACAGCACGTCTGCTAAATACCATGCCAGCACGCCATGCACTGCTGCCTGTTGCCAGTGCGATTATTATTCCTGCTGTCCACTGGTGATCAGACCCCGTGTGTTTTCCAGTAAGGACAAATACACTTAAGTGTACCGTATTGTGAAAAATGCTTGGTACTCCTGCCCTAGGTGACTGCGTATTGGGAAACAGCAGGTCTGTATCTTCGGCCCACTTTCCTCCAGCCCTGTATTTCTGTCCTCTGTGTTTAATATTACCTACTGTCAGTCTTTACTGCTTCCCACTCACAGACCACTGAAGGAGCAGGTAACTAGGCAGAGCTCTCTGGTAGCCAGGCAGAGTTCTCTGGTAACCAGGCATAGTTCTCTGGTAGCCAGTCAGAGTTCTCTGGTAACCAGGCATAGTTCTCTGGTAGCCAGGCATAGTTCTCTGGTAGCCAGGCATAGTTCTCTGGTAGCCAGGCAGAGTTCTCTGTAGCCAGGCATGGTGGAGCCAGCCAGGCAGAGTTCTCTGGTAGCCAGACATGGTGGAGCCAGGTCAGAGCCAGGCATAGTTTTCTGGTAGCCAGGCAAGTCACATTTCCCCAGAACCAGAGTTCTCTGATGGATTAGTTAGTATTATTCTGTAATATACACTGCATGAATTTAGGATCAACTTCTCAACTTTTTGGTGTGTGTGCGTGCGTGCGTTTGTGCGTGTAAGTGTGTGTGTAAGTGTGCGTGTACAGTTGAAGTTGAAGTTTACATACACTTAGGTTGGAGTCATTAAAACTCGTTTTTCACCCACTCCACAGATTTCTTGTTAACAAACTATAGTTTTGGCAAGTCGGTTAGGACATCTACTTTGAGCATGACAAGTAATTTTTTCAATAATTGTTTACAGACAGATTATTTCACTTTTGTATCATAATTCCAGTGGGCCAGAAGTTTACATACACTAAGTTGACTGTGCCTTTAAACAGCTTGGAAAATTCCAGAAAATTATGTCATGGCTTTTGAAGCTGATAGGCTAGTTGACATAATTTGAGTCAATTGGAGGTGTACCTGTGGATGTATTTCAAGGCCTACCTTCAAACTCAGTGCCTCTTTGCTTGACATTATGGGAATGTCAAAAGAAATCAGCCAAGACCTCAGATAAAATGGTAGACCTGGCTGGAAAATAAATTGTAGACCTCCACAAGTCTGTTTCATCGTTGGGAGCCATTTGCAAACGCCTGAAGGTACCACATTCATCTGTACAAACAATAGTAGGCAAGTATAAACACCATGGGACCGCGCATCCGTCATACCACTCAGGAAGGAGACGTGTTCTGTCACCTAGAGATGAACGTACTTTGGTGCGAAAAGTGCAAATCAATCCCAGAACAACAGCAAAGAACCTTGTGAAGATGCTGGAGGAAACAGGTACAAAAGTATCTATATCCACAGTAAAACAAGTCCTATATCGACATAACCTGAAAGGACACTCAGCAAAGAAGAAGCCACTGCTCCAAAACCGCCATAAAAAAGCCAGACTACGGTTTGTAACTGCACATGGGGACAAAGATCGTACTTTTTGGAGAAATGTCCTCTGGTCTGATGATACAAAAATAGAACTGTTTGGCCATAATGACCATCGTTATGTTTGGAGCAAAAAGGTGGAGGCTTGCAAGCCGAAGAACACCATCCCAACCATGAAGCACAGGGGTGGCAGCATGTTTGACCCAAGTTAAACAATTTAAAGGCAATACTACCAAATACTAATTGAGTAAACTTCTGACACTGGGAATGTGATGAAAGAAATAAAAGCTGAAATAAATCATTCTCTCAAATATTATTCTGACATTTCACATTCTTAAAATAAAGTGGTGATCCTAACTGACCTAAAACAGGGAATTTTTACAAGGATTCAATGACAGGAATTGTGAAAAACTGAGTTTAAATTTATTTCAACTGTATGTGTGTGTGTGTGTGTGTGTGTGTGTGTGTGTGTGTGTGTGTGTGTGTGTGTGTGTGTGTGTGTGTGTGTGTGTGTGTGTGTGTGTGTGTGTGTGTGTGTCCTGGGGGGATGATTATGTTTAAAAAAAACCTCCAGGCCACTCTTGGACATCTAAAACTAGATAGAAAATGTTTAGAAATTATAATAAACTTTTACTTTTTCAAATAATAGACATTTTTTTGGGCCCGCAAATTGCTTTTGACTAACAAATCAGTCAGGGGAAAAAAAACTGTACAGCCCTCTGCTGAATTTTTAAATCCCAAAATGATTGCCCACCACAGCTCTATCCTCTCTGTTAGGGGTGTCACTGGAATGTCATCATTTCTATTAATTATACATTCATTCAATCACTCAGTCTATTTTATAAGAGTTTGTAAGATTCCTATTTGCATAAAATAGACAGAGACCAGTCTTATCAAAATTAGATAATAGTATGTATTCTCGGAGCGCGCTCCCATGTAACCACGAACAACAGTTTATATACAAAATATGACGTCATAGGTTATAAAACGTTTTTCCTCCTATCAACCAAAAGTTTATTCCCACCCCCTTTGTCACACCCTGACCATAGTTTGCTTTGTATTTTTCTATGTTTTATTTGGTCAGGGTGTGATCTGAGTGGGCATTCTACAGTGCCTTGCGAAAGTATTCGGCCCCCTTGAACTTTGCAACCTTTTGCCACATTTCAGGCTTCAAACATAAAGATATAAAACTGTATTTTTTTGTGAAGAATCAACAACAAGTGGGACACAATCATGAAGTGTAACGACATTTATTGGATATTTCAAACTTTTTTAACAAATCAAAAACTGAAAAATTGGGCGTGCCACGTATAGTTTTTGATAAAACTCAAACTTTCATTAAAATGCACATACAATGTACTGAATTAAAGCTACACTCGTTGTGAATCTATCCACCAAGTCAGATTTGTAAAATGCTTTTCGGCGAAAGCATGAGAAGCTATTATCTGATAGCATGTATCCCCCAAAATATTTCAACGTCACCTAACGACAGATTTTGCGATAGCCGGGGGCTACTCAAAACGCAGAAATAAAATATAAAACATTCATTACCTTTGACGAGCTTCTTTCTTGGCACTCCTAGATGTCCCATAAACATCATTTTGGGTCTTTTTTCGATTAAATCGGTCCATATATAGCCTAGATATCGATCTATGAACACTGTGTGAACAACGGAGAAAAATAGCGTTTTCTAACGTAATGTCATTTTTTTAAATTAAAAAAGTCGACGATAAACTTTCACAAAACACTTCAAAATACTTTTGTAATGCAACTTTAGGTATTAGTACACGTTAATAAGCGATAAAATTGATCACGAGGCGATGTCAATTCTATAGGTGTCCGTCTGGAAATGCTGTCCTGATAAATCTCAACCAAAATATCCGGTCGGATACAAGAAGAAATGGCTTGTCTCTTCTTTGTTTGACCAAGAAACAAATCGTAGGCAAATGACAAGACTGTTGACATCGTTTGGAAGCTGTAGGTATTGCAACCTCGACCTCATTTAATCCGGTTCACCTTTAACAATCCTTGGAAGTGGCGCATGGATATTTTTTTCCATTTTCAGTGATCAGATTTTCCTGCACTTTTCGATGAAACGCACGTTCTGTTATAGTCACAGCCGTGATTTAACCAGTTTTAGAAACGTCTGAGTGTTTTCTATCCACACATACTAATCATATGCATATACTATATTCCTGGCATGAATAGCAGGGCGCTGAAATGTTGCGCGATTTTTAACAAAAAGATGCGAATTTTCGCAGCTTCCCTAAGCGGTTTTAAAATGTACATATTGTTTAGTCATTATTCATAAAATTCCTAACAGGGGCTATTGTTTTCATACTGTAGTACCACTGTAAAGTGTATATCAATGGTGGAACTAGAGTGACCTCTCCTACTATAATATATCCCACTGCGACCAACTCCTATCCTCTCTCTGGTTGGAACTATACTCTCTGCCCAGAACCTCAACATAGTATGCTATATCCCATTGGTTGAACTCATGTGCCGTCTCCCACTATAGAATACCCCAAATTGGTTAACTAACAGTAACCTCTCCCACTAAAGTAAAATCCTATTGGTCACCCTGTCCTACCACAGACACATGGTTTTCTAACTTCAAACCCCCCTCAGAGGCTGTTGTCCAACCATTTAAAACCACAAGTCATCCATCTACCAGGACCAAGATATCCTGTGGGGTGCCACAGGGTTTGATAATTGAACCTTTATTATTCCTAATTCTATATAAATGACCTTGCTGTGTTTCTACCATACTTCTCATTCTCTTTGCTCATGACAGAAATGGGATTTTGTCACACAACAATTTTGATTTACTAATGAATGAAGCCAACTTAGACATGACCAATTTTTCTGAATGGTTACAGATAAACAAATTATCTTTAAATATTTTTAAAAAATCTAACTTTATTGTATTCACTAGTAAGAATAAGAAATATTGTATAAAATAAAAAATACAATTAAAAAAGAGCAAGAATCTAAATTGGTAAGAATGAAATGGAACAAGTCACATCCACTAGATTCCAATGAGTTTTTATTGATGAAAAGTTATCGAAACATATAAAAAAATTCTGCAGCAAAGTGATGAAATCTGTTGGTATCATTTGAAAGTTTAGTGGTTTGGTTCTTCAGGCTTGCCTCCTAACTCTATACTATAGCTTAATTTACCTATATTTAATTTACTGTAATATTGTCTGGGCCATTACATATGCCTCCTACCTACACAAATGAATCATCATACAAAATACATTTCCAAGCTAGCCACCTCCTCTAATTCCCTGGTTCCATCTGCACTTTTGTTTAATAAACTCAAAATCTTGTGTATTTAGGACAATAATGTAGGGCAATTATTTTTTATTTAACCTTTATTTAAGTTAAGAACAAATTCTTATTTACAATGACGGCCTATCCCCCGGCCAAACCTTCCCTTAACCCGGACGATGCTGGGCCAAATGTGAACTGCCCTATGGGACTCCCGATCACATCCGGTTGTGACACAGCCTGGGAATGAACCAGGGTCTGTAGTAACACCTTAGACCGCTGCGCCACTCAGGAGGTGTGCACTTTTATCTACAAATATTCATACCTCCCAGAAGTCTAACTAAACCCTTCAATGGATTCTTCCAGGTTAATTCTGAAACAACACAAGACACTGCGATAACCTTCACCTTCCCCACTGCCACACCTCACATAGTCAATTCTTTATCAGATACAGAGGTACCATACTCAGGATTTATTATCTTCACATTGCTAAAACATCATCATCCCTCAATAACTTCAAGAGAAGACTGGGGGTCAGCCTGATGAAGCAAACTACTCAGTAATCTCCTCCATATAGCCTAACATTCACACACTCACATGCACACCTACACACACACATTTTAACAAAACAAATATTATTAAAACAAATTGTAATTAATTTCTACATTTTCAATTAATACACTACCATTCAAAAGTTTGGGGTCACTTAGAAATGTCCATTAAAATGACATCAAATTGATCAGCTTCTGCAGAGCTCAGATTATGTAAATCACACCAGATAGCCGTCTATGTGCTTGAGAACTAGCAAACATTGTTCTCTAAGTTAAAATTGATGAGTGACATCAAAATACATTTTAGTTTTCATGTAGCTACAGAAATGTGTGTTTCATTTGTTATAAAGATACTGTAAGTAAAAGTGGTATATCTCTCTTTGTAAGCTGGCAGTCATCTAGTTCAAGTCAGAACAAGGCCCTGCTTCACAGGTGATCCACACTACCCATCTCTCTGAATGTATGGCACTACCAAGTCATGCCAGTCCTGGTCAGTCTTGGCCACCACACAAGCCTTGCTGCAACTATGAGACAATGTTGTGGCAATGTTGTACTAACACTAACATCCCATTACTTCCAGTCATCATCCTCCTGAGTTTCAACCAAACCCAGGCTGCCAAGGCAACCACCCAGCCTGTCCAAACATTGACATCTCCAGGATGCGTCACTCCTCAAGAAATCCCCCGGAAACATGACCAGTGGTAGTTAGTGGAACTGTTATGTGTGCAGCAGAAAGCCACAGAGCTGACCTCTGTTGTCCCTGTGTGTTTAACTGCCCTTCTCTGCTCTGAACGCCCAGTGCCAATAACACTACCTCACTCTACTGCCCATGTAAACTGTAGACTCCCCTGCTCTGTGTTTGTGTGTTCAAGTGTGTGTTTGAGCGTGCGTGTGTGTTTGAGTGTGTGTGTGTGTGTGTGTGTGTGTGTGTGTGTGTGTGTGTGTGTGTGTGTGTGTGTGTGTGTGTGTGTGTGTGTGTGTGTGTGTGTGTGTGTGTGTGTGTGTGTGTGTGTGTGTGTGTGTGTGTGTGTGTGTACATCCCTGTTCCTTTAAGCATGTATGTGTGTGCATATGTACAGTATGTGTGTGTGACAGCCTGATCGGTGTGTCTCTTACTGACTCCAGTAGTGTTTACTCTGAACTGAAGTGTGAAATATCACGGCTCCGCCACTCTGCCCTGCCATCCCAAGGCCTCCATCTTTGAAATAATATTTTTCTGTTTGACTTGGTATCTAACGAGAGTGTAACTCGGTTTGTATGTGTGTGTGTGTGTGTGTGTGTGTGTGTGTGTGTGTGTGTGTGTGTGTGTGTGTGCGTGTGTGTGTGTGTGTGTGTGTGTGTGTGTGTGTGTGTGTGTGTGTGTTTGTGTGTGTGGGTGCGGCCGTACAAAGCCTAATATAAAGACTGTCAGTTTTCAGGGAGGTTGTGTAAAGGTTAGGACAATACCCTTTGGATCCTTGCCAAAGTAAGCAACCATTCCATACATTCAGCACATCATGACAATTTAGATAATGTTTCTGTTACTATCAAATATTTCATATCACTTTCATCTTTCTTCTTTTTGTCCTCATATGGAAGTCATCTTAATCAAACTATTATTTGTGGTTTAATACTTCAGACTTCAGAAACTGTTTTAGGGTGCAGGAATGTTGTAAAACCTCTCTTTCTGGTTAGTGATGTTGATGGAGGGAGTGCACTGTGCAGCCAAAGAATATTTTAATTGAGTTTCATCCATAAACAACGCAAGTCCATTTGTTATGGTATTAAAGCACTGGCACACCCTGTACGTATCCACCTGACACCTCAGAATATTGCATGACTTACCTTAAAACCATTATCTCCTCTCCAGGAATTTGTTTTTGTCTTTTTAACGGGTGATTGATGACTTTCATGGTTTGGAACTGAGCGTTTGTTCGCTTGCCTCGTCTTGGTTGTGCCAAGGACATCCAGCCCATTTAGACAGAAAACACCTGTCCTCTGTCTCACCTTGCCAATCTTTCCTGCTTGTGCGCATGTGTGTGTGTGTAGGAAATAGATTGTGTAACAAGTGAGATCTTTAACTTATCATGTCCATCACGTTGAATAGGATTCCTGAACAATTTTATGTGATCAGGTTCGGTGATCCAGGAGACTATACAGTGTTTGACCATTATTTGTTATATTTAAAAAATATATTTAAATACATCAACAAAAGACAATAAACGGAAGCACACACATTTCAACAAACATCACTGACATCACACCTGCCCAGACCCACATGTTCCCACCCCAACCATACACATCAATGACATCACACCTGCCCAGACCCACATGTTCCCACCCCAACCATACACATCAATGACATCACACCTGCCCAGACCCACATGTTCCCACCCCAACCATACACATCACTGACATCACACCTGCCCAGACCCACATGTTCCCACCCCAACCATACACATCAATGACATCACACCTGCCCAGACCCACATGTTCCCACCCCAACCATACACATCAATGACATCACACCTGTAAAGTCCTGTTTAGGAATGAGAGGCCTTTGCATTGCAGTGGGTATATGGTACCTCTTTGCCACTACCCAATTACCCGCGTACCCTTGGTCCTCCATATCTCCAGTGCCACTCTCAAACAAGCCCCGACACAAACCCCCACAGTCAGGTGGGCGGCTGGGTGCATCTGGTCCTCTTCTCTCCTCAGAAAAGGGCTTTCTTTACCCACTAGCCTGCCTGGCACAGAGAGGGCATGACATAGCTCAGACCACAGACTGAGCGGGAAACTGTGGCCTTTCTCATAGCAGGGCTGGTAAACTGTCTCACAGCCTCGGAATCAGGGGGAGAGATCTATAATGCTGCATTTGCACACCTGCCCACTTAACCCAGAAGCCAGCTGAACCAATGTTTTGAGGAAACACTGTTCGACTGACAACTGAAGTCGGCCTGCAGGTGCCCAGCCTGCCACAAGGAGTTGCCAGAGCACAACTGGGATCGAACCTGGGTCTGTAGTGACACCTCAAGTCTTGCGATGCAGTGCCTTAGACCGCTGGGATACAGTCTGGAATGGAACCAGGGTGACTGTAGTGACGCCTCTAGCACTGCGGTGCAGTGCCTTAGACGGCTGAGATACAGTGCCTTAGACTGCTGAGATACAGTGCCTTAGACTGCTGAGATACAGTGCCTTAGACTGCTGAGATACAGTGTTTTAGACTGCTGAGATGCAGTGCCTTAGACTGCTAAAATACAGTGCCTTAGACTGCTGAGATGCAGTGCCTTAGACTGCCGAGATGCAGTGCCTTAGACCGCTGAGATGCAGTACCTTAGACCACTGAGATGCAGTATCTTAGACCTCTGAGATGCAGTAGCTTAGACCACTGAGATGCAGTACCTTAGACCGCTGAGATGCAGTACCTTAGACTGCTGTGATGCAGTACCTTAGACTGCTGAGATGCAGTACCTTAGACCGCTGAGATGCAGTACCTTAGACCGCTGCGCCACTCGGGAGGCCTCTGTTTTATTTATTTTTTAAGAAATCTGATTTCACTGCTAGCTTGAGTAACTTGATGTGGAATGAGTTCCATATAGTCATGGCTCTATGTAGTACTCTGCATTTCCCATCCTCTGATCTGGACTTGGGGACTGTGAAAATATGTACATATGTATGGATGTCTGAGCTGTGTGTTAGCTGTTTGAACAGACAGTTCAGTGCTTTCAAACTGTCAATACCTCTCACAAAGACAAGTAGTGAGTGATGCAGTCAATCTCTCCACTCCTTTGAGCCAGGAGAGATTGACATGCATGTTATTGATCTTAGTGTACATTTAAAGGCCAGCCGTGCTGCTCTGGTCCGGGCCAATTGGAATTTGCCTATGTCCTTCTTTGACGCACTTGACCATATAACTGGTTAGTAGTCCAGGAGTGATAAAACAAGGTCCTGCAGTTCTTTATAGTCCTCTGTATTATTCACAGAAGGAGAAGGTTTCCAGGCAAGGAGTGTGTGAGATTGTGAAAACTGTATTGGTTCTTGTGTAATGTGATGTTAACCACACACAGTTCATATACACCTTCAAAGCTTCTCTGGAAGAATGACCTCACTTTGGTTAGGCCAACACAGGCCAACACACACACACACACACACACACACACACACACACACACACACACACACACACACACACACACACACACACACACACACACACACACACACAGGGTTGTCTTATAGTAACCTTATTATCCTGGTCAGACCCCACAGCTCTTTAGTCTATAGTAACCTTATTATCCTGGTCAGACCCCACAGCTCTTTAGTCTATAGTAACCTTATTATCCTGGTCAGACCCCACAGCTCTTTAGTCTATAGTAACCTTATTATCCTGGTCAGACCCCACAGCTCTTTAGTCTATAGTAACCTTATTATCCTGGCCAGACCCCACAGCTCCTTAGTCTATAGTAACCTTATTATCCTGGTCAGACCCCACAGCTCTTTAGTCTATAGTAACCTTATTATCCTGGTCAGACTCCACAGCTCTTTAGTCTATAGTAACCTTATTATCCTGGTTAGACTCCACAGCTCTTTAGTCTATAGTAACCTTATTATCCTGGTCAGACCCCACAGCTCTTTAGTCTATAGTAACCTTATTATCCTGGTCAGACCCCACAGCTCTTTAGTCTATAGTAACCTTATTATCCTGGTCAGACCCCACAGCTCTTTAGTCTATAGTAACCTTATTATCCTGGTCAGACCCCACAGCTCTTTAGTCTATAGTAACCTTATTATCCTGGTCAGACTCCACAGCTCTTTAGTCTATAGTAACCGTATTATCCTGGTTAGGCTCCACAGCACTTTAGTCTATAGTAACCTTATTATCCTGGTTAGACTCCACAGCACTTTAGTCTATAGTAACCTTATTATCCTGGTTAGACCCCACAGCTCTTTAGTCTATAGTAGCCATATTACCCCGGTTAGACTCCACAGCTCCTTAGTCTATAGTAACCTTATTATCCTGGTTAGACTCCACAGCACTTTAGTCTATAGTAACCTTATTATCCTGGTCAGACTCCACAGCACTTTAGTCTATAGTAACCTTATTATCCTGGTTAGACTCCACAGCTCTTTAGTCTATAGTAACCTTATTATCCTGGTTAGACTCCACAGCACTTTAGTCTATAGTAACCATATTATCCTGGTTGGACTCCACAGCACTTTAGTCTATAGTAACCATATTATCCTGGTTGGACTCCACAGCACTTTAGTCTATAGTAACCATATTATCCTGGTTGGACTCCACAGCACTTTAGTCTATATTATCCTGTCAGGATTATTCCACTGCATCTAAACTTCACCCCACAAACACAAAAACATCTCTTACACTGTTCATCAATTGAAATACTTTTAGATGTTTTGTGTCCTTAATCTAACGGTGTGCTTAATCTAATATCCAGAAAAACACAGTTGTCATCATAAAATATTACAAAACAACATGTGATTTCATTCTTCACAACTCCCCTTTCATAAAAGTCCATGTCAGGTTTTGGTGTGTGGCCTGCCCTAGAGCAGGTTCTGAAAGCTGGAAGCGTGCACCCAGTAAGTATTTGAATTATGCAATTGACGTCAGCACAGTCATAAAGTGGAAGGCTGCCTTTCCCTTCTCGTATTCCCCTGCCAGCAGCAGCTCTGCTTAGCCTTATGGTTCAGTCTTATGGTTCAGCCTGATGGTTCAGTCTGATGGTTCAGCTTGATGGTTCAGCCTTATTCTTCAGCCTTAATGTTTCAGCATTATGGTTCAGCCTTATGGTTCAGCATTATGGTTCAGCCTGATGGTTCAGTCTGATGGTTCAGCCTGATGGTTCAGTCTGATGGTTCAGCCTTATGGTTCAGCATTATGGTTCAGCCTTATGGTTCAGCATTATGGTTCAGTCTTATGGTTCAACCTTATGGTTCAGTCTCATGGTTCAACCTTATGGTTTAGCCTTATGGTTCAGTCTTATGGGTCAGTATTATGGTTCAGCCTGATGGTTCAGTCTTATGCTTCGGTCTTATGGTTTGGCCTTATGGTTCAGTCTCATGGTTCAGCCTGATGGTTCAGTCTCATGGTTCAACCTTATGGTTCAGTCTCATGGTTCAACCTTATGGTTCAGTCTCATGGTTCAACCTTATGATTCAGTCTTATGGTTCGGCCTTATGGTTCAGCCTTATGGTTCAGTATTATGGTTCGGCCTTATGGTTCAGTCTCATGGTTCGGCCTTATGGTTCGGCCGTATGGTTCAGTCTTATGGTTCAGCCTTATGGTTCAGTCTCATGGTTCAGCCGTATGGTTCGGCCTTATGGTTCAGTCTCATGGTTCGGCCGTATGGTTCAGTCTCATGGTTCGGACCAGTGCAGATACATGCAAACCCCCCTCTTTTCTGAAGCATGAGAGAAAAAATATATTGCTTTTCAGATGTCCGTCAGTGGTGCAATAAGAATGCTTGGCAAGGTTTAGAGTTTCAATTCCTCCCCTCTTACAATGAAAACAAATCAGGAAGAAAAGGCTCTCATGTCCCTTCATGAACACTACATGTTTCTCTGTAATGATCACCAAACAAGGTGCTAGGCAAACTTGTAGACATGCTTTTCCTCTGAATTTCACAATAACTTCCTCTCAAACTGGCCTTGTTTTATTTGTTTTGGTTTATTTATTTCATCAAAAAGTCCTATTGACATAATGAATGCCTTTATGAAGGGAGACCTAACAGAGAAGGCAGCTTGGGAATGATTTAAACCAAATTCAACGTCAAATGTATTTAACTGTTAAACTGATCAAGTCCTTATTGGACCAGGAGAAGTTCTAAATATGCACGCATTATCTGAGTGTCCTCAAGTGCCCATCAAGACACACACACACAGCGATGACCCCTTGCTGAGGCATGTTGGTAGAGGTCAGCTGGGTACAGTATGAGGTGATATAGAAACTGATCTACCACTGCACACAAACGCTTCGTCACAGATCTATAAAGGCTTTCAAACTTCCTTATCCTCATCCCTCATCCCTAACCCCTCTCCTCATCCCTAACCCCTCTCCTCATCCCAAAACCCCTCTGCTCAGCCCTCATCCCTCTCCTCATCCATCATCCCTAACCCCTCTCCTCATCCCTAACCCCTCTCCTCATCCCAAAACCCCTCTCCTCAGCCCTCACCTCTCTCCTCATCCCTCACCCATAACCCCTCTCCTCATCCCTAACCCCTCTCCTTATCCCTCACCCCTCTCCTCATCCCTCACCCCTCTCCTCATCCCTCTCCTTATCCCTAACCCTTCTCCTCATCCCTCTCCTCATCCCTCACCCCTGTCATCATCCCTCACCTCTCTCCATCACCCCTCTCCTCATCCCTCACCCCTCTAGTCATCCCTCGCCCTTCTCCTCACCCCTAACCCCTCTGCTCACCCCTCACCCCTAACCCCTCTCCACATCCCCATCCTCATCCCTAACCCTTCTCCTCGTCCCTCTCCTTATCCCTCACCCCTCTCCTCATCCCTCACCCCTCTTGTCATCCCTCACCCTTCTCCTCATCCTTAACCCCTCTCCTCATCCCGAACCCGTCTCCTCATCCCTCTCCTCATCCCTAACCCGTCTCCTCATCCCTCTCCTCACACACACAGGCATACACACACATACAAATCAAATCCAAATCAAATGTTATTTATCACATGCACCGAATACAACAGCTGTAGACCTTACAGTGAAATGCTTACTGACAAGCCCTTAACCAACAATGCAGTTCAAGAAATAGAGTTAAGAAAATATTTACTAAATAAAGTAAAGTAAAAAAATAAAGCGCACTCGTTTGCAAACACACACATTTGCGACACACACACACAGACACACACACACTCAAACACACACTCAAACACACACTCAAGCACACACACACACAGAGTCCGTGTTTGAATCAGTCAATGCACTGTGAACTGCGGTATCAGAACATCTAGTACTATAATTACATTGAACTAAAATAGAACGCAACATGTAAAGTTTTGGTCCATGTTTCATGATCTGAAATAACAGATCCCCTAAATGTTTTATATGCACAAAAGGCTTATTTCTCTAAAATGTTGTGCACAAATGTGTTTACATCCCTGTTAGTGAGCATTTCTCCTTTGCCAAGAAAGTCCATCCACCTGGCAGGTTTGGCATATCAATAAGTTGATTAAACAGCATGATCATTACACAGGTGCACACAGGTGCTGGGGACAAGAAAAAGCCACTCAAAAATGTGCAGTTTTGTCACACAACACAATGCCACAGATGTCTCAAGTTTTGAGGGAGCGTGCAATTGGCATGTTGACTGCAGGAATGTCCACCAGAGCTGTTGCCAGAGAATTGAATTCTCTACCATAAGCCGCTTCCAACAACGTTTTAGAGAATTTGGCAGTATGTCCAACCGGCCTCACAACCGTAGACCACTTGTAACCACGCCAACCCAGGACCTCCACATCCAGCTTCTTCACCTGCGGGATCGTCTGAGACCAGCCACCCTGACAGCTGTTTAAACTGTGAGTTTGCACAACCAAAGAATTTCTGCACAAACTGTCATAAACCGTCTCAGGGATCTCATCTGCATGCTAGTTGCCTCACCAGGGTTTTGACCTGACTACAGTTTGGTGTCGAAACCGACTTCAGTGTGCAAATGCTCACCTTTGATGGCCACTGGCACGTTGGAGAAGTGTGTTCTTCACGGATTAATCCTGGTTTCAACAGTACCAGGCAGATGGCAGAATTGTGAACAGAGTGCCCCATGGTGGCAGTGGGGTTATGGAATGGGCAGGCATAAGCATAAGTTTTCCTGTTCCCGCCAATATCCAGCAAATGAAGAGGGGTGGGACAACATTCTACAGGCCACAATCAACAGCCTAATCATCTCAATGTGAAGGAGATGTGTCACACTGCATGAGGCAAATGGTGGTAACACCAGATACTGACTTGTTTTCTGATCCACGCCCCTACTGTTTTTTAAGGTATTTGTGACCAAAATATGATTAAGACCTAATGAATTTATTTCAATTTAATGAATTCTTATATGAATTGTAACTCAGTAAAATCTTAGAAATTGTTCCGTCTTGCGTTTTTATTTTTGTTTAGTGTATATATGGCCCTGTTAGGCTAATATCATTTGGGCAGAATGTGCTGTAATTCAATTACTCCAAACTTTCAATTTGTCAACAAGTGTTCCTGCAGTTGAAATGTAACATTTCAGCCATTTAGGACAGTGTGTTCTAATAGCAATGAGATTAAGAAACTGATTCAACTAAACCCAGCCATTGGGACATACTATTCACGATGACACACACACGCATGCACACACACACACACACACGCACGCACGCACGCACGCACGCACACACGCACGCACGCACGCACGCACGCACGCACGCACGCACGCACGCACACACACACATACGCACACACACACATACATACATACATACATACATACATACATACATACATACATACATACATACATACATACATACATACATACATACATACATACATGCATGCATACATACATGCTAACACCCACACTATGTCATCTCCCTCAGCAGATATACCTTGAACCTGTCACAATGGTCCCTGGTTAAAAGTAATGCACTATATAGGGATTAGGGTGCCATTTGGAACACAAATAGAGAGAAGCCAGGCTTCCTGTCACTCACCTTTGTTAGAAAGAGTTACTCAACACCTCAAGGTCCTAAAGACTAGCTCTGTTTTTTGAAAGAGATCAGATCGCTGCTGTATGTAAACCTACGTCCAAGTTTGTGTGGTTATTTGATGTGGGTATTTAGCTGCAGAGAAAGTGCGGTTGCAGTGCTGATAAGAAAGATATAATTCCTGAGAGTAGAGTTATAATCTCTCTGGTGGGAATAGAGAGATGAGAGAGAGGGAAATAGTAGAGAGAGAGAGCAAAAGTGTGTGTGTGTGTGTGTGTGTGTGTGTGTGTGTGTGTGTGTGTGTGTGTGTGTGTGTGTGTGTGTGTGTGTGTGTGTGTGTGTGTGTGTGTGTGTGTGTGTGTGTGTGTGTGTGTGTGTGTGTGTGTGTGTGTGTGTGTGTGTGTGTGTGTGTGTGTGAGCAATAGGCCCTAGAGGACCAGTGTCCTGTGCCTGTCTCTCCAGAGACTACTGGGGGTTATGGGGCTTTATGACTGTGCGAAAACAACATCTGTCCTGTGTGTTGTAGCCAGTTGTCAGTGAGTTTACTGTCAGTAGTTTTAATGGTTGATGGTGAAACTGAGCCCCCCTGTGTGTATAAGTTGGTTGTGAATGTGTGTGGTTGTTTTGTATGAGTTAGTTGTGTGTGTGTGTGTGTGTGTGTGTGTGTGTGTGTGTGTGTGTGTGTGTGTGTGTGTGTGTGTGTGTGTGTGTGTGTGTGTGTGTGTGTGTGTGTGTGCGCGTGTGTGCGCGTGTTTGTGTTTCCTGGTCATGAGTCCCTGCAGGCCAGATGTGTCCGGGGCTGTGATCAGAGTGCTCCTTGTGACTGTGTGTGTGGAGGAGAGTTGGTGGAAACCCCCCTCTTACGTGTATGTGGTGAGCTGGACATTTTAGACTTACTGGCTTACTGGGCCTTTTCACAGCTGTTCCCCCAGCCAGGGCCGGATTAAGAAATGATAGGCCCCATGGCTTTGGTTTTTTCATAGCCCCCCTTCCCAGCACACCATTTTCTGTAAACAAATCTGTGCACCAAAATGCAATTGGATGCGTGGTAAATGTACTGTTGAAGACAAATACCCTTTATAATAAAGCCACAATAATGTTTGCTATGTGGTAATAGGCTACAGTTGAGCAGGGGTGTTTTTAGGCATTCGACACATGGGGGGGGAATCTGCATTTCATGCAATTCTGCGTCATTTGCATGCTCTCCGCAGCCGATGTGAGTAAGACCTTTAAGACCTTTAAACAGGTCAGCATTCACAAGACCGCTGGGCCAGACGGATTACCAGGACAGGTCCTCGAGCATGTGCTGACCAACTGGCAAGTATCTTCACTGACATTTTCAACCTCTTCCTGTCTGTAATACTGTACCAACATGTTTCAAGCAGACCACCATAGACCCTGTGCCCAAGAACACTTTGGTAACCTGCCTAAATGACTACCGACTCGTAGCACTCACGTCTGTATCCATGAAATGTGTGAAGGGCTGTTCATGGCTCACATCAACACCATTATTCCAGAAACCCTAGACTCACTCCAATTTGCATACCGCACCAACAGATCCACAGATTATGCAATCTCTATTGCACTTGTCGTGTCTTTGGCTATGCTGGATTAAGTGATATGACATGCTATTCTATAAAATCCTTTCTCTGTAATTCATATTACCTGATTGAGCTAATCATGTAAATGTAATTAACTAGAAAGGCGGGGCACCACAAAAGAGTGTTTATAGAGCTGTTATCTTCCATATAAACTCTGAAAGACCTAGTAATATTTTACATCAATAGCAATCAATATTAATCGTCACCTTATTTCAGTCTCATCTGTAGAATTCTTGGTTCACGAACCCTAGCTAACAAGTTGAATCAGCAATACAAACTTGGGTTTAATTATTTACTAAATATCTAACTAATCACACAGAATTACATATACACAGAATGAATCATACCTTGATTACAAATGATGTCATATAGGAAAACATCCCTGGCGGTCGGAACAGATATGACAGCTGGTTACACAAAGAAAAGGGGGTTGGGTTTGAGTGAAAGAGCGGGAAGACTGAGGAACAAAGGGAGAAGCTCTGCTATCGTAAATACAGTATCTTATGCATTCTAAATTACCGCCCATTTGGAAAAGGAAAATGCAATAAATATTTACTCTGAGCTGCGCTTCGGTAGGTTGGTCGTAGATATGTTAGCCAACAAAGATCTTCCTGTCCTTGGAAGAATGTCACTGGTGGTAAATTGGAGACGTTGTCGTATCGTCGTTGTGTGTTTGACTGGATACGTTGTCCATCCTTTCATAGCCCACGTTTACAGCTGCTGTCGCTAACTCAACGGCTAGGATGTCTCACTTCTTTAGTGAATAAGAGTTCAAAGTTCATATCATTCACAACCAAAGCTCACGCTGAGGTTGGCTTAGTTCTGTAGTTGACATGTTAGTCCTTCTCAGCGTATGGACCGTCGTCCTATCGTCCACTGCAGAGCTGGGAAGATTGTACCCCCATATATATAACATTATATTGGTTCCAAGAATTTTGTATAGTAATTTAAATAGAACAATTTGAAGTTCGGGAGGGATTCTAATTGTGGTTTTAAAAGAAAACATGAATCATCAGCGTACACTGACATTTATAATCCCTTAATATTATTGTTGAATGTAATTTTAACAGCTAACATTTCTATGGCGATAATAAATAGATATGCCGTTAGTGGACAACCTTGTTTTACTCCTCTAGACACTTTCTGTCACGCCCTGGTCGAGGTATTTTGTGTTTATCTTCATTTATTTGGTCAGGCCAGGGTGTGGCATGGGGTTTTTGTATGTGGTGTGTTGGTATTGGGATTGTAGCTTAGTGGGGTGTTCTAGGTAAGTCTATGGCTGTCTGAAGTGGTTCTCAATCAGAGGCAGGTGTTTATCGTTGTCTCTGATTGGGAACCATATTTAGGCAGCCATATTCTTTGTGTGTTTTGTGGGTGATTGTCCTTAGTGTCCTTGTTCCTGTCTCTGTGTTAGTTTACACAAGTATAGGCTGTTTCGGTTTTCGTTACGTTTTGTTGTGTTTGTAATTGATTCGTGTTTTACGTTTGTTTATTAAACATGGATCGCAATCTACACGCTGCATTTTGGTCTGACTCTCCTTCACCACAGTTTACAAAACTGTTTCAGTTCAGCAATATTCTTGGAATGTCTGGTGTGAACTGCTCTATTGAGGTCATGCCACAGCATCTGAATCAGGTTGAGGTCAGGGCCACTCCAGAAGGCTTGTTTTCTTCTGTTGAAGCCATTCTGTTGTTGATTTACTTCTGTGGTTTTGGGTTGTTGTCCTGTTGCATTCCCAACTTCTGTTGAGCTTCAATTGGCGGACAGATAGCCTAACATTCTCCTGCAAAATGTCTTGGTAATTCATTTTTCCGTTGATGATAGCAAGCTGTCCAGGCCCTGAGGCAGCAAAGCAGACCCAAATCATGATGCCCTCCACCATGCTTTACAGTTGGGATGAGGTTTTGATGTTGGTGTGCTGTGCCTTTTTCTCCCCTCTGTGTTGTGTTCCTTCCAAACAACTCAACTGTAGTTTAATTTGTCCACAGAATATTTTGCCAGTAGCGCTGTGGAACATCCAAGTGTACTTTTGCCAACTTCAGATGTGCTGCAATGTTTTTTTTGGACAGCGATGGCTTCTTCCGGGAGGTCCTCCCAAGAACACCATTCTTGTTTAGTTTTACGTATCGTAGACTCATCAACAGAGATTTTAGCATGTTTCAGAGATTTCTGTAAGTCTTTAGCTGACACTAGGATTATTCTTAACCTCATTGAGCATTCTGCGCTGTGCTCTTGCAGTCTTCTTTGCAGGACGGCCACTCCTAGGGAGAGTAGCAAAAGTGCTGAACTTTCTCCATTTATAGACAATTTGTCTTAGCGTGGACTGATGAACATCAATACTTTTAGAGATACTTTTGTAACCCTTTCCAGCTTTATGCAAGTCAAGAATTCTTCATCTTAGGTCTTCTGAGATCTCTTTTGTTCGAGGCATGGTTCACATCAAGCAATGCTTTTTGTGAATAGCAAACTCCATTTTTTTGTGGTTTTTATAGGGCAAGGCAGCTCTAACCAACATCTCCAATCTCGTCTCATTGATTGGACTCCAGGTTAGCTGACTCCTGACTCCATACTTTTTTCAACCTACACTGTGAATGTTTAAATGATAGACAGTGAGGGAAAAAAGTATTTGATCCCCTGCTGATTTTGTACGTTTGCCCACTGACAAAGAAATGATCAGTCTATAATTCTAATGGTAGGTTTATTTGAACAGTAAGAGACATAATAACAACAACAAAAAAATACAGATAAACACGTCAAAGTTATAAATTGATTTGCATTTTAATGAGAAAGTAGCGAAAACAAGCCTCTTTCTCTCTTCACAAGAAAAACATGACGAAAATCAAAACCCAACTTGAGCCTAAGCATTTTCACAAGACCTTCGATACCCGCTGCCACATCAGGTATGAAAAACACTGCAGCATGTATACACACTGCAAGTGAGACTGAAATTGTAGTGACGTCTAATATCTGAACATAGTTTGGAGTGTGACTGTTTGAGGTTGTGGACAGATGTCTTTTATACTGATAGCAAATTCAAACAGGTGCCATTAATACAGGTAACGAGTGGAGGACAGAGGAGCCTCTTAAAGACTAAGTTACAGGTCTGTGAGAGCCAGAAATCTTGCTTGTTTGTAGGTGACCAAATACTTATTTTCCACCATCATTTGCAAATAAATTCATAAGAAATCCTACAATGTGATTTTCTGTATTTATTTTCCTAACTTTGTCTGTCATAGTTGAAGTGTACCTATGATGAAAATTACAGGCCCTTTTTAAGTGGGAGAACTTGCACAATTGGTGGCTGACTAAATACTGTTTTGCCCCACTGTATATGTGTATTAAAGTAATCAGGAGTGATGTATTAGGTCCCATATTTATAGCATGCGTGTTTCAAATTATTTAGTGAAATTAATTGTAAAAAATGAATTATGTCATTTTGGAGTCACTTTTATTGTAAATAAGAATCACTTCTACAGTGATGATACCATGAATACGTATAATCCTGAATGAATCGTGAATAATGATGAATGAGAAAGTTACAGCGGCATAAATATCATACCCCTAATCTGAAATACAACCAAAACAAACAGAAAATGCATCCAACACATTTCAGTCATTGTGTGCTATGAATATGGGACCAAACACTTACGTTTCCACTACTTTAATAGACATATAAGTGAATGTGTCCCAAAACTTTTGGTTCCCTAAAATGGGGGATTATTTACAAAAAGTGCTGTAACAGTTCTAAACGGTTCACCCGATAAGGATGAAAATACCCTCAAATTGAAGCTGTCAGTCTGCACTTTAACCTCATAGCCATTGCATCATTTCAAATCAAAGTGCTGGAGTACAGAGCCAAAACAAAACAAACAATTGTCACTGTCCCAATATTTTGGAGCTCACTGTATATACAGTACATATAACTAGGAGTAAAGTCACTGTTATACAGAGACACATCACATTTCCTTTGGTGTGCAAAGTGTCACACAGTTTATGATGGGAGTGTGTATGCGTGCGTGTTTGATTAGAAGACTTGAGAGTTGTATGTTTTCCTGAGAGGGGGCTATTTTTCTGCTCTCAAAACTGGGTTCATGTAAATGAGTTGGGGGGATTCAGTGCATCTGCGTTGTGCTGTGTGCCCCCTCCACCACCAGGCTTGGCCATCATGCAGCAGCCCCCTGCCAGCCTCTCTCACCTTGCCTTCACCCTCTGTACCCTGCTGACTACTGCCCTGTGTCTGTGTGTCTGTTGACAGACGAGTCGTACCAGAAGCTGGCCATGGAGACCATGGAGGAGCTGGACTGGTGTCTGGACCAGCTGGAGACCATCCAGACCTATCGCTCCGTCAGTGACATGGCCTCCAACAAGGTAATATTGACCTCAAAACTCCCTATGTCTTCAACCCTCTGCAGAACCATATCTCTATTACCTGTACACTGATCTCCAAACGTGCAGCCACTGCTGCTTTGCTATGAAGGAGCTGGCAACTAACTACTATATGTCACAATGTCCAATATCTCCAAGTCCAGTAATGGACTTAGTTTGTTCGGGATTTTGACTCGAGTGCATTTTGACTTTTGCATTTTCCCATTGAATCCGTGAGAACTGAAGTTGCTGGGTAGTTTTGTAAGTGTTCTGCTAGTTATTAATAGCAGTGCCAGCCAGGGGCCATGTCAGAAGTGTAACTGTACCATAAGTACAGTCAGGGACCATCCATGGTCCCTCTTATGCTTAAACTTATACTCCAGAGTCTCCTTTGACTGTTGCATTCTCATGCAAATCAGCTGCATTTAACTACTGTATTGCACTGTAATGTGCAATTTTCCATAGAAAACAGTTGCATTGCTCAAATATGTCCTGCACAATTTAATGCAATTTCAAGTTTACTCTTGTTAAATTCTGCAAACATAGGAAGAAAAGCTCATTATTGTTATAGAAGCTGGACAACAGGATGTCACCGGTCCTGCATTGGGTCAAACAATACACTGGAGGGGAAGAGGTGTGTGTGTGTGTGTGTGTGTGTGTGTGTGTGTGTGTGTGTGTGTGTGTGTGTGTGTGTGTGTGTGTGTGTGTGTGTGTGTGTGTGTGTGTGTGTGTGTGTGTGTGTGTGTGTGTGTGTGTGCAAGATGCTGAAGACCCTTGCGCTGCTTCCTGTTTCCTTCCTGATACTCACTCAGATCAGACTACAATAGAGCTCCCAGAATGCATTGGGGCAGGGTTAATGGTCCTGTTTATTTGACCCAATGCTTTCGTCATCAGGACACATGCAGGACAGAAGGGACTTTTTCCTAAATACAATGGAGGAGCTCACACACACACACACACACACACACACACACACACACACACACACACACACACACACACACACACACACACACACACACACACACACACACACACACACACACACACACACACACACACACACCACAGGGACTGACTGGCTAACTGAATCACTGACTGACAGGCAAAAGGATATATAAAGTGATTGTGAGTCACTGGGCAAATTAGGTTTAGTCACTCGACAGACTCACTGAACAACGGACAGATTATTGATGGAAACTTCTTCACCTTGGTTGGGAAAAGGCCAAAAACAAGAAACCCATTTGGAGACAGACTGAGAAGCTATCCCAGCCTAAACGGTCACATGGGCAGACTGAATGACTGATGGAGGAGTCACTGATGCATGCTGACTCAAACTGTTCTGATTCAGTCTAAAGAATCTCCCTTTTACTCCCTATGCTGCCCTGAGGGCGATACTGGTTCAGCTTTCACAATTATTTTGGTCGTTGTGATGAGATAAGATAATATTAGACATTTATTAGATCAGTCCAACAAACAGTAGGGAGAGGTTATCTGAACAGTGAACACTGATCCCATTCGTTTAAACTGAGCAGTCTTTGAGCGTGGTTGAAACACTTGATCAAGATCTCCTGTGTTTCTACTGTCCACTGATAACGTTACACAACTTAGCATTGTGTAGCATTGAGCACAGAGTAGCATTGAGCATGATGCTGCATTCACTGTCATGTCTAACATAACAGTTTCAGATGAGGCTGGAGACACAATTCTTGAAGATCTGACAGCATTTGAAACCGTAGTAGGGTGGGAAAGTCTACAGACTTATTCCAGTAAAACATCCCCATGGTAAAGAGCATTGAACTTTGTCTCTGTCTGTCTGTCTGTCTGTCTGTCTGTCTGTCTGTCTGTCTGTCTGTCTGTCTGTCTGTCTGTCTGTCTGTCTGTATCAGTGTCTAGTCTGTCTGTCTGTCTGTCTGTATCAGTGTCTGTCTGTCTGTCTGTCTGTCTGTCTGTCTGTCTGTCTGTCTGTCTGTCTGTCTGTCTGTCTGTCTGTCTGTCTGTCTGTCTGTCTGTCTGTCTGTCTGGCCCTCTGACTGTCTGTCTGTCCTTTTCCTTCTCTGGGATTCAAACTCTCACCTGGATGAGTTTGAACAGGTCAAATCAAGAGAACTAGGGTATCATACAACTTTCTACTGCTTCACATGGAAATCCACTGTTTGGACTAACAACAGAAATATCAGAGAGATCATGTCATTGATAACAGTTTTATTGACAGTGTATAACATGTTACCCTGATGCTGGTTGCTGCAACACTAGGTTAGAGAACAGGCAGTAGACTGTCAGGGTGAGAGAGGCGGAACTACCAGAGAGGGGATGTGTGCGTCGAGCAGAAACACACTCACGCACACACACCCAGCACGGCGTTTCCCAACCCTCCCCACGTCAGAGCCTGAGGCTTGGACCTTACTCATAGTCTCAGTACATCCAGACTGCTTCCTGCGAGCCCAGACTCTCTACAGGACTTAACCCAACCAAGACGCTCACACACACAAGATGGGAGCCTGCTGCCTGGAAAAGAAAGAGAGAAAGTTAGGAAAACTTAACGGCTGGAGGAAGGTAAAATTATCTTGGATTCGATTGGTTGAAGATTTTTCCTAGTTTGAAGCTTTTAATGCACCTATTTGTTTTGGAGAAAAAATCTATTAGTGTATTCTTCAAAAGTTATTCAAAAGTAATTTCTTGTGTCTGTTTCTTTTGGGTTTTGCCAATGCTGCATGGTTTACTGTGTTTAGTTTTGTTTGATGCTGCTTCTACGTCTCTGGAAAAGTTATTTATCTGCCTGCAAGTCTTTATAATGATATTTTATGCATACCTTATGATATTGTGTGCATACCTTATGATATTGTGTGCATACCTTATGATATTTTGTGCATACCTTATGATATTGTGTGCATACCTTATGATATTTTGTGCATATCTTATGATATTGTGTGCATACCTTATGATATTTTGTGCATACCTTATGATATTTTGTGCATACCTTATGATATTTTGTGCATACTTTATCTGGGATATTTTGTACGATTTTGAGAAGTACACCAAGGTAAATGGATTCAATGCTGGTTCTTTGTCTTGACTACAGCGGAGTGCACCTCTGTGTAAAGTTGCAACAATCTAGGATGCTTTGTCTGAGTACGGCTCTGCCCTGCAGATAGAGTCAAGCCTCTGTGGGTCTCTCAGTCGAGTTTCTGTGCTACAGCTCTGAGAGCGCACTGATGAATTCTAATCAGTTCATTAAGTTAGTTCAATATTATAGAAAGTAGATTTTTTTGAGTCGTTAAGAGTTGACAGTCATTTGCGGCAGTTGGTTGAATGTATTTAAGGACATTGCTTCGTTGTTATTTTATGGATCTTCTTCCACCATCTCGGTCGGAACAAACGGGATGTGTTAAAAGAGAATAACAACTTTTTATTTCCGTTAATCTCTGATGCATCTGAAAGAGTCCAAACCAAGTTGTTGAGTTCATGTGGAATGTGGCCTGGCTGATACAATGCATTTGGAAAGTAGATTGATAAGGATGTTTTTTTAATGTAATCCATTTTACTATAAGGCTCTTTCTAGGTGGTGCTATAACTTCCTGTTGATTTCTAGATGGTGCTATAACATCCTGTTGATTTCTAGATGGTGCTATAACATCCTGTTGATTTCTAGATGGTGCTATAACATCCTGTTGATTTCTAGATGGTGCTATAACATCCTGTTGATTTCTAGATGGTGCTTAAACAGCCTGTTGATTTCTAGATGGTGCTTAAACATCCTGTTGATTTCTAGATGGTGCTTAAACATCCTGTTGATTTCTAGATGGTGCTAAACAGCCTGTTGATTTCTAGATGGTGCTAAACAGCCTGTTGATTTCTAGATGGTGCTAAACAGCCTGTTGATTTCTAGATGGTGCTAAACAGCCTGTTGATTTCTAGATGGTGCTAAACAGCCTGTTGATTTCTAGATGGTGCTAAACAGCCTGTTGATTTCTAGATGGTGCTAAACAGCCTGTTGATTTCTAGATGGTGCTAAACAGCCTGTTGATTTCTAGATGGTGCTAAACAGCCTGTTGATTTCTAGATGGTGCTATAACATCCTGTTGATTTCTAGATGGTGCTTAAACATCCTGTTGATTTCTAGATAGTGCTTAAACATCCTGTTGATTTCTAGATGGTGCTAAACATCCTGTTGATTTCTAGATGGTGCTATAACATCCTGTTGATTTCTAGATGGTGCTGAACATCCTGTTGATTTCTAGATGGTGCTATAACATCCTGTTGATTTCTAGATGGTGCTGAACATCCTGTTGATTTCTAGATGGTGCTATAACATCCTGTTGATTTCTAGATGGTGCTGAACATCCTGTTGATTTCTAGATGGTGCTATAACATCCTGTTGATTTCTAGATGGTGCTGAACATCCTGTTGATTTCTAGATGGTGCTATAACATCCTGTTGATTTCTAGATGGTGCTATAACATCCTGTTGATTTCTAGATGGTGCTATAACATCCTGTTGATTTCTAGATGGTGCTATAACATCCTGTTGATTTTTAGGTGATGCTTTCAGGTGATTTGTGTGAAAGAGTTACATCTATGGTGAGGTTGTATTGAGGACCTGAACACCTTCACATGAAGGCAACGAGGAGAGTGTTTGTGTATCTGACTGATCTCTCTTTCTGGAGGTTTAGATAGAGCTGATCTCTCTCTCTCTCTCTCTCTGTAGGTTTAGATAGAGCTGATCTCTCTCTCCCTCTCTCTCTCTCTCTCTCTATCCCTCTCTCTCTCTCTCCCCCTCTCTCTCTCTCTGGAGGTTTAGATAGAGCTGATCTCTCTATCTCTGTATGTTTAGATAGAGCTGATCTCTCTCTCTCTCTCTCTCTGGAGGTTTAGATAGAGCTGATCTCTCTGGAGGTTTAGATAGAGTTGATCTTTTTCTGTAGGTTTTGATAGAGCTGATCTCTCTCTGGAGGTTTAGATAGAGCTGATCTCTCTCTCTCTCTCTCTGTAGGTTTAGATAGAGCTGATCCCTCTCTCCCTCTCTCTCTCTCTCTCTCTCCCTCTCTCTCTCTCTCCCCCTCTCTCTCTCTGGAGGTTTAGATAGAGCTGATATCTCTCTCTCTGTATGTTTAGATAGAGCTGGTCTCTCTCTCTCTCTCTCTGGAGGTTTAGATAGAGCTGATCTCTCTGGAGGTTTAGATCAAATCAAATCAAAATCAAATCAAATTTATTTATATAGCCCTTCGTACATCAGCTGATATCTCAAAGTGCTGTACAGAAACCCAGCCTAAAACCCCAAACAGCAAACAATGCAGGTGTAAAAGCACGGTGGCTAGGAAAAACTCCCTAGAAAGGCCAAAACCTAGGAAGAAACCTAGAGAGGAACCGGGCTATGTGGGGTGGCCAGTCCTCTTCTGGCTGTGGTAGAGATTATAACAGAACATGACCAAGATGTTCAAATGTTCATAAATGACCAGCATGGTCGAATAATAATAAGGCAGAACAGTTGAAACTGGAGCAGCAGCACAGTCAGGTGGACTGGGGACAGCAAGGAGCCTTCATGTCAGGTAGTCCTGGGGCACGGTCCTAGGGCTCAGGTCAGTTGAAACTGGAGCAGGAGCATGGCCAGGTGGACTGGGGACAGCAAGGAGTCCTCATGTCAGGTAGTCCTGGGACATGGTCCTAGGGCTCAGGTCCTCCGAGAGAGAGAAAGAAAGAGAGAAGGAGAGAATTAGAGAAGCACACTTAGATTCACACAGGACACCGAATAGGACAGGAGAAGTACTCCAGATATAACAAACTGACCCTAGCCCCCCGACACATAAACTACTGCAGCATAAATACTGGAGGCTGAGACAGGAGGGGTCAGGAGACACTGTGGCCCCATCAGAGGACACCCCGGACAGGGCCAAACAGGAAGGATATAACCCCACCCACTTTGCCAAAGCACATCCCCCACACCACTAGAGGGATATCTTCAACCACCAACTTACCATCCTGAGACAAGGCCGAGTATAGCCCACAAAGATCTCCGCCACGGTACAACCCAAGGGGGGCAACCCAGACAGGCCGACCACAACAGTGAATCAACCCACCCAGGTAGAGAGCCCCAGCAAGCCAGTGACTCAGCCCCGTAACAGGGTTAGAGGCAGAGAATCCCAGTGGAAAGAGGGGAACCGGCCAGGCAGAGACAGCAAGGGCGGTTCGTTGCTCCAGAGCCTTTCCGTTCACCTTCCCACTCCTGGGCCAGACTACACTCAATCATATGACCCACTG
Organism: Oncorhynchus keta; assembly: GCF_023373465.1. NCBI lineage: Eukaryota > Metazoa > Chordata > Actinopteri > Salmoniformes > Salmonidae > Oncorhynchus > Oncorhynchus keta. Next base: position 82,301,511 of record NC_068421.1, on the reverse strand, counting down.
AAGAGATGAGTCTTCAGTAAAGACTTAAAGGTTGAGACCGATAGAGCTGATCACTTTCTGTCTCTCTGTAGGTTTAGATAGAGCTGATCTCTCTCTCTCTGGAGGTTTAGATCTCTCTCTCTCTCTCTCTCTCTCTCTCTCTCTCTCTCTCTCTCTCTCTCTCTCTCTCTCTCTCTCTCTCTCTCTCTGTAGGTTTAGATAGAGCTGATCTCTCTCTCTCTGGAGGTTTAGATAGAGCTGATCTCTCTCTCTCTCTCTCTCTCTCTCTCTCTCTGGAGGTTTAGGTAGAGCTGATCTCTTTCTGTAGGTTTAGATAGAGCTGATATCTCTCTGGAGGTTTAGATAGAGCTGATCTCTCTCTGGAGGTTTAGATATAGCTGATCTCTCTCTGTAGGTTTAGATAGAGCTGATCTCTCTCTGGAGGTTTAGATAGAGCTGATCTCTCTCTGGAGGTTTAGATAGAGCTGATCTCTCTCTGGAGGTTTAGATAGAGCTGATCTCTCCCTGGAGGTTTAGATAGAGCTGATCTCTCTCTGGAGGTTTAGATAGATCTGATCTCTCTCTGGAGGTTTAGATAGAGCTGATCTCTCTCTGGAGGTTTAGATAGAGCTGATCTCTCTCTGGAGGTTTAGATAGAGCTGATCTCTCTCTGGAGGTTTAGATAGAGCTGATCTCTCCCTGGAGGTTTAGATAGAGCTGATCTCTCTCTGGAGGTTTAGATAGAGCTGATCTCTCTCTGGAGGTTTAGATAGAGCTGCTGACCACAACTGAACCCTCTCTGAGGGGATCTGAAACACTGTGTGTCAAAGTGTTGAGTCACTTGACTTTACTTCTCTTTTCTTTCTTTGTCTCTATTTTACTCTTTAATCATCTATTTTCCTCTTTCTCTTTTGTCATGCAGTTTCTCAATTCCTCATACTTTTTTATTTGTGAGTTAATGATGGCATACCTATGTATACACACAGTGTTGTTCGCAGCCAGAGCCGTACTGTAGTGAGTCAGTCAGAGGAAGTGAGAGGTAGTGTGTATACGAACTCACTATGGGGTTGGTCTCTTTCTGTAAACGTACTGAAGAAACATATGTCATGGTCAGTCTTACCCCATCATACGTTTACCAAGGCTGGGGAATCAAAGCCAACTAGATAAGATTACCTGGCACTGGATTTGTGCGTGCTGAAGTTATATTATTATGGAACATTTGATAAAACATGGGCTTTTACTTTACAAATCCCCCGTGTTGAGCAAGAGTCATGTTTTACAGTCTATTCAGCTGCAGCCTGTCTGAGGACATAGTGCCCACTCGTGGCTGGAAGAGGAAATTAAATATAATTTTGAGTTTGAAGGTCCTCAATCAGTGGTGTTATTAACTCAAGTAATTTCAAAAGATGCCACAGTACATGAAGGAAAGAGAGAGCCTATGCTCCTGCTTGTCTGTCTGTCTGTCTGCCGTTGGTGGGGAGAGAGAGAGGGGAGAGAGGGTGGGGAGAGAGAGAGGGGAGAGAGGGTGGGGAGAGAGAGGGGAGAGAGAGAGGGAGAGAGGGTGGGGGAGAGAGAGAGAGGGGAGGGAAGAGGGTGGGTGGGTGGGTGGGTGGGTGGGTGGGTGGGGAGAGAGAGAGGGGAGAGAGAGAGGTGAGAGAGGGTGGGGAGAGAGGGTGGGGAGAGAGAGAGGGGGAGAGAGGGTGGGGAGAGAGAGAGAGAGAGAGGGGAGGGAAAGAGGGTGGGTGGGTGGGTGGGTGGGTGGGTGGGTGGGTGGGTGGGTGGGTGGGTGGGTGGGTGGGTGGGTGGGGAGAGAGGGAGGGGAGGGAGAGAGGGGAGAGAGGGTGGGGAGAGAGAAAAGGTTACAAAGTGATAGAGAGAGTGAAAGAACGCAGGGTGGAAAATCAGAGAGAGAGAGAGCTCCGGTGTCAGAGAAGTGAGCTCCGGTGTCAGTGAGGTGAGCTCTGGTGTCAGAGAGTTGAGCTCTGGTGTCAGAGAGTTGAGCTCTGGTGTCAGAGAGTTGAGCTCCGGTGTCAGAGAAGTGAGCTCCGGTGTCAGAGAGGTGAGTTCCAGTGTCAGTGAGGTGAGCTCTGGTGTCAGAGAGGTGAGCTCCGGTGTCAGAGAGGTGAGCTCCGGTGTCAGAGAGGTGAGCTCCGGTGTCAGAGAGGGGAGCTCCGGTGTCAGTGAGGTGAGCTCTGGTGTCAGAGAGGTGAGCTCCGGTGTCAGAGAGGTGAGCTCTGGTGTCAGAGAGGTGAGCTCCGGTGTCAGAGAGGTGAGTTCCGGTGTCAGTGAGGTGAGCTCCGGTGTCAGAGAGGTGAGCTCCGGTGTCAGTGAGGTGAGCTCCGGTGTCAGAGAGGTGAGTTCCGGTGTCAGTGAGGTGAGCTCCGGTGTCAGAGAGGTGAGCTCCGGTGTCAGTGAGGTGAGCTCCGGTGTCAGTGAGGTGAGCTCCGGTGTCAGAGAGGTGAGCTCCGGTGTCAGTGAGGTGAGCTCCGGTGTCAGAGAGGTGAGCTCCGGTGTCAGTGAGGTGAGCTCCGGTGTCAGAGAGGTGAGCTCCGGTGTCAGAGAGGTGAGCTCCGGTGTCAGTGAGGTGAGCTCCGGTGTCAGAGAGGTGAGCTCCGGTGTCAGAGAGGTGAGCTCCGGTGTCAGAGAGGTGAGCTCCGGTGTCAGAGAGGTGAGCTCCGATGTCAGTGAGGTGAGCTCCGGTGTCAGAGAGGTGAGCTCCGGTGTCAGAGAGGTGAGCTCTGGTGTCAGAGAGGTGAGCTCCGGTGTCAGAGAGTTGAGCTCCGGTGTCAGAGAGGTGAGTTCCGGTGTCAGAGAGGTGAGTTCCGGTGTCAGAGAGGTGAGCTCCGGTGTCAGAGAGGTGAGTTCCGGTGTCAGTGAGGTGAGCTCTGGTGTCAGAGAGGTGAGCTCCGGTGTCAGAGAGATGAGCTCCGGTGTCAGAGAGGTAGGCTCTGGTGTCAGAGAGGTGAGCTCCGGTGTCAGAGAGGTGAGCTCCGGTATCAGAGGGGTGAGCTCCGGTGTCAGTGAGGTGAGCTCTGGTGTCAGAGAGGTGAGCTCCGGTGTCAGAGAGGTAGGCTCTGGTGTCAGAGAGGTGAGCTCCGGTATCAGAGGGGTGAGCTCCGGTGTCAGTGAGGTGAGCTCTGGTGTCAGAGAGATGAGCTCCGGTGTCAGAGAGGTAGGCTCTGGTGTCAGAGAGGTGAGCTCCGGTGTCAGAGAGGTGAGCTCCGGTATCAGAGGGGTGAGCTCCGGTGTCAGTGAGGTGAGCTCTGGTGTCAGAGAGGTGAGCTCCAACACTCAACTCATCAAATATTAACATTAAATCTCAATCTCATTCACAGGCAGCTCATAGAGTTTCATTAAGATCTCCATGGGTGGGGCATAAACAGATCAACACAGAAAGAGAAAGGAAGTAGGGAGAGATGCAGTGGGAATGTAACACACACAGAGGGCTGTAGTGTGTGTATGGGAAATGGTGTGTGTGGTATAGAGAGGTGACAAATGCTGAGTTCTGATGAGAGGAGATTGGATTGTTGTCGGTTGTTGTTTAGCTATGTGTGTGTGTGTGTGTGTGTGTGTGTGTGTGTGTGTGTGTGTGTGTGTGTGTGTGTGTGTGTGTGTGTGTGTGTGTGTGTGTGTGTGTGTGTGTGTGTGTGTGTGTGTGTGTGTGTGTGTGTGTGTGTGTGTGTGTGTGTGTGTGTGTGTGTGTGTGTGTGTGTGTGTGTGTTAACTCTGCCTGGAGGCTACTGTCTAGCTCCTCCATCACTGAGACATCTCCCGCTGTTATATTTCTCATATTATTTATTATGTAGTTTTATATAAAGAGGGCTTCCTCTTCTTTTTGAATGTTTAACTCCATTCCTCCACCCTCCTCCCTTTCTTGGTTTGCAGAGGGGGGATAATGTGAAAGCTTTAATCTCTCCATCATCTTTCCCAACGTGTATTCTGCTCGATAGGAGGTTCCCGGTAAAGATTTGTTTACCGTTTCCTACAAACAAGCTCTTATATGAGAACACTCAGTTTCACAATCATGGATATTCCTCTCCATCCTGGATAAAGGTTTCACAATGAGCATTAAGAAACATTGCTGAGAGGAAATTATAGCTCATAGCTCTATTAACTGATGGCCTCCAGTCTCTGTATTCTACTAGAACAGGCAGCCCATTGAACATGGGAGAGGGAGAGAGAGAGAGGGAGGGAGAGAGAGAGAGAGCAAAGAGAGAAATGGACATGTAAGTGACTGAGTGAGGAAGAGGTGGAAGAGGGAGGAATGCGGGACTAGTGATTTTAAATCAGCAGGGAACCCTGGTTGTTCAGAGGGGGAAACCTACTCTCACTGAAACTGCCACTAGCCAGCCAGCCTCACCACTCTCCATGGTCACATGAAGCTGTTGCCATGATGTTGGGATGTTCTGGTAATTGGCAAACACAGACAGAGTGGAGGAGAGAGAGAGAGTGTTGATATCTGATATCAACTCAAATTGGCAAAGGATGCAATTACCAATTTTTCTTCCTCTCACTCCGTCTCTCTGTTGTTTTCTCTCACTCCGTCTCTCTCTGTTGTTTTCTCTCACTCCATCTCTCTGTTGTTTTCTCTCACTCCATCTCTCTGTTGTTTTCTCTCACTCCGTCTCTCTGTTGTTTTCTCTCACTCCATCTCTCTGTTGTTTTCTCTCACTCCATCTCTCTGTTGTTTTCTCTCACTCCGTCTCTCTGTTGTTTTCTCTCACTCCATCTCTCTGGTGTTTTCTCTCACTCCATCTCTCTGTTGTTTCCTCTCACTCCATCTCTCTGTTGTTTTCTCTCACTCCATCTCTCTGTTGTTTTCTCTCACTCCATCTCTCTGTTGTTTTCTCTCACTCCATCTCTCTGTTGTTTTCTCTCACTCCATCTCTCTGTTGTTTTCTCTCACTCCATCTCTGTTGTTTTCTCTCGCTCCATCTCTCTGTTGTTTTCTCTCACTCCGTCTCTCTGTTGTTTTCTCTCACTCCATCTCTCTGTTGTTTTCTCTCACTCCATCTCTCTGTTGTTTTCTCTCACTCCATCTCTCTGTTGTTTTCTCTCACTCCATCTCTCTGTTGTTTTCTCTCACTCCGTCTCTCTGTTGTTTTCTCTCACTCCATCTCTCTGTTGTTTTCTCTCACTCCATCTCTCTGTTGTTTTCTCTCACTCCATCTCTCTGTTGTTTTCTCTCACTCCATCTCTCTGTTGTTTTCTCTCACTCCATCTCTCTGTTGTTTTCTCTCACTCCATCTCTCTGTTGTTTTCTCTCACTCCATCTCTCTGTTGTTTTCTCTCACTCCATCTCTCTGTTGTTTTCTCTCACTCCATCTCTCTGTTGTTTTCTCTCACTCCATCTCTCTGTTGTTTTCTCTCACTCCATCTCTCTGTTGTTTTCTCTCACTCCATCTCTCTGTTGTTTTCTCTCACTCCATCTCTCTGGTGTTTTCTCTCACTCCGTCTCTCTGTTGTTTTCTCTCACTCCATCTCTCTGTTGTTTTCTCTCACTCCATCTCTCTGTTGTTTCCTCTCACTCCATCTCTCTGTTGTTTTCTCTCACTCCATCTCTCTGTTGTTTTCTCTCACTCCATCTCTCTGTTGTTTTCTCTCACTCCATCTCTCTGTTGTTTTCTCTCACTTCGTCTCTCTGTTGTTTTCTCTCACTCCATCTCTCTGTTGTTTTCTCTCGCTCCATCTCTCTGTTGTTTTCTCTCACTCCATCTCTCTGTTGTTTTCTCTCCACTCCGTCTCTCTGTTGTTTTCTCTCACTCCATCTCTCTGTTGTTTTCTCTCACTCCGTCTCTCTGTTGTTTTCTCTCACTCCATCTCTCTGTTGTTTTCTCTCGCTCCATCTCTCTGTTGTTTTCTCTCACTCCATCTCTCTGTTGTTTTCTCTCACTCCATCTCTCTGTTGTTTTCTCTCACTCCATCTCTCTGTTGTTTTCTCTCACTCCATCTCTCTGTTGTTTCCTCTCACTCCATCTCTCTGTTGTTTTCTCTCACTCCATCTCTCTGTTGTTTCCTCTCACTCCATCTCTCTGTTGTTTTCTCTCACTCCATCTCTCTGTTGTTTTCTCTCACTCCATCTCTCTGTTGTTTTCTCTCACTCCGTCTCTCTGTTGTTTTCTCTCACTCCATCTCTCTGTTGTTTTCTCTCACTTCGTCTCTCTGTTGTTTTCTCTCACTCCATCTCTCTGTTGTTTTCTCTCACTCCGTCTCTCTGTTGTTTTCTCTCACTCCATCTCTCTGTTGTTTTCTCTCACTCCGTCTCTCTGTTGTTTTCTCTCACTCCATCTCTCTGTTGTTTTCTCTCACTTCGTCTCTCTGTTGTTTTCTCTCACTCCGTCTCTCTGTTGTTTCCTCTCACTCCATCTCTCTGTTGTTTTCTCTCACTCCATCTCTCTGTTGTTTCCTCTCACTCCATCTCTCTGTTGTTTCCTCTCACTCCATCTCTCTGTTGTTTCCTCTCACTCCATCTCTCTGTTGTTTTCTCTCACTCCATCTCTCTGTTGTTTTCTCTCACTCCATCTCTCTGTTGTTTTCTCTCACTCCATCTCTCTGTTGTTTCCTCTCACTCCATCTCTCTGTTGTTTTCTCTCACTCCATCTCTCTGTTGTTTTCTCTCACTCCATCTCTCTGTTGTTTTCTCTCACTCCATCTCTCTGTTGTTTTCTCTCACTCCATCTCTCTGTTGTTTTCTCTCACTCCATCTCTCTGTTGTTTTCTCTCACTCCATCTCTCTGTTGTTTTCTCTCACTCCATCTCTCTGTTGTTTTCTCTCACTCCATCTCTCTGTTGTTTTCTCTCACTCCGTCTCTCTGTTGTTTTCTCTCGCTCCATCTCTCTGTTGTTTTCTCTCACTCCATCTCTCTGTTGTTTTCTCTCACTCCGTCTCTCTGTTGTTTTCTCTCACTCCATCTCTCTGTTGTTTCCTCTCACTCCATCTCTCTGTTGTTTCCTCTCACTCCATCTCTCTGTTGTTTTCTCTCACTCCATCTCTCGGTTGTTTTCTCTCACTCCATCTCTGTTGTTTTCTCTCACTCCGTCTCTCTGTTGTTTCCTCTCACTCCGTCTCTCTGTTGTTTCCTCTCACTCCGTCTCTCTGTTGTTTTCTCTCACTCCATCTCTCTGTTGTTTCCTCTCACTCCATCTCTCTGTTGTTTTCTCTCACTCCATCTCTCTGTTGTTTTCTCTCACTCCATCTCTGTGTTGTTTTCTCTCACTCCATTTCTCTGTTGTTTTCTCTCACTCCGTCTCTCTGTTGTTTCCTCTCACTCCGTCTCTCTGTTGTTTCCTCTCACTCCGTCTCTCTGTTGTTTTCTCTCACTCCATCTCTCTGTTGTTTCCTCTCACTCCATCTCTCTGTTGTTTTCTCTCACTCCATCTCTCTGTTGTTTTCTCTCACTCCATCTCTCTGTTGTTTCCTCTCACTCCATCTCTCTGTTGTTTTCTCTCACTCCATCTCTCTGTTGTTTTCTCTCACTCCATCTCTCTGTTGTTTTCTCTCACTCCATCTCTCTGTTGTTTCCTCTCACTCCATCTCTCGGTTGTTTTCTCTCACTCCATCTCTCTGTTGTTTTCTCTCACTCCGTCTCTCTGTTGTTTTCTCTCACTCCATCTCTCTGTTGTTTTCTCTCTCCTCCATCTCTCTGTTGTTTTCTCTCACTCCATCTCTCTGTTGTTTTCTCTCACTCCATCTCTCTGTTGTTTTCTCTCACTCCATCTCTCTGTTGTTTTCTCTCACTCCGTCTCTCTGTTGTTTTCTCTCACTCCGTCTCTCTGTTGTTTTCTCTCACTCCATCTCTCTGTTGTTTTCTCTCACTCCGTCTCTCTGTTGTTTTCTCTCACTCCATCTCTCTGTTGTTTTCTCTCACTCCGTCTCTCTGTTGTTTTCTCTCACTCCGTCTCTCTGTTGTTTTCTCTCACTCCATCTCTCTGTTGTTTTCTCTCACTCCATCTCTCTGTTGTTTTCTCTCACTCCATCTCTCTGTTGTTTTCTCTCACTCCATCTCTCTGTTGTTTTCTCTCACTCCATCTCTCTGTTGTTTTCTCTCACTCCATCTCTCTGTTGTTTCCTCTCACTCCATCTCTCTGTTGTTTTCTCTCACTCCATCTCTCTGTTGTTTTCTCTCACTCCATCTCTCTGTTGTTTTCTCTCACTCCATCTCTCTGTTGTTTTCTCTCACTCCATCTCTCTGTTGTTTTCTCTCACTCCATCTCTCTGTTGTTTTCTCTCACTCCATCTCTCTGTTGTTTTCTCTCACTCCATCTCTCTGTTGTTTCCTCTCACTCCATCTCTCTGTTGTTTTCTCTCACTCCATCTCTCTGTTGTTTTCTCTCACTCCATCTCTCTGTTGTTTTCTCTCACTCCATTTCTCTGGTGTTTTCTCTCACTCCATCTCTCTGTTGTTTTCTCTCACTCCATCTCTCTGTTGTTTCCTCTCACTCCATCTCTCTGTTGTTTTCTCTCACTCCATCTCTCTGTTGTTTTCTCTCACTCCATCTCTCTGTTGTTTTCTCTCACTCCATCTCTCTGTTGTTTTCTCTCACTCCATCTCTCTGTTGTTTTCTCTCACTCCATCTCTCTGTTGTTTCCTCTCACTCCATCTCTCTGTTGTTTTCTCTCACTCCATCTCTCTGTTGTTTTCTCTCACTCCATCTCTCTGTTGTTTTCTCTCACTCCATCTCTCTGTTGTTTTCTCTCACTCCATCTCTCTGTTGTTTTCTCTCACTCCATCTCTCGGTTGTTTTCTCTCACTCCATCTCTGTTGTTTTCTCTCACTCCATCTCTCTGTTGTTTTCTCTCACTCCATCTCTGTTGTTTTCTCTCACTCCATCTCTCTGTTGTTTTCTCTCACTCCATCTCTCTGTTGTTTTCTCTCACTCCATCTCTCTGTTGTTTTCTCTCACTCCATCTCTCTGTTGTTTTCTCTCACTCCATCTCTCTGTTGTTTTCTCTCACTCCATCTCTCGGTTGTTTTCTCTCACTCCGTCTCTCTGTTGTTTTCTCTCACTCCGTCTCTCTGTTGTTTTCTCTCACTCCGTCTCTCTGTTGTTTTCTCTCACTCCATCTCTCTGTTGTTTTCTCTCACTCCATCTCTCGGTTGTTTTCTCTCACTCCATCTCTGTTGTTTTCTCTCTCCGTCTCTCTGTTGTTTTCTCTCACTCCATCTCTCTGTTGTTTTCTCTCACTCCATCTCTCTGTTGTTTTCTCTCACTCCATCTCTCTGTTGTTTTCTCTCACTCCGTCTCTCTGTTGTTTTCTCTCACTCCATCTCTCTGTTGTTTTCTCTCACTCCGTCTCTCTGTTGTTTTCTCTCACTCCATCTCTCTGTTGTTTTCTCTCACTCCATCTCTGTTGTTTTCTCTCACTCCATCTCTCGGTTGTTTTCTCTCACTCCGTCTCTCTGTTGTTTTCTCTCACTCCGTCTCTCTGTTGTTTTCTCTCACTCCATCTCTCTGTTGTTTTCTCTCACTCCATCTCTCTGTTGTTTTCTCTCACTCCATCTCTCTGTTGTTTTCTCTCACTCCATCTCTCTGTTGTTTTCTCTCACTCCATCTCTCTGTTGTTTTCTCTCACTCCATCTCTCTGTTGTTTTCTCTCACTCCGTCTCTCTGTTGTTTTCTCTCACTCCATCTCTCTGTTGTTTTCTCTCACTCCATCTCTCTGTTGTTTTCTCTCACTCCATCTCTCTGTTGTTTTCTCTCACTCCATCTCTCTGTTGTTTTCTCTCACTCCGTCTCTCTGTTGTTTTCTCTCACTCCATCTCTCTGTTGTTTTCTCTCACTCCGTCTCTCTGTTGTTTTCTCTCACTCCGTCTCTGTTGTTTTCTCTCACTCCATCTCTCTGTTGTTTTCTCTCACTCCGTCTCTCTGTTGTTTTCTCTCACTCCGTCTCTCTGTTGTTTTCTCTCACTCCGTCTCTCTGTTGTTTTCTCTCACTCCGTCTCTCTGTTGTTTTCTCTCACTCCGTCTCTCTGTTGTTTTCTCTCACTCCGTCTCTCTGTTGTTTTCTCTCACTCCATCTCTCTGTTGTTTTCTCTCACTCCATCTCTCTGTTGTTTTCTCTCACTCCGTCTCTCTGTTGTTTTCTCTCACTCCATCTCTCTGTTGTTTTCTCTCACTCCGTCTCTCTGTTGTTTTCTCTCACTCCATCTCTCTGTTGTTTTCTCTCACTCCATCTCTCTGTTGTTTTCTCTCACTCCATCTCTCTGTTGTTTTCTCTCACTCCATCTCTCTGTTGTTTTCTCTCACTCCATCTCTCTGTTGTTTTCTCTCACTCCGTCTCTCTGTTGTTTTCTCTCACTCCATCTCTCTGTTGTTTTCTCTCACTCCATCTCTCTGTTGTTTTCTCTCACTCCATCTCTCTGTTGTTTTCTCTCACTCCGTCTCTCTGTTGTTTTCTCTCACTCCATCTCTCTGTTGTTTCCTCTCACTCCATCTCTGTTGTTTTCTCTCACTCCGTCTCTCTGTTGTTTTCTCTCACTCCATCTCTCTGTTGTTTTCTCTCACTCCATCTCTCTGTTGTTTTCTCTCACTCCATCTCTCTGTTGTTTTCTCTCACTCCATCTCTCTGTTGTTTTCTCTCACTCCATCTCTCGGTTGTTTTCTCTCACTCCATCTCTGTTGTTTTCTCTCACTCCGTCTCTCTGTTGTTTTCTCTCACTCCATCTCTCTGGTGTTTTCTCTCGCTCCGTCTCTCTGGTGTTTTCTCTCACTCCATCTCTCTGTTGTTTTCTCTCACTCCGTCTCTCTGGTGTTTTCTCTCACTCCGTCTCTCTGGTGTTTTCTCTCGCTCCATCTCTCTGTTGTTTTCTCTCACTCCGTCTCTCTGGTGTTTTCTCTCGCTCCATCTCTCTGTTGTTTTCTCTCACTTCGTCTCTCTGTTGTTTTCTCTCACTTCGTCTCTCTGGTGTTTTCTCTCACTCCGTCTCTCTGGTGTTTTCTCTCGCTCCGTCTCTCTGGTGTTTTCTCTCGCTCCGTCTCTCTGGTGTTTTCTCTCGCTCCGTCTCTCTGGTGTTTTCTCTCGCTCCGTCTCTCTGGTGTTTTCTCTCACTCCGTCTCTCTGGTGTTTTCTCTCACTCCGTCTCTCTGGTGTTTTCTCTCACTCCGTCTCTCTGGTGTTTTCTCTCGCTCCGTCTCTCTGGTGTTTTCTCTCGCTCCGTCTCTCTGGTGTTTTCTCTCACTCCGTCTCTCTGGTGTTTTCTCTCGCTCCGTCTCTCTGGTGTTTTCTCTCACTCCGTCTCTCTGGTGTTTTCTCTCACTCCGTCTCTCTGGTGTTTTCTCTCACTCCGTCTCTCTGGTGTTTTCTCTCGCTCCGTCTCATTCTCTCGCTCCATCTCTCTGGTGTTTTCTCTCGCTCCGTCTCATTCTCTCACTCCGTCTCTCTGGTGTTTTCTCTCGCTCCGTCTCTCTGTTGTTTTCTCTCACTCCGTCTCTCTGTTGTTTTCTCTCACTCCGTCTCTCTGTTGTTTTCTCTCACTCCATCTCTCTGTTGTTTTCTCTCACTCCATCTCTCTGTTGTTTTCTCTCACTCCGTCTCTCTGTTGTTTTCTCTCACTCCATCTCTCTGTTGTTTTCTCTCACTCCGTCTCTCTGTTGTTTTCTCTCACTCCGTCTCTCTGTTGTTTTCTCTCACTCCATCTCTGGTGTTTTCTCTCACTCCATCTCTCTGTTGTTTTCTCTCACTCCGTCTCTCTGTTGTTTTCTCTCACTCCATCTCTCTGTTGTTTCCTCTCACTCCATCTCTCGGTTGTTTTCTCTCACTCCATCTCTGGTGTTTTCTCTCACTCCATCTCTCTGTTGTTTTCTCTCACTCCGTCTCTCTGTTGTTTTCTCTCACTCCATCTCTCTGTTGTTTTCTCTCACTCCATCTCTCTGTTGTTTTCTCTCACTCCATCTCTCTGTTGTTTTCTCTCACTCCATCTCTCTGTTGTTTTCTCTCACTCCGTCTCTCTGTTGTTTTCTCTCACTCCATCTCTGTTGTTTTCTCTCACTCCGTCTCTCTGTTGTTTTCTCTCACTCCATCTCTCTGTTGTTTTCTCTCACTCCGTCTCTCTGTTGTTTTCTCTCACTTCGTCTCTCTGTTGTTTTCTCTCACTCCATCTCTCGGTTGTTTTCTCTCACTTCGTCTCTCTGTTGTTTTCTCTCACTTCGTCTCTCTGTTGTTTTCTCTCACTCCGTCTCTCTGTTGTTTTCTCTCACTCCGTCTCTCTGTTGTTTTCTCTCACTTCGTCTCTCTGTTGTTTTCTCTCACTTTTTCTCTCTGTTGTTTTCTCTCACTCCATCTCTCTGTTGTTTTCTCTCACTTCGTCTCTCTGTTGTTTTCTCTCACTCCATCTCTCTGTTGTTTTCTCTCACTTCGTCTCTCTGTTGTTTTCTCTCACTCCATCTCTCTGTTGTTTTCTCTCACTCCGTCTCTCTGTTGTTTTCTCTCACTTCGTCTCTCTGTTGTTTTCTCTCACTTCGTCTCTCTGTTGTTTTCTCTCACTTCGTCTCTCTGTTGTTTTCTCTCACTTCGTCTCTCTGTTGTTTTCTCTCACTCCGTCTCTCTGTTGTTTTCTCTCACTTCGTCTCTCTGTTGTTTTCTCTCACTCCGTCTCTCTGTTGTTTTCTCTCACTCCATCTCTCTGTTGTTTTCTCTCACTCCATCTCTGTTGTTTTCTCTCACTCCATCTCTCTGTTGTTTTCTCTCACTCCATCTCTCTGTTGTTTTCTCTCACTCCATCTCTCTGTTGTTTTCTCTCACTCCATCTCTCTGGTGTTTCCTCGCTCCATCTCTCTGTTGTTTTCTCTCACTCCATCTCTGTTGTTTTCTCTCACTCCATCTCTCTGTTGTTTTCTCTCACTCCATCTCTCTGGTGTTTTCAATCGCTCCATCTCTCTGTTGTTTTCTCTCACTTCGTCTCTCTGTTGTTTTCTCTCACTTCGTCTCTCTGGTGTTTTCTCTCACTCCGTCTCTCTGGTGTTTTCTCTCACTCCGTCTCTCTGGTGTATTCTCTCGCTCCGTCTCTCTGGTGTTTTCTCTCGCTCCGTCTCTCTGGTGTTTTCTCTCGCTCCGTCTCATTCTCTCACTCCATCTCTCTGGTGTTTTCTCTCACTCCGTCTCTCTGTTGTTATCTCTCGCTCCATCTCTCTGGTGTTTTCTCTCGCTCCATCTCTCTGGTGTTTTCTCTCGCTCCGTCTCTCTGGTGTTTTCTCTCACTCCGTCTCTCTGGTGTTTTCTCTCGCTCCGTCTCATTCTCTCACTCCATCTCTCTGGTGTTTTCTCTCACTCCGTCTCTCTGGTGTTTTCTCTCGCTCCGTCTCATTCTCTCACTCCATCTCTCTGGTGTTTTCTCTCGCTCCATCTCTCTGGTGTTTTCTCTCGCTCCGTCTCATTCTCTCACTCCATCTCTCTGGTGTTTTCTCTCGCTCCATCTCTCTGGTGTTTTCTCTCACTCCGTCTCTCTGGTGTTTTCTCTCACTCCGTCTCTCTGGTGTTTTCTCTCACTCCATCTCTTTCTCTCGCTCCGTCTCTTTGGTGTTTTCTCTCACTCCGTCTCATTCTCTCGCTCCGTCTCTCTGGTGTTTTCTCTCACTCCGTCTCTTTCTCTCGCTCCGTCTCTTTCTCTCGCTCCGTCTCTCTGGTGTTTTCTCTCACTCCGTCTCTCTGGTGTTTTCTCTCACTCCATCTCTTTCTCTCGCTCCGTCTCTCTGTTGTTTTCTCTCACTCCGTCTCTTTCTCTCGCTCCGTCTCTCTGGTGTTTTCTCTCGCTCCGTCTCTCTGGTGTTTTCTCTCACTCCGTCTCTTTCTCTCGCTCCGTCTCTCTGTTGTTTTCTCTCGCTCCGTCTCTCTGGTGTTTTCTCTCACTCCATCTCTTTCTCTCGCTCCGTCTCTTTGGTGTTTTCTCTCACTCCGTCTCTTTCTCTCGCTCCGTCTCTCTGGTGTTTTCTCTCGCTTCGTCTCTTTGGTGTTTTCTCTCACTCCATCTCTTTCTCTCGCTCCGTCTCTCTGGTGTTTTCTCTCGCTCCGTCTCTCTGGTGTTTTCTCTCACTCCGTCTCTCTGGTGTTTTCTCTCACTCCGTCTCTCTGGTGTTTTCTCTCACTCCATCTCTTTCTCTCGCTCCGTCTCTTTGGTGTTTTCTCTCACTCCGTCTCTTTCTCTCGCTCCGTCTCTCTGGTGTTTTCTCTCACTCCGTCTCATTCTCTCGCTCCGTCTCTCTGGTGTTTTCTCTCGCTCCGTCTCTTTGGTGTTTTCTCTCACTCCATCTCTTTCTCTCGCTCCGTCTCTTTGGTGTTTTCTCTCACTCCGTCTCTTTCTCTCGCTCCGTCTCTTTGGTGTTTTCTCTCGTCTCCGTCTCTTTCTCTCGCTCCGTCTCTCTGGTGTTTTCTCTCACTCCATCTCTTTCTCTCACTCCGTCTCTTTCTCTCGCTCCGTCTCTCTGGTGTTTTCTCTCACTCCGTCTCTTTCTCTCACTCCATCTCTTTCTCTCGCTCCGTCTCTTTGGTGTTTTCTCTCACTCCATCTCTTTCTCTCGCTCCGTCTCTCTGGTGTTTTCTCTCACTCCATCTCTTTCTCTCACTCCGTCTCTTTCTCTCGCTCCGTCTCTCTGGTGTTTTCTCTCACTCCGTCTCTTTCTCTCGCTCCGTCTCTCTGGTGTTTTTCTCTCGCTCCGTCTCTTTGGTGTTTTCTCTCACTCCGTCTCTTTCTCTCGCTCCGTCTCTTTGGTGTTTTCTCTCACTCCGTCTCTTTCTCTCGCTCCGTCTCTTTGGTGTTTTCTCTCACTCCGTCTCTTTCTCTCGCTCCGTCTCTCTGGTGTTTTCTCTCACTCCGTCTCTTTCTCTCACTCCGTCTCTTTCTCTCACTCCGTCTCTTTCTCTCACTCCGTCTCTTTCTCTCACTCCATCTCTTTCTCTCGCTCCGTCTCTTTGGTGTTTTCTCTCACTCCATCTCTTTCTCTCGCTCCGTCTCTCTGGTGTTTTCTCTCACTCCATCTCTTTCTCTCACTCCGTCTCTTTCTCTCGCTCCGTCTCTCTGGTGTTTTCTCTCCTCCATCTCTTTCTCTCACTCCGTCTCTTTCTCTCGCTCCGTCTCTCTGGTGTTTTCTCTCACTCCGTCTCTCTGGTGTTTTCTCTCACTCCGTCTCTTTCTCTCGCTCCGTCTCTTTGGTGTTTTCTCTCACTCCATCTCTTTCTCTCGCTCCGTCTCTCTGGTGTTTTCTCTCACTCCGTCTCTTTCTCTCGCTCCGTCTCTTTGGTGTTTTCTCTCACTCCATCTCTTTCTCTCGCTCCGTCTCTCTGGTGTTTTCTCTCACTCCGTCTCTTTCTCTCGCTCCGTCTCTCTGGTGTTTTCTCTCACTCCGTCTCTTTCTCTCGCTCCGTCTCTCTGGTGTTTTCTCTCACTCCATCTCTTTCTCTCACTCCGTCTCTTTCTCTCGCTCCGTCTCTCTGGTGTTTTCTCTCACTCCATCTCTTTCTCTCACTCCGTCTCTTTCTCTCGCTCCGTCTCTCTGGTGTTTTCTCTCACTCCATCTCTTTCTCTCACTCCGTCTCTTTCTCTCGCTCCGTCTCTCTGGTGTTTTCTCTCGCTCCGTCTCTCTGGTGTTTTCTCTCACTCCATCTCTTTCTCTCACTCCGTCTCTTTCTCTCGCTCCGTCTCTCTGGTGTTTTCTCTCACTCCATCTCTTTCTCTCTCCGTCTCTTTCTCTCGCTCCGTCTCTCTGGTGTTTTCTCTCACTCCATCTCTTTCTCTCACTCCGTCTCTTTCTCTCGCTCCGTCTCTCTGGTGTTTTCTCTCGCTCCGTCTCTCTGGTGTTTTCTCTCACTCCATCTCTTTCTCTCACTCCGTCTCTTTCTCTCGCTCCGTCTCTCTGGTGTTTTCTCTCACTCCATCTCTTTCTCTCACTCCGTCTCTTTCTCTCACTCCGTCTCTCTGGTGTTTTCTCTCACTCCGTCTCTTTCTCTCGCTCCGTCTCTTTGGTGTTTTCTCTCACTCCGTCTCTTTCTCTCACTCCGTCTCTCTGGTGTTTTCTCTCGCTCCGTCTCTCTGGTGTTTTCTCTCACTCCGTCTCTTTCTCTCGCTCGTCTCTTTGGTGTTTTCTCTCACTCCATCTCTTTCTCTCACTCCGTCTCTTTCTCTCGCTCCGTCTCTCTGGTGTTTTCTCTCACTCCATCTCTTTCTCTCACTCCGTCTCTTTCTCTCGCTCCGTCTCTCTGGTGTTTTCTCTCACTCCATCTCTTTCTCTCTCCGTCTCTTTCTCTCGCTCCGTCTCTCTGGTGTTTTCTCTCACTCCATCTCTTTCTCTCACTCCTCTCTTTCTCTCGCTCCGTCTCTCTGGTGTTTTCTCTCACTCCATCTCTTTCTCTCTCCGTCTCTTTCTCTCGCTCCGTCTCTCTGGTGTTTTCTCTCACTCCATCTCTTTCTCTCACTCCGTCTCTCTGGTGTTTTTCTCTCACTCCGTCTCTTTCTCTCACTCCGTCTCTTTCTCTCGCTCCGTCTCTCTGGTGTTTTCTCTCGCTCCGTCTCTTTGGTGTTTTCTCTCACTCCGTCTCATTCTCTCACTCCGTCTCTCTGGTGTTTTCTCTCACTCCGTCTCTTTCTCTCACTCCGTCTCTCTGGTGTTTTCTCTCGCTTCGTCTCTTTGGTGTTTTCTCTCACTCCATCTCTTTCTCTCGCTCCGTCTCTCTGGTGTTTTCTCTCACTCCGTCTCTCTGGTGTTTTCTCTCACTCCGTCTCTTTCTCTCGCTCCGTCTCTCTGGTGTTTTCTCTCACTCCGTCTCATTCTCTCTCTCCGTCTCTCTGGTGTTTTCTCTCGCTCCGTCTCTCTGGTGTTTTCTCTCACTCCTCCGTCTCTTTCTCTCACTCCGTCTCTCTGGTGTTTTCTCTCGCTCCGTCTCTCTGGTGTTTTCTCTCACTCCATCTCTTTCTCTCACTCCGTCTCTCTGGTGTTTTCTCTCACTCCGTCTCTCTGGTGTTTTCTCTCACTCCGTCTCTTTCTCTCGCTCCGTCTCTCTGGTGTTTTCTCTCACTCCGTCTCTCTGGTGTTTTCTCTCACTCCGTCTCTTTCTCTCGCTCCGTCTCTCTGGTGTTTTCTCTCGCTCCGTCTCTCTGGTGTTTTCTCTCACTCCGTCTCTCTGGTGTTTTCTCTCACTCCGTCTCACTGGTGTTTTCTCTCACTCCGTCTCTTTCTCTCGCTCCGTCTCTCTGGTGTTTTCTCTCACTCCGTCTCTCTGGTGTTTTCTCTCGCTCCGTCTCTCTGGTGTTTTCTCTCACTCCGTCTCTCTGGTGTTTTCTCTCACTCCGTCTCTCTGGTGTTTTCTCTCGCTCCGTCTCTCTGGTGTTTTCTCTCGCTCCGTCTCTCTGGTGTTTTCTCTCGCTCCGTCTCTCTGGTGTTTTCTCTCACTCCGTCTCACTGGTGTTTTCTCTCACTCCGTCTCTTTCTCTCGCTCCGTCTCTCTGGTGTTTTCTCTCACTCCGTCTCTCTGGTGTTTTCTCTCGCTCCGTCTCTCTGGTGTTTTCTCTCACTCCGTCTCTCTGGTGTTTTCTCTCACTCCGTCTCTCTGGTGTTTTCTCTCGCTCCGTCTCATTCTCTCGCTCCGTCTCTCTGGTGTTTTCTCTCACTCCGTCTCTTTCTCTCGCTCCGTCTCTCTGGTGTTTTCTCTCGCTCCGTCTCATTCTCTCGCTCCGTCTCTCTGGTGTTTTCTCTCACTCCGTCTCATTCTCTCGCTCCGTCTCTCTGGTGTTTTCTCTCGCTCCGTCTCTCTGGTGTTTTCTCTCACTCCGTCTCATTCTCTCGCTCCGTCTCTCTGGTGTTTTCTCTCGCTCCGTCTCTTTCTCTCGCTCCGTCTCTCTGGTGTTTTCTCTCGCTTCGTCTCTTTGGTGTTTTCTCTCACTCCATCTCTTTCTCTCGCTCTGTCTCTCTGGTGTTTTCTCTCACTCCGTCTCTTTGGTGTTTTCTCTCACTCCGTCTCTTTCTCTCACTCCGTCTCTCTGGTGTTTTCTCTCACTCCGTCTCTTTCTCTCACTCCGTCTCTTTCTCTCGCTCCGTCTCTCTGGTGTTTTCTCTCGCTCCGTCTCTTTGGTGTTTTCTCTCACTCCGTCTCTTTCTCTCGCTCCGTCTCTCTGGTGTTTTCTCTCACTCCGTCTCTCTGGTGTTTTCTCTCACTCCATCTCTTTCTCTCGCTCCGTCTCTCTGGTGTTTTCTCTCACTCCGTCTCTCTGGTGTTTTCTCTCACTCCGTCTCTTTCTCTCACTCCGTCTCTCTGGTGTTTTCTCTCACTCCGTCTCTCTGGTGTTTTCTCTCACTCCGTCTCTCTGGTGTTTTCTCTCGCTCCGTCTCATTCTCTCGCTTCGTCTCTCTGGTGTTTTCTCTCACTCCGTCTCTCTGGTGTTTTCTCTCACTCCGTCTCTTTCTCTCGCTCCGTCTCTCTGGTGTTTTCTCTCACTCCGTCTCTCTGGTGTTTTCTCTCACTCCGTCTCTCTGGTGTTTCTCTCGTCTCTTTCTCTCGTCTCATTCTCTCGCTTCGTCTCTCTGGTGTTTTCTCTCACTCCGTCTCACTGGTGTTTTCTCTCACTCCATCTCTTTCTCTCACTCCGTCTCTCTGGTGTTTTCTCTCACTCCGTCTCTTTCTCTCACTCCGACTCTCTGGTGTTTTCTCTCACTCCGTCTCTCTGGTGTTTTCTCTCACTCCATCTCTCTGGTGTTTTCTCTCGCTCCGTCTCTCTGGTGTTTTCTCTCACTCCGTCTCTCTGGTGTTTTCTCTCACTCCGTCTCTCTGGTGTTTTCTCTCGCTCCGTCTCATTCTCTCGCTCCGTCTCTCTGGTGTTTTCTCTCACTCCGTCTCATTCTCTCGCTCCGTCTCTCTGGTGTTTTCTCTCACTCCGTCTCATTCTCTCGCTCCGTCTCTCTGGTGTTTTCTCTCGCTCCGTCTCTCTGGTGTTTTCTCTCACTCCGTCTCTCTGGTGTTTTCTCTCACTCCGTCTCTCTGGTGTTTTCTCTCGCTCCGTCTCATTCTCTCGCTCCGTCTCTCTGGTGTTTTCTCTCACTCCGTCTCATTCTCTCGCTCCGTCTCTCTGGTGTTTTCTCTCACTCCGTCTCATTCTCTCGCTCCGTCTCTCTGGTGTTTTCTCTCACTCCGTCTCTCTGGTGTTTTCTCTCACTCCGTCTCATTCTCTCGCTCCGTCTCTCTGGTGTTTTCTCTCGCTCCGTCTCTTTGGTGTTTTCTCTCACCCTGAAAACCTCTAATATATCGGCTGTGGATAATGAACAGCCACTGTGGCTCTGCTGACAAATGTCAGACAATAGAAAGAGAGGAGGAGGGAGGGAGGGAGGGAGACAAAAAAGAAAGAGATGTACAGTATAAGACGTGCCGTTCCGTCTCATTTCTCCCATTACTGCTCAGTGACGCAAGCTTCTCCCACGATTCTCTCAGTACTCTATTAAACATGGCTGAATGGCAGCACTAGTCTGTGATCCTCTGGCAGAGAGATCAAAGAGAGAGGCTTTCCTCATCCTTGCCTCTGTCAGGGAGGAGGGAAGTGGGTTATCTGCAGAGGAGGAGACTGGAAGAGAGGAGAGGAGGATAGAAAAGAGGGAAGGGGTGATCTTGTATCTCTGGATCCCATTCCCACCCCTCCCCCACTGCATGGTTGTGCTGCTGGGGGCTCTCCCCTCCACTCTGCTCCACTTTCCTTCAAATCATGTGTGCTATGTACAGCATGTTGCTGAGGCTGACAGACTAGAAGTAGGGGAAAAGAGAGAGACAGGAGGGGAGAAAGAGAAAGGGAGGGAGAGAGAGAGGAGGGGAGAGAAAGGGAGGGAGAGAGAGGAGGAGAGTGAGAAAGGGAGAGAGAGAGAGAGACAGGAGGGGAGAGAGAGAAAGGGAGGGAGAGAGAGCGAGAGAGAGAGAGAGGAGGAAAAAGAGAGAGAGAATGGAGACAGGAGGAAAAAGAGAGAGAGAATGGAGACAGGAGGAGAATGGAGACAAAGAGAGAGAGAATGAAGACAGGGGGAAAGAGAGAGAGAGAATGGAGACAGGAGGAAAGAGAGAGAGAGAGAATGGAGACAGGAGGAAAGAGAGAGAGAGAGAATGGAGACAGGAGGAAAGAGAGAGAGAGAGAATGGAGACAGGAGGAAAGAGAGAGAGAATGGAGACAGGAGGAAAGAGAGAGAGACAGGAGGAAAGAGAGAGAGACTTAGGGAGAGAGAGAGCCAGTGAGAGAGAGAGCCAGGGAGAGAGAGAGCCAGGGAGAGACTTAGGGAGAGAGAGAGTCAGTGAGAGAGAGAGAGCCAGGGAGAGAAACTTAGAGAGAGATCCAGGAAGAGAGATAGAGAGAGAAGAGAGCTGCAGCAGATAGAGAGTAGTAGAGTGAGATGAATACAGTGGAGGATCCCCCCTCCAGTCAGATGAGCATCGCAGTGCTTTACCTTTTTTCTCTCCTCCTCCTCTCTCCATCCCACTATTTCTTCCCTCCTCCCCTTCTTGTCTATTATTCATCAGTGCTCAGAGCCCCCCTCAGCTCCAAATCTAGCTCATAGCTCCAGCTGCAGCCCAGTTCTGTGGATCTCCTAGCCTAGGACGGAACCACTAACACTGACTACAGCTACAGTCTGCTTCCTTCTCCTCTTTGGTATTGGTATTTGGTATCCTCTTGCCTAGACATGGAGAGCCTCACTGAGACATCTGCTGAGAGAGAGAGCGACCAGCCATCTTTAACTAGCTGTTCTATTAGCCGTTGAGCCAGAAAGCCAAGGGAGCAGAGAAGAGGAGAGAAGAGGAGGATTATTTTTAGCACTAAAGGAGTCCCGTTCATCTGCCTCTCTCTATTTTACCACGCTGGATTACAGTAGTTCTGCGGCTGTTGCTGCTGGCTCTCTGTCCTATAGGGAGGGAAAAACCGGTTCCAAAATGCCTGAAGCTAACTACCTGCTGTCTGTGTCTTGGGGTTACATTAAGGTGTGTACTGTACTGCTAGCTGACATAGCTGCTCAGGATAACATGCCATGACATCATATTTACCTTCTGGTTTTGGTGTTTGAGCTGTTATAGTATTTTGGTGATGTTTTGATGATGTTTTGGAGGGTGTAGTTGTGTGGTTGTGTTCTATGCAGTGTGGTGGTTGTTTGGTCCTAGGTGGTCTGATGTTATGTAGCTGAGCTGAGGCTCCATCTTGGTTGCATCTTTGCAGAACACAATAGTGCTGTGGATGGGGCTAGGAATCTCTCTCTCTGACACACAGACAGTGCTACTGTTGCTGCAGAGGCGGGGCTTCCCTACAGCTGTGTTGTATGCATGGTTTTCTCATAGGCTGTATAATACACTGCAGATCTGCAGGTTTTGCAATATGAACCAGAAACCATGAATGTGAAAATAACCAGATGGAATCTGCATAATATTATCCTGGAGGGATTTGATTTGTTGATCTGAAAACAATAAAATTGTTATTTTCCAAATCCCTTTTGTACCGATTGTGTGTAATGTTTAGATATTTGTTTAGAAATGTAGTTTGTTTGTATAAAGCTTGAATGAGCATACAGTAATCACCAGTGACTGTGCTTTTCCATGGTATTCTCCTGCACCATAATGTCTTCCAGGTTTTCCAGTAGTTTCCAGGATGCTGACGTTTTCCCCCTCTCCTCTGTGTCTTCTTTTCCAGTTCAAGAGAATGTTGAACCGGGAGCTGACACACCTCTCCGAGATGAGCCGCTCCGGGAACCAGGTATCCGAGTTCATCTCCAACACCTTTATGGGTAACGACCTGATCTCTCTCTCTCTCTCTCACACACACACACACACACACACACACACACACACACACACACACACACACACACACACACACACACACACACACACACACACACACACACACACACACACACACACACACACACACACACACACACACACACACACACACACACTCTCTCTCTCTTTATGTAAATCCATTGCTTTTGATGTGTGACTGTTCCCACACACTTCTAATAGTCTGCTAAAGATTAATCATGCACACACAATCAATCAAACACACTTTCATACACCCACACTTGTACACACAAATACACATATCTTATATCTCACACATGTGTGTATATAGTATACCGCAGTGTGTGTGTGTGTGGGATTCTCCCTCTATTCTGTCTGAGTCTGGATGCTTGTTGCGGGGGTGTACTGTAAAACCCTGCCCCATTACCTCTTGTTAGTATTCATCCATCACTCCCAAGGCCCATTAAAACAAAACCAGATAGGAAAAGCCTGAAGCTTTGAGGTGGTTGACTGGCTACACACTTCTTAGTGAGGTGCCTCTGCTGCTGGTTGATTGACAGGTAAGCTTGTTAGGCCACATCAGAGCCAGTGGATAGAGAGGGGGGGGTACAGTCGTGACTCTCTGGCTGAATCCCAAATGGTACCCCATTCACTATATAGTGCACTACTGTTGACCAGAACCCTATGGGCTGGCCCTATGGACCCTGGTAAATGTAGTGCAGTACATATGGAATAGGGTGCCATTTAGGACAGAAGATATGTGTGGGAAAGGAGGAAGGACAGAGGCAGGTAGAAGACAGACAATATGGACGCCCGTGGCCTGCTATCTACCTGCATATGTACTGTACCATGTGTGATGCACTGCCATCTGAATCTAGTCCCCTCTAGTCTCCCACTGCAGGGTCTGAGCTCGAAGATGGGGGAGAGAGATTGTGATAGGGGGAGATGGAGAGAGATGGAGAGACTGGTATTACGAGGTGAGGTGGGGGTACAGTGGAACCCCCTCACAGATAACTGAGTCTCCCATTCGGTGACTCATATCCCTTTTAATGTATCTCTGTCTTTCTTCCCCCCATCCCCCCTTCCTTTCTCCATCGCTCCATGCCTGAAGAAGTTAGTGTGTAGATCAGACACAGATGGGAGATGAGTGTTTCTGTCACTCTACCGCTCCATAGTTCCCTGTGGGACCGAGCAGTAGGAGTGGTTTGCTGCAGCTGGTTGGCTACACATTAATATGGGAAAGAGATGCAGAGAAAACATTAGGAAACAGACCAATGATAGTTTGTCCTGAGCTGACCACTGACCATTGATTGGAATTATATTTAGAATTATGTTACAGCAATATCGAGCTCATTGTTTCCTTAGAAAAACAAGGCAAGGGGATAACATTGTTGACATTTATGGCTGCCATTTTCAAGTTTCCCTCTCTACATTTTCCACCCACATTGTTTTTGTATTGTAAGGTCATCCTAGGATGCCTTATTAGAGAGAGAGTTGAACCCTTCATATGTGCGTGCATCATATTGGGCAGCTCATCCCTATGGGACTGTGGGTTGGGGATGATGGTGTGTGTGTGAGGGCCATTCACGTGCAAGGGCTCCTCTCCTCCACAGCTGTTCATTCCACTCATCCCATAACACCCTGGCTGAGCTGGCTCTTTCCGGCTTGCTACCACGGTAACAGCCAGGCATAACCCATTAAGGGAATTTTAAAATCCCAAATCCACCCACACACTCTCTCCATCTCTCTCTTTCTCTCTTTCTCTCTCTCTCTTTCTCTCTCTGGCATTTGGGTTTCACTGATAGCATATAGAGCAGGCTGGAGGTTCAGAATTTCAGCAGAATAAACATAAGAGAAATGGAGAGAGAGAGAGAGGGAAGGGAAAGAAAAGGGAAGGGAAGAGAGGATACCTAGTCAGTTGTACAACTGAATGCATTCAACTGAAATGTATCTTCTACATTTAACCCAAGCCCATGGAGAGGAGAGAGACATGACAATAGTCTGGGCCTCAGGGAATCAAGGTCACATTAACACTCCACCTGCATAGAACATTTTGAATTGGTAAAACCACTTCCTGACTGACTGACTGACTGACTGACTGACTGACTGACTGACTGACAGACAGACAGACAGACAGACAGACAGACAGACAGACAGACAGACAGACAGACAGACAGACAGACAGACAGACAGACAGACAGACAGACAGACAGACAGACAGACAGACAGACAGACAGACGGCCACATGTCAAACAATACAGCTTCATCAGCAACACACTCTAATAAACACACACTCTAATAAACACACACTCTAATAAACACACACTCTAATAAACACACACTACCATTTATGGAGGAAGTGTCTGCTGTGTGCTTATAAAACCAGGTTACCTTTTTATATTATGTGAGGATCCTTATAAAACCCATAAAAAAAACCATTCATAGAGTTCTGGTCCATTGTGTGTGTAAGGGAATGGGAGAGTGGATTTAGTGGCATGTCTGAGAAGCTAGTAGACATTGTCTCAGTGGTGATAATGGTGATAATGAATTACTGTGCCAGTTTATTGCTCTTCCCCTGTTTCCCATGCATCACATGTTATAGCATGCTTAATCGGCCATTTTCTATTATGACTGAAGGAGGAGAGGGAGAGAGAGAGAGAGAGAGAGAGAGAGAGAGAGAGAGAGAGAGAGAGAGAGAGAGAGAGAGAGAGAGAGAGAGAGAGAGAGAGAGAGAGAGAGAGAGAGAGAGAGAGAGAGAGAGGAGGAAAGAGAGAGAGAAGGGAGACAGGAGGAAAGAGAGAGAGAAGGAGGAAAGAGAGAGAAGGGAGTCAGGAGGAAAGAGAGAGAGAAGGGAGACAGGAGGAGAGAGAGAGAAGGGAGACAGGAGGAAAGAGAGAGAGAAGGGAGACAGGAGGAAAGGAGAGAGAAGGGAGACAGGAGGAAAGAGAGAGAGAAGGGAGACAGGAGGAAAGAGAGAGAGAAGGGAGTCAGGAGGAAAGAGAGAGAGAAGGGAGACAGGAGGAAAGAGAGAGAGAGGGAGACAGGAGGAAAGAGAGAGAGAAGGGAGTCAGGAGGAAAGAGAGAGAGAAGGGAGACAGGAGGAAAGAGAGAGAGAAGGGAGACAGGAGGAAAGAGAGAGAGAAGGGAGACAGGAGGAAAGAGAGAGAGAAGGGAGACAGGAGGAAAGAGAGAGAGAAGGGAGACAGGAGGAAAGGAGAGAGAAGGGAGACAGGAGGAAAGAGAGAGAGAAGGGAGACAGGAGGAAAGAGAGAGAGAAGGGAGACAGGAGGAAAGAGAGAGAGAAGGGAGACAGGAGGAAAGAGAGAGAGAAGGGAGACAGGAGGAAAGAGAGAGAGAAGGGAGACAGGAGGAAAGAGAGAGAGAAGGGAGACAGGAGGAAAGAGAGAGAGAAGGGAGACGGGGAGGAAAGAGAGAGAGAAAGGGGAGAGAGAGAGAAAAGGAAGGAAGAGAGAGAGCCAGTGAGAGAGAGAGCCAGGGAGAGAGAGAGCCAGGGAGAGACTTAGGGAGAGAGAGAGTCAGTGAGAGAGAGAGCCAGGGAGAGAGAGAGCCAGGGAGAGAGAGAGCCAGGGAGAGAGAGAGCCAGGGAGAGAGAGCCAGGGAGAGAGAGCCAGGGAGAGAGAGAGCCAGGGAGTGAAACCTAGAGAGAGAGCCAGGGAGAGAGAGAGCCAGGGAGTGAAACTTAGAATTGAATAACCCTCAGAGGAAAGAGACATGTTAGTTCAGCTATGAGAGGCAGCACAGTTAGAGTTCATTGTAATGACATTACTAAACTGAATGGGCCATCGAACCTTCATCCTCTCTTCTCTCTGTGGTCTGACAAACACAATGGCATGGAGTGTCCTAACCCAAAGAGATGTCCTCTCCCCCCGCAGACAAACAGAACGACATGGACATGCCATCTGTGACGCCCAAGGAGAAGGCTGGTCGGGAGAGGAAGAAGCAGCAACAGCTGATGACTCAGATCACTGGAGTGAAGAAGGTCTCTTATGGACCCTCCCTCTCCAACTCCTCCATCTCACGGTTCGGGGTCAAGACGGACAAGGAGGACATGCTCTCCAAGGAACTGGAGGATCTGAATAAGTGGGGTCTGAACATCTTTACCGTGTCAGAGTACTCCGAACATAGACCGCTCACCTGTATCATGTACGCCATCTTCCAGGTAGGTTATAACTGGCTATACACTCCTACACACACACATGCACACCTGCACGCACATATATGCATGCAATGCAGACACACACACACACACGCAGACACACACAGACAATATGCTACAGCTGTACATAGGTACTAAGTCATATCCTTGTGTCCCCTGCAGGAGAGAGACCTGCTGAAGACCTTTAAGATCCCGACAGAGACGTTTGTGGCGTACATGATGACCCTGGAGGACCACTACCATGGAGACGTGGCCTACCACAACAGCCTCCACGCGGCAGATGTGGCCCAGTCCACACACATTCTACTCTCTACACCAGCCCTCGATGTAAGTTACCTAACCCCTAAACCCCACACCAGCCCTCGACCTAAGTTACCAAACCCCTAACCCCAGTCCACACACATCCTACTCTCTACACCAGCCCTCGATGTAAGTTACCATACCCCTAACCCCAGTCCACACACATCCTACTCTCTACACCAGCCCTCGATGTCAGTTACCTAACCCCTAACCCCCACACCAGCCCTCGACCTAAGTTACCAAACCCCTAACCCCAGTCCACACACATCCTGCTCTCTATACCAGCCCTCAACCTAAGTTACCAAACCCCTAACCCCCACACCAGCCCTCGACCTAAGTTACCAAACCCCTAACCCCAGTCCACACACATCCTACTCTCTACACCAGCCCTCGATGTAAGTTACCTAACCCCTAACCCCCACACCAGCCCTCGACCTAAGTGGCTGACACTAGACTTTTCTTTTCTTCACACATCCCCCACACCCTACCATTACCTGACCCTTATACTACACCCTACCATTACCTCACCCTTATACCACACCCTACCATTACCTTACCCTTATACCACACCCTACCATTTCCTCACCCTTATACTACACCCTACCATACCTCACCCGTATCCCACACCCAACCATTACCTCACCCTTATACCACACCCTACCATTACCTGAACCTTATCCCACACCCTACCATTACCTCACCCTTATACCACACCCTACCATTTCCTCACCCTTATACTACACCCTACCATACCTCACCCGTATCCCACACCCAACCATTACCTCACCCTTATCCCACACCCTACCATTACCTGACCCTTATCCCACATCCAACCATTACCTCACCCTTATCCCACACCCAACCATTACCTCACCCTCATCCCTCACTCTAGCCTTACCTCACCTTCATCCCACACCCTGCCATTACCTCACCCTCACCCCACACCCTACCATTACCTCACCCTTATCCCACACCTAACCATTTCCTCACCCTCATCCCACACCCTAGCCTTACCTCACCCTAATCCCATACCCTACCATTACCTCACCCTTACCCCACACCCAACCATTACCTCACCCTTATCCCACATCAGCATTACCTCACCCTTATCACACACCCTACCATTACCTCACCCTTATCCCACACCAGCATTACCTCACCCTTATCCCACACCATACCATTACCTCACCCTTATCCCACATCAGCATTACCTCACCCATATCCCACACCTAAGTGGCTGACACTAGACTTTTCTTTTCTTCACACATCCCCCACACCCTACCATTACCTCACTCTTATACCACACCCTACCATTACCTCACCCTTATACTACACCCTACCATTACCTCACCCTTATACCACACCCTACCATTTCCTCACCCTTATACTACACCCTACCATACCTCACCCGTATCCCACACCCAACCATTACCTCACCCTTATCCCACACCCTACCATTACCTGACCCTTATCCCACATCCAACCATTACCTCACCCTTATCCCACACCCAACCATTACCTCACCCTCATCCCTCACTCTAGCCTTACCTCACCTTCATCCCACACCCTGCCATTACCTCACCCTCACCCCACACCCTACCATTACCTCACCCTTATCCCACACCTAACCATTTCCTCACCCTCATCCCACACCCTAGCCTTACCTCACCCTTATCCCATACCCTACCATTACCTCACCCATACCCCACACCCAACCATTACCTCACCCTTATCCCACATCAGCATTACCTCACCCTTATCCCACACCTAACCATTTCCTCACCCTCATCCCACACCCTAGCCTTACCTCACCCTTATCCCATACCCTACCATTACCTCACCCATACCCCACACCCAACCATTACCTCACCCTTATCCCACATCAGCATTACCTCACCCTTATCCCACACCATACCATTACCTCACCCTTATCCCACATCAGCATTACCTCACCCTTATCCCACACCATACCATTACCTCACCATTATCCCACATCAGCATTACCTCACCCTTATCCCACATCAGCATTACCTCACCCTTATCCCACACCCTACCATTACCTCACCCTTGTCCCACACCCTACCATTACCTCACCCTTATCCCACACCCTACCATTAACTCACCCTTATCCCACATCAGCATTACCTCACCCTTATCCCACACCCTACCATTACCTCACCCTTATCCCACACCCATCTGAGCTAATAGAACTCCCGATTAGTGCTCTGTCCTTACTCTCACCCCAACCATTGAATCTTATGGTTCTGTAAGTCTTCCCCAGGGTTTTCAATCACATTCTTCCTAAGTCATCTTCCCTCAGTCTTTTGACTTAAACCAAAAGTTATCCCCTATTCCTCCCTCTCTCATTGCCCCCTGCCTCACCCCATTCTGTTTGTTCTCACAGCTCCATTCTCTGTGGTTCTATATATATATACAGTGGAAACTCATCCATGACGTAGTTAACAGCGTGACCTAGCCCTCAGCATGTCACCAGCCACTCTCCTCCTTTTTTTACAGTCACCCCATCCGTCCCTCCATCCCTCAATCATGTGTACAGCCCTGCTCTTACAGCCAGAGTCAAACCGCTATGTATGGGTGCCTATAGAGAGACAGAGACATGGTTAGCATAAGATAGTCATTTCGCTAATGTAGGCCAGCACTCATCTGGCTCTGACTAGTGTTTACACTATGTTGGCTGTTAGCGATAGCAACCCTAGCCATGGGAATCAATGGGAGTGGGCTGCACTGGGATTAGCTGTTCCCTGTAGCTGTTCTGTTCTTTGACTGTTTCTCTTGAGAAATTCTTAACCCTGGACCCTCTCTCTCACATAATAGGCGGTCTTCAGCGATCTAGAGATTTTGGCGGCCATCTTTGCTGCAGCAATCCATGATGTGGACCACCCTGGGGTGTCCAACCAGTTCCTCATCAATACCAGTGAGTATTTCTCTTACACCTGTTACTGTTATGTGAATAATGTATAGAATAAATATATGAGAATTATCTATAGATACTGTATAGATATCCATATTCATCAACTGTGTTGAACAAGTGACTGATTCATTGTCTGTTGTCTCCCTCAGACTCTGAGCTGGCCCTGATGTACAACGATGAGTCTGTGTTAGAGAACCACCATCTAGCTGTGGGCTTCAAGCTGCTGCAGGAGGACAACTGTGACATCTTCCAGAGCCTGACCAAGAAGCAGAGGCAGAGCCTGAGGAAGATGGTCATCGAAATGGTTCTGGCCACTGACATGTCCAAGCACATGAGTCTGTTAGCTGACCTGAAGACCATGGTGGAGACCAAGAAGGTGACCAGCTCTGGGGTCCTGCTGCTGGACAACTACACCGACAGAATACAGGTGGGCTTATCTTCATCATCATCATCTAGACTTAGTAACATGGTTTAGATTGTGGTATGACCTCTGCTCCTTCACTCCATTTTTACCTGTCTCCTCCTGCTCTCTTCTTCAACCCTGTTCATTCATTCTCTAGCCATCTTTCTTCTTCTCGCTTTCTCTCCTACCACTCCATATCACTCTCACCTTCTTCTCTCCCTCCGTCTCTCCATCAGGTGCTGAGGAACATGGTTCACTGTGCTGACCTGAGTAACCCGACCAAGTCTCTGGAGCTGTACCGCCAGTGGACCGATCGCATCATGGAGGAGTTCTTCCACCAGGGAGACCGGGAGAGGGAGAGAGGCATGGAGATCAGCCCCATGTGTGACAAACACACTGCTTCAGTAGAGAAAAGCCAGGTATGATACTGGACATACAGACACACATATGCACACACACACATACACACTCCGACTCCTGACTCACTACTGTTCCCTTTCCCTCTCTCTCTCCAGGTGGGTTTCATAGACTACATCGTCCACCCTCTGTGGGAGACGTGGGCTGACCTGGTGCACCCTGATGCTCAGGACATCCTGGACACTCTGGAGGACAACAGGAACTGGTACCAGAGCATGATTCCCCAGAGCCCCTCTCCTCCCTGGGCCACGGAGCAGCGGGAGCAGGGTGGAGGTGAAGGGGGCCAGGTGGGAGACAAGTTCCAGTTTGAACTCACCCTGGAGGAGGAGGACTCTGAGGGTACAGAGAAAGATGAACAGAGCCAGGAGGATGAGGAGGAGGAAGAGGATGTTTTGGGGGAGTCGTCTCGGTCTCCGGTTGACTACTTTGACTGTCAGGACTCCGAGGAATCCATGGAGCCCACGTCATCCATAGCGATAATTACCCATGATGCATCACCCACAGACACTTAATGGGCTCGGCTGCACCGCAATGGTGGTTGGTTTAATGTTTTAAACAGGAGAAATCCTGCAGCTGTGCTTTTTAACAAGCCCACGGGGGTCTTAGTTTGAGCTCGCATGGGGCGTCAGTTTCAACCCCCCCATCCTTGCACCGTTAGGAGCCGGCAACAGAGGGACAGTTTCAGTGGGCGGCTACGGAGTTCTCAGGGAAAATGCTGCAAACATTTTGGGCCTGAAGGACTGACGGAAAGGCCTCTGAGGAAATGAAATGAAGGACTTGGGCCAATCTGGGAAATGGTTGTTTTTCCATCCCGACTGGCATCTGAAATGTCGACACTACTACTGAGAGAAGTTTTGTACCTTGTGACTTTTTTACTGAAATGGGATGTCAGGAGGTAGCTTATGAACTACTGATTGATGCACATGAGTTTATATAGAGAGAGAAAAATATGTTCACTTTTTTCATGTATCATTTGTCAGAGGACTTTTGTGTGCCTTTTTTACTATTATCTTTTGAATTGTTTTTTAATTTATTGAACACACTTTAGTATGAATGTTGTTGTTTTTTCTTTCTTTTTCGAAAGCTCAAGAGCAAAATCCTTTTATATCTCAGACAAAGAGAACCGTCTTCCTACTACTATTGGGCAATAGAAGAAATCCAAACTAACAATTCCTGGACATACTCATCAAATGCTAAAAACATGTTTTCCCATAATAAGAAATACACATTCTGTCATCTTAATCCATGTACAAAATATATGTTTCTATATGGAAATTAAATGTACACAATGTACACATTCGTGTTGCATGTCTAGATTGTCAGACCTCACTGTAGACAAATGGTAGGCAGATAGATGTTCACTTTAGCTCCAGAAAACAGTTACACAACATTCTGACATCTAACCCGCTTCCCCACAATCTCCCTCATGGATCAAATCCTGATATCATTCAGACTCCAAACAAATGTCAACATCATAGACAGAAATAGCACTTGGCAGCCAAAGCAAAGTTTCTTATCACATGCAGTTGGAAGGCTATTTCCAGCTTCCTCTCGAGTTATCCTGCTGTCGTCTATTAATCCTACTGGACCAAAGATTCCAAAACCTAACTGGTTCTGATAATGTAACAATCTAACTAAGGAAGGACCCCCTATCCCTGTAGAATCAGGACCGGTCCAGATGATGAAAGGTGGCCGGGCGGCTGCATGTCTAGAAGTCAGCTGCACTATAATTATTCACATGGTTCATACAGTTCAGCTATTTATTCATCCACCTAATAAAAGGGAACGAGGTTCTGCTTCTACCCATTGACCTTAATCTTCCCTTCCCACTAACTGTATCACATTTCCTGACCGGACAGGAAGTTTATCAGGATTTAGTCCGTTAAATTTAATCCTCTGCTGCAAAAACACAAACCCCAGGAGAAAAATACTTATTGTTGAGAACAAGAGGATGATGACCCACAGTAGTAGGTTATCTAGAGATGAAGTGACAGAGACACCAAACCAAAAGGCCCCAGACAGTGTAATTCACTGTCACTGTGGGTCAGCATTAAGACCGTCAACTCCAGGCAGTCTGCAAGGCAGATTGTCCTTTACAGGCCTCCATGGCTGGTTTTCATGATGGCCTATTCAGCATCTATGACCTATTCTCCATTATTGAATTAGGTTTACTGACATACTCAAAGGTACTTCAACTACCTTATTGTCTATAACCTCACTCACTCCAGCAGGCTTACATGGTAATCGTGTGCGTCGATGCGTGTGCGTGTGTGTGTGTGTGTGTGCATGTCATAAAATGTGAGAGTACGTGTGTGTATACATGTTAGTCTTTGTCACCTAGGCTCAACATGACTCCTCTTATTGTCTGTCACTAGAGCTCAAGCTGGTCCTTTGCTGTTTATAACAGTGTATTCATTACATTCAGTTGTACTGTACATAAGAATACTGTTTCAGTCAGTGTAAATCTATTTTAATTTATATGCACTTGCATTACCTGGGAGGGGAGTGTCTAACATGTACAGGGCTCTGCGTCGGAGGCTTTTTATATCCTCTATTTGTTTTTTTATATTATATAATAAGTCAATATATATTCGCACAAATGTTTGAGTGCCCTGAGCAGCAGCTAAAGAGACATATTCACAACCTGTAGGTTTACAACGCATAGAGGACATGTTAAACAATAGAGGCCTGGTTATAGCTATGATAAGCTGTGGAGAAGCTTTGATACTGTAGTCTATCACTAGTCCACACCGAGACGTTCTCCTCTGAGCAGCTTGTAGTAGTGACTAATCCATGGTCCTCTGTGCAACATTTTCAATGCAGATTGCTGAATTGGGGTTCATATCTACTGGTTCGACAGAAGTAAGGAATAACAACAGAAAGACAGACAGAGTGTCTGCTCCTTTACACGTCCTTCAGGGGGATTATTGGTGGCATGCTACAATATCTCTGAGCTGAACGTGATGAATCGTTACAAACATGTGATCTTCTTGTAATTGATCGTGCTATTGTGAACTATTTTGATTTGACCAAAACTTGTTAGCAGTTTTGAAATTCAAATTTGTCACCAGTATAACATTGTTAATCTGTGTTAAACATTTTGGTCCGAGTTGTGGTTAGCCGCGCTTGGCACTATCTGCATGAGAGATGTTTTTGATTTGACATGTCTTTTGACGCGTTACAGTCGCAGCGGACATATTAAATGTTTCACACAATGTATGGTATAATATTGTATATTGTGTTAAAATATCAGAAAATACTTTTTCTATGAAGTGATTAAAAAACAAAGCATGAATATCTCTGTCTCTGTGTCCTTATTTCACAGTGCTAGCAGCAGCTCAACCATCACACTGGATGTGTTTTAATGTGGCGAGACAAGCACTCACTGTGACATCCCCCCTAACAGACAGTCTGGTCCTAACATGACATAAGGCCCACAGTGACACACTAGCTGTAGGAAACCAGGCACTTCTCTTCATTCGCCATGGTCCAAGGATGTGTACAGTTTTATTGGTAGAGGCTGTCTCAGTTCTTGAAAGCCTCAGCCTTTCCTCGAGCACTTCAGTGTACACACACACACACACACACACACCCTTGCAACCTCCCCTGACCTCGCTCTTTGGATGAATATTCAAAGAGGATAATCATATCAATGGTTTGTGTTGACAACAATTTCCCATGACCTTGTCTGCCCCCCTACCCTGCCTAACGACCTTGTCTGTTACCCTACCCTGCTCCATGACCTTGTCTGCCCCCGTACCCTGCCTAACGACCTTGTCTGTTACCCTACCCTGCTCCATGACCTTGTCTGTCCCCTTACCCTGCACAATGACCTTGTTTGTTTCCCTACCCTGACCAATGACCTTGTCTGTCCCCGTACCCTGCCCAATGACCTTGTCTGTCCCACTACCCTGCCTAACGACCTTGTCTGTTACCCTACCCTGCTCCATGACCTTGTCTGTCCCCCTACCCTGACCAATGACCTTGTCTTCCCCCTACCCTGACCAATGACCTTGTCTTTACCCTACCCTGACCAATGACCTTGTCTTTACCCTACCCTGACCAATGACCTTGTCTGTCCCCCTACCCTGACCAATGACCTTGTCTGTTACCCTACCCTGCTCCATGACCTTGTCTGCCCCCCTACCCTGCTCCATGACCTTGTCTGCCCCCCTACCCTGCCCCATGACCTTGTCTGTCCCCCTACCCTGCCCAATGACCTTGTCTGTCCCCCTACCCTGACCAATGACCTTGTCTGTCCCCCTACCCTGCTCCATGACCTTGTCTGTCCCCCTACCCTGCCCAATGACCTTGTCTGTCCCCCTACCCTGCTCCATGACCTTGTCTGTCCCCCTACCCTGCCCAATGACCTTGTCTGTCCCCCTACCCTGACCAATGACCTTGTCTTTACCCTACCCTGACCAATGACCTTGTATTTACCCTACCCTGACCAATGACCTTGTCTGTCCCCCTACCCTGACCAATGACCTTGTCTTTACCCTACCCTGACCAATGACCTTGTCTGTCCCTCTACCCTGACCAATGACCTTGTCTGCCCCCTACCCTGCTCCATGACCTTGTCTGCCCCCTACCCTGCTCCATGACCTTGTCTGCCCCCTACCCTACCCCATGGCCTTGTCTGGCCCCATACCCCATGGTCTTGTCTACCCCCTACCCTACCCCATGGTCTTGTCTGCCCCCTACCCTGCCCAATGACCTTGTCTGTCCCCCTACCCTGACCAATGACCTTGTCTTTACCCTACCCTGCTCCATGACCTTGTCTGTCCCCCTACCCTGCTCCATGACCTTGTCTGCCCCCTTACCCTGCCCCATGACCTTGTCTGCCCCCTACCCTGCCCCATGACCTTGTCTGCCCCCTACCCTGACCAATGACCTTGTCTGCCCCCCTACCCTGACCAATGACCTTGTCTTTACCCTACCCTGCTCCATGACCTTGTCTGTCCCCCTACCCTGCTCCATGACCTTGTCTGTCCCCCTACCCTGCCCCATGACCTTGTCTGCCCCCTACCCTGCCCCATGACCTTGTCTGCCCCCTACCCTGCTCCATGACCTTGTCTGCCCCCTACCCTACCCCATGGCCTTGTCTGGCCCCATACCCCATGGTCTTGTCTACCCCCTACCCTACCCCATGGTCTTGTCTGCCCCCTACCCTGCTCCATGACCTTGTCTGTCCCCCTACCCTGCTCCATGACCTTGTCTGCCCCCTACCCTGCCCAATGACCTTGTCTGTTCCCCTACCCTGACCAATGACCTTGTCTTTACCCTACCCTGCTCCATGACCTTGTCTGTCCCCCTACCCTGCCCCATGACCTTGTCTGCCCCCTACCCTGACCAATGACCTTGTCTTTACCGTACCCTGCTCCATGACCTTGTCTGTTCCCTACCCTGCTCCATGACCTTGTCTGCCCCCTACCCTGACCAATGACCTTGTCTTGCCCCCCTACCCTGCTCCATGACCTTGTCTGTCCCCCCTACCCTGCTCCATGACCTTGTCTGCCCCCTACCCTGCCCCATGACCTTGTCTGCCCCCTACCCTGCCCCATGACCTTGTCTGCCCCCTACCCTGACCAATGACCTTGTCTTTACCCTACCCTGCTCCATGACCTTGTCTGCCCCCTACCCTGCCCATGACCTTGTCTGCCCCCTACCCTACCCCATGGCCTTGTCTGGCCCCATACCCCATGGTCTTGTCTACCCCCTACCCTACCCCATGGCCTCAAATAAAAAAGAGATAAAGATACTGATATCTCTTTTTATAAATTGAGGTACGCATACGGATGAAGGAAATACTGACATAAAATGTCAGATGTCTCCCTTCACACAGAGAGAAGATGTTTACAAAACTTAACAAGACAAAAATACCCAGAATGGTTCCCAGCAGCAGACCATCACCCTTTCCCCAGTGGCCAGGGAAGAACATCTTACATCTTTATTTTTAGCAAGAACAGGAAATGGTGACGAGGATCATGCTTAGATTTCTCTACTCTCAGTGGGAGTTTTGGGGGGGGTGTGTCTCAGTGGAGTCTTTGAGGGGGTGTGTCTCAGTGGAGTCTTTGGGGGGGTGTGTCTCAGTGGGAGTCTTTGGGGGGGTGTGTCACAGTGGGAGTCTTTGGGGAGGGGGTGTCTCAGTGGGAGTCTTTGGGGGGTGTGTCTCAGTGGGAGTTTTGGGGGATGTGTGTCTCAGTGGGAGTCTTTGGGTGTGTGTGTCTCAGTGGGAGTCTTTGGGGGGGTCTCAGTGTCTTTGGGGAGGGGTGATTTTTTGTTGATCATTTACTTTAAGTAATGAAGAACAGGATGAACAGATCTTATTGAGCTAGCATATATAGCTAGCTTATACAGTATATATGTATTTGTCAATAGAGTACAGTACTGTACATTCCTTTGACTCTTTATAACTTATTGCCTAAACTTATGCATTTTCTTACACACATGTCCACTTGTATTTTTAGTTTTATGTGCATCAACTGATCATGGTTGGTTTAGTTTTATGTGCATCAACTGATCATGGTTGGTTTAGTTTTATGTGCATCAACTGATCATGGTTGGTTTAGTTTTATGTGCATCAACTGATCATGGTTGGTTTAGTTTTGATCTCCTCCAGATGTGGTGTATGTCTCTGGTCCAGCTGGACATCTGCAGAGGGTGTATGTTTGTAGTCAGAACATAGTGTTTGACAGTGAGAGTGTGTGTGTGTGTGTGTGTGCATGTCATAAAATGTGAGAGTACGTGTGTGTATACATGTTAGTCTTTGTCACCTAGGCTCAACATGACTCCTCTTATTGTCTGTCACTAGAGCTCAAGCTGGTCCTTTGCTGTTTATAACAGTGTATTCATTACATTCAGTTGTACTGTACATAAGAATACTGTTTCAGTCAGTGTAATCTATTTTAATTTATATGCACTTGCATTACCTGGGAGGAGTGTCTAACATGTACAGGGCTCTGCGTCGGAGGCTTTTTATATCCTCTATTTGTTTTTTTATATTATATAATAAGTCAATATATATTCGCACAAATGTTTGAGTGCCCTGAGCAGCAGCTAAAGAGACATATTCACAACCTGTAGGTTTACAACGCATAGAGGACATGTTAAACAATAGAGGCCTGGTTATAGCTATGATAAGCTGTGGAGAAGCTTTGATACTGTAGTCTATCACTAGTCCACACCGAGACGTTCTCCTCTGAGCAGCTTGTAGTAGTGACTAATCCATGGTCCTCTGTGCAACATTTTCAATGCAGATTGCTGAATTGGGGTTCATATCTACTGGTTCGACAGAAGTAAGGAATAACAACAGAAAGACAGACAGAGTGTCTGCTCCTTTACACGTCCTTCAGGGGGATTATTGGTGGCATGCTACAATATCTCTGAGCTGAACGTGATGAATCGTTACAAACATGTGATCTTCTTGTAATTGATCGTGCTATTGTGAACTATTTTGATTTGACCAAAACTTGTTAGCAGTTTTGAAATTCAAATTTGTCACCAGTATAACATTGTTAATCTGTGTTAAACATTTTGGTCCGAGTTGTGGTTAGCCCGCTTGGCACTATCTGCATGAGAGATGTTTTTGATTTGACATGTCTTTTGACGCGTTACAGTCGCAGCGGACATATTAAATGTTTCACACAATGTATGGTATAATATGTGTATTGTGTTAAAATATCAGAAAATACTTTTTCTATGAAGTGATTAAAAAACAAAGCATGAATATCTCTGTCTCTGTGTCCTTATTTCACAGTGCTAGCAGCAGCTCAACCATCACACTGGATGTGTTTTAATGTGGCGAGACAAGCACTCACTGTGACATCCCCCCTAACAGACAGTCTGGTCCTAACATGACATAAGGCCCACAGTGACACACTAGCTGTAGGAAACCAGGCACTTCTCTTCATTCGCCATGGTCCAAGGATGTGTACAGTTTTATTGGTAGAGGCTGTCTCAGTTCTTGAAAGCCTCAGCCTTTCCTCGAGCACTTCAGTGTACACACACACACACACACACACACCCTTGCAACCTCCCCTGACCTCGCTCTTTGGATGAATATTCAAAGAGGATAATCATATCAATGGTTTGTGTTGACAACAATTTCCCATGACCTTGTCTGCCCCCTACCCTGCCTAACGACCTTGTCTGTTACCCTACCCTGCTCCATGACCTTGTCTGCCCCCTACCCTGCCTAATGATCTTGTCTGTTACCCTACCCTGCTCCATGACCTTGTCTGTCCCCTTACCCTGCACAATGACCTTGTTTGTCTCCCTACCCTGACCAATGACCTTGTCTGTCCCCACTACCCTGCCCAATGACCTTGTCTGTCCCACTACCTTGCTCCATGACCTTGTCTGCCCCCGTACCCTGCCTAACGACCTTGTCTGTTACCCTACCCTGCTCCATGACCTTGTCTGTCCCTTACCCTGGACAATGACCTTGTTTGTCTCCCTACCCTGACCAATGACCTTGTCTTCCCCCTACCCTGACCAATGACCTTGTCTTTACCCTACCCTGACCAATGACCTTGTCTTTACCCTACCCTGCTCCATGACCTTGTCTGCCCCCTACCCTGACCAATGACCTTGTCTGTTACCCTACCCTGCTCCATGACCTTGTCTGTCCCCCTACCCTGCTCCATGACCTTGTCTGTCCCCCTACCCTGCCCCATGACCTTGTCTGTACCCCCGACCCTGCCCAATGACCTTGTCTGTCCCCTACCCTGACCAATGACCTTGTCTGTCCCCCTACCCTGCTCCATGACCTTGTCTGTCCCCCTACCCTGCCCAATGACCTTGTCTGTCCCCCTACCCTGCTCCATGACCTTGTCTGTCCCCCTACCCTGACCAATGACCTTGTCTGTCCCCCTACCCTGCCCAATGACCTTGTCTTCCCCCTACCCTGACCAATGACCTTGTCTGTTCCCCTACCCTGCCCCATGACCTTGTCTGCCCCCTACCCTGCTCCATGACCTTGTCTGCCCCCTACCCTGCTCCATGACCTTGTCTGCCCCC
Source organism: Oncorhynchus keta (assembly GCF_023373465.1). Taxonomy (NCBI): domain Eukaryota; kingdom Metazoa; phylum Chordata; class Actinopteri; order Salmoniformes; family Salmonidae; genus Oncorhynchus; species Oncorhynchus keta. The sequence continues at coordinate 82,262,540 of NC_068421.1, read as the reverse complement.
TACCCTACCCCATGGCCTTGTCTGGCCCCATACCCCATGGTCTTGTCTACCCCCCTACCCTACCCCATGGTCTTGTCTGCCCCCTACCCTGCCCAATGACCTTGTCTGTCCCCCTACCCTGACCAATGACCTTGTCTTTACCCTACCCTGCTCCATGACCTTGTCTGTCCCCTACCCTGCTCCATGACCTTGTCTGCCCCCTTACCCTGCCCCATGACCTTGTCTGCCCCCTACCCTGCCCCATGACCTTGTCTGCCCCCTACCCTGACCAATGACCTTGTCTGCCCCCTACCCTGACCAATGACCTTGTCTTTACCCTACCCTGCTCCATGACCTTGTCTGTCCCCCTACCCTGCTCCATGACCTTGTCTGCCCCCCTACCCTGCCCCATGACCTTGTCTGCCCCCCTACCCTGCCCCATGACCTTGTCTGCCCCCTACCCTGCTCCATGACCTTGTCTGCCCCCTACCCTACCCCATGGCCTTGTCTGGCCCCATACCCCATGGTCTTGTCTACCCCCTACCCTACCCCATGGTCTTGTCTGCCCCCCTACCCTGCTCCATGACCTTGTCTGTCCCCCTACCCTGCTCCATGACCTTGTCTGCCCCCCTACCCTGCCCAATGACCTTGTCTGTTCCCCTACCCTGACCAATGACCTTGTCTTTACCCTACCCTGCTCCATGACCTTGTCTGTCCCCCTACCCTGCCCCATGACCTTGTCTGCCCCCTACCCTGACCAATGACCTTGTCTTTACCGTACCCTGCTCCATGACCTTGTCTGTTCCCTACCCTGCTCCATGACCTTGTCTGCCCCCTACCCTGACCAATGACCTTGTCTTTACCCTACCCTGCTCCATGACCTTGTCTGCCCCCCTACCCTGCCCCATGACCTTGTCTGCCCCCTACCCTGCCCCATGACCTTGTCTGCCCCCTACCCTGCCCCATGACCTTGTCTGCCCCCCTACCCTGACCAATGACCTTGTCTTTACCCTACCCTGCTCCATGACCTTGTCTGCCCCCCTACCCTGCCCAATGACCTTGTCTGCCCCCCTACCCTACCCCATGGCCTTGTCTGGCCCCATACCCCATGGTCTTGTCTACCCCCCTACCCTACCCCATGGCCTCAAATAAAAAAGAGATAAAGATACTGATATCTCTTTTTATAAATTGAGGTACGCATACGGATGAAGGAAATACTGACATAAAATGTCAGATGTCTCCCTTCACACAGAGAGAGAAGATGTTTACAAAACTTAACAAGACAAAAATACCCAGAATGGTTCCCAGCAGCAGACCATCACCCTTTCCCCAGTGGCCAGGGAAGAACATCTTACATCTTTATTTTTAGCAAGAACAGGAAATGGTGACGAGGATCATGCTTAGATTTCTCTACTCTCAGTGGGAGTTTTGGGGGGGGTGTGTCTCAGTGGAGTCTTTGGGGGTGTGTCTCAGTGGAGTCTTTGGGGGTGTGTCTCAGTGGGAGTCTTTGGGGGTGTGTGTCACAGTGGGAGTCTTTGGGGAGGGGGGTGTCTCAGTGGGAGTCTTTGGGGGGTGTGTCTCAGTGGGAGTTTTGGGGGATGTGTGTCTCAGTGGGAGTCTTTGGGTGTGTGTGTCTCAGTGGGAGTCTTTGGGGGGGGTCTCAGTGTCTTTGGGGAGGGGGTGATTTTTTTGTTGATAATTTACTTTAAGTAATGAAGAACAGGATGAACAGATCTTATTGAGCTAGCATATATAGCTAGCTTATACAGTATATATGTATTTGTCAATAGAGTACAGTACTGTACATTCCTTTGACTCTTTATAACTTATTGCCTAAACTTATGCATTTTCTTACACACATGTCCACTTGTATTTTTAGTTTTATGTGCATCAACTGATCATGGTTGGTTTAGTTTTATGTGCATCAACTGATCATGGTTGGTTTAGTTTTATGTGCATCAACTGATCATGGTTGGTTTAGTTTTATTTGCATCAACTGATCATGGTTGGTTTAGTTTTGATCTCCTCCAGATGTGGTGTATGTCTCTGGTCCAGCTGGACATCTGCAGAGAGGGTGTATGTTTGTAGTCAGAACATAGTGTTTGACAGTGAGAGTGTGTGTGTTTATGTGTGCATGTATGTGCTTCTGCAGGGTCTTTGACGTCAATGTGGCCCTGAGAAGCCCAAACGAAATGTGGTCATCGTAATTGGTCATGTGCAAAATCCGAAACAGGTGGGTGACAGAGGTCCCGCAGCTGAAGTGTTAGGGGACACTTGCCCCAAGCAGCAGGTCAGGAGGTTAATCTTTACCCCCCCCATCTACCTCTATCCCCTTCCTCCTCTCTCTGTGGGAGAATCTAAATTGTATGTTTCTCTCTCCTCGCCTCCTTCTCAAAACCCAGTAGAAGAGAAGGTCAAAGTTGAGGGACCTCTGGCGGTTGCCTCCAATGGGTTTTGAGAAGAAGGCGAGGAGAAAGGAGAGAGGGCGAGAGGAACATGCAATTGAGATTATCCCCATGACCTCTTGTAAGGCCCCAGTGCATCATCATAGGTTTATGGTTCTCAGCCATGTTTAAAAGACACTATTGATGCTGGAGGCCAGCAGGATCAAATGCTGCATTCACACATTTTCCTGGTAGAGGGATGCCCTCCTCCTCCTCCCCAATCCCTTTCCTCCTCTTCCTCATCTTCCTCCTTCTCTTCCTGCTCCTTCTCCTCTTGCTCCTCCTTTGTTCCTCTTCCTCATCTTCCTCCTACTCCTCCTTTTCATCCTCCTCTTGCTCCTCTTCCTCATTCTCTCTCCTCCTTGTCCTCCTCCTTCTCTTCCTCCTCCTCCTTCTCTTCTTCCTCTTCCTCCTCCTCCTCCTCCTTCTCTTCTTCCTCTTCCTCCTCCTCCTCCTTCTCTTCCTCCTCCTCCTCTTCCTCCTCATTCTCTTCCTCCTTCTCTTCCCACTACTCCTCTTCCTCCTCCTCCTTCTCTTCTTCCTCTTCCTCCTCCTCCTCCTTCTCTTCCTCCTCCTCCTCTTCCTCCTAATTCTCTTCCTCCTTCTCTTCCCACTACTCCTCCTTCTCTTCCTCCTCCTCCTTCTTGTCCTCTCCTTCCTCCTCCTCCTTCTCTTCCTCCTCCTCCTTCTCTTCTTCCTCTTCCTCCTCCTCCTCCTCCTCCTTCTCTTCTTCCTCTTCCTCCTCCTCCTTCTCTTCCTCCTCCTCCTCTTCCTCCTCATTCTCTTCCTCCTTCTCTTCCCACTACTCCTCCTTCTCTTCCTCCTCCTCCTTCTTGTCCTCTCCTTCCTCCTCCTCCTTCTCTTCTTCCTCTTGCTCCTCCTCCTTCTCTTCCTCCTCCTCTTCCTCCTCTTCCTCATTCTCTACCTCCTTCTCTTCCCACTACTCCTTCTCTTCCTCCTCCTTCGTGTCCTCTCCTTCCTCCTCCTTCTCTTCCTCTTCCTCTTCCTCTTCCCCCTCCTCTTCCTCCCTATCCTCCTTCTCTTCTGCCTTCTCTTCCTCATCCTCTTCCTCCTCCTTAATACCACATAATGGGACCCATCTCATCCAAAACGTTGACTCAAGTTTGTCAAAAAGCACTTGGAAGCACCTGGATGATCATCAAGACTCTTGGAAGAATGTTCTATGGACAGATGAGTCAAAAGTATAAATATTTGGACCACATGGGTCCCATTATACCTGGTGAAAACCAAACACTGCATTCCACAGTAAGAGCCTTATATCAACGGTCAAGCATGGTGTGATGTGATAGTGTGATGATTTGGGATGCTTTGCTGCCTCAGGACCTGGACGACTTGCGTTAATGGAATTAACCATGAATTCTGCTCTGTATCAGAGAATTCTACAGAACAATGTCAGGCCATCTGTCTGTGAGCTGAAGCTGAAGCTGAAGCGCTTCTGAGTCATGCAGCAAGACAATGATCCAAAACACACAATCAAGTCTACATGAAAATGGCTAAAAAGCAATAAATCTAAGTTTTGGAATGGCCTAGTCAAAGTCCAGACCTAATCCCAATTGAGAGGTTGTGGCGGGACTTGAGACAAGCAGTTTATGTTTGAAAACCCACAAATGTCGCTGAGTTAAAACAGTCCTGCATGGGCCAAGAGGGGGCCAAAATTCCTCCACAGCGATGTGAGAGACTGATCTAAGCATTTGGTTGGAGTCGTTCAGCTAAAGGTGGCACAACCAGTTATTGAGGAAAAAGGGGCGATTACTTTTTCACTCAGGGTTATTGTGTGTTGCATAACTTTGCTTATTAAATGAATTAAGGATGCAATTGTTGTGTTATTTGTTCACTCAGGTTCCCTTCATCTAATATTAGATTTTGGTTGAAGATCTGATAACATTCAGTATCAAAAATATGCAAAAGAAGAGAAAATTATAAACTTTTTCATAGCACTGTAGCTCTATTCTTTGAGCTTGCAAACATAGACACACACACACACACATGTCGCTGCTGCTGTGTTTTCACAGTGTCTAATTGTCTCCTTTTATGTGAATGATGCACGGCACAGTGCTGCTGAAGAACTGTAAGACCTCCCATTCTCCACCTCCTGAGCATCTGTTGTTTAGGGGGGCTGGGTCTACACCTCAGGCAGTTGAGTGCTCCTGTGAAATAAAAACAGATAGCGAGAACATCCATAGAGACAGGAGGAGGAACTGTTGGAGCACAGCTCTATACAGCTGTTAAAGGCAGGAGGAGGAACTGTTGGAGCACAGCTCTATACAGCTGTTAGAGGCAGGGGGAGGAACTGTTGGAGCACAGCTCTATACAGCTGTTAAAGGCAGGGGGAGGAACTGTTGGAGCACAGCTCTATACAGCTGTTAGAGGCAGGGGAGGAACTGTTGGAGCACAGCTCTATACAGCTGTTAAAGGCAGGAGGAGGAACTGTTGGAGCACAGCTCTATACAGCTGTTAGAGGCAGGGGAGGAACTGTTGGAGCACAGCTCTATACAGCTGTTAAAGGCAGGAGGAGGAACTGTTGGAGCACAGCTCTATACAGCTGTTAGAGGCAGGGGGAGGAACTGTTGGAGCACAGCTCTATACAGCTGTTAGAGGCAGGGGGAGGAACTGTTGGAGCACAGCTCTATACAGCTGTTAAAGGCAGGAGGAGGAACTGTTGGAGCACAGCTCTATACAGCTGTTAGAGGCAGGGGGAGGAACTGTTGGAGCACAGCTCTATAAAGCTGTTAAAGGCAGGAGGAGGAACTGTTGGAGCACAGCTCTATCCAGCTGTTAGAGGCAGGGGAGGAACTGTTGGAGCACAGCTCTATACAGCTGTTAGAGGCAGGGGGAGGAACTGTTGGAGCACAGCTCTATGCAGCTGTTAGAGGCAGGAGGAGGAACTGTTGGAGCACAGCTCTATACAGCTGTTAGAGGCAGGGGGATGAACTGTTGGAGCACAGCTCTATGCAGCTGTTAGAGGCAGGAGGAGGAACTGTTGGAGCACAGCTCTATACAGCTGTTAGAGGCAGGGGGAGGAACTGTTGGAGCACAGCTCTATGCAGCTGTTAGAGGCAGGGGGAGGAACTGTTGGAGCACAGCTCTATGCAGCTGTTAGAGGCAGGGGGAGGAACTGTTGGAGCACAGCTCTATGCAGCTGTTAGAGGCAGGGGGAGGAACTGTTGGAGCACAGCTCTATACAGCTGTTAGAGGCAGGGGGAGGAACTGTTGGAGCACAGCTCTATGCAGCTGTTAGAGGCAGGGGATGAACTGTTGGAGCACAGCTCTATGCAGCTGTTAAAGGCAGTAGGAGGAACTGTTGGAGCACAGCTCTATGCAGCTGTTAGAGGCAGGGGGAGGAACTGTTGGAGCACAGCTCTATACAGCTGTTAGAGGCAGGGGGATGAACTGTTGGAGCACAGCTCTATGCAGCTGTTAAAGGCAGGAGGATGAACTGTTGGAGCACAGCTCTATGCAGCTGTTAGAGGCAGGGGGAGGAACTGTTGGAGCACAGCTCTATGCAGCTGTTAGAGGCAGGGGGAGGAACTGTTGGAGCACAGCTCTATACAGCTGTTAGAGGCAGGGGGAGGAACTGTTGGAGCACAGCTCTATACAGCTGTTAGAGGCAGGGGGAGGAACTGTTGGAGCACAGCTCTATGCAGCTGTTAGAGGCAGGGGGAGGAACTGTTGGAGCACAGCTCTATACAGCTGTTAGAGGCAGGGGGAGGAACTGTTGGAGCACAGCTCTATACAGCTGTTAGAGGCAGGGGGAGGCACTGTTGGAGCACAGCTCTATACAGCTGTTAGAGGCAGGGGGAGGAACTGTTGGAGCACAGTTCTATACAGCTGTTAGAGGCAGGGGGATGAACTGTTGGAGCACAGCTCTATGCAGCTGTTAGAGGCAGGGGGAGGAACTGTTGGAGCACAGCTCTATACAGCTGTTAGAGGCAGGGGGAGGAACTGTTGGAGCACAGCTCTATACAGCTGTTAGAGGCAGGGGGAGGAACTGTTGGAGCACAGCTCTATACAGCTGTTAGAGGCAGGGGGAGGAACTGTTGGAGCACAGCTCTATACAGCTGTTAGAGGCAGGGGAGGGGAACTGGGAGAGCACAGCTCTATGCAGCTGTTAGAGGCAGGGGAGGAACTGTTGGAGCACAGCTCTATACAGCTGTTAAAGGCAGGAGGAGGAACTGTTGGAGCACAGCTCTATACAGCTGTTAGAGGCAGGAGAGGAACTGTTGGGCACAGCTCTATCCAGCTGTTAGAGGCAGGGGAGGAACTGCAGGGGAGCACAGCTCTAACAGCTGTTAGAGGCAGGGGGAGGAACTGTTGGAGCACAGCTCTATGCAGCTGTTAGAGGCAGGAGGAGGAACTGTTTGCACAGCTCTATACAGCTGTTAAGACAGGGGATGAACTGTTGGAGCAAAGCTCTATGCAGCTGTTAGAGGCAGGAGGAGGAACTGTTGGAGCACAGCTCTATACAGCTGTTAGAGGCAGGGGGAGGAACTGTTGGAGCACAGCTCTATTAAGCTGTTAGAGGCTAGGGGAGGAACTGTTGGAAACAGCTCTATGCAGCTATTAAGGCAGGGGGAGGAACTTTTAGAGCACAGCTCTATGCAGCTGTTAGAGGCAGGGGGAGGAACTGTTGGAGCACAGCTCTATACAGCTGTTAGAGGCTAGGGGGAGGAACTGTTGGAGCACAGCTCTATGCAGCTGTTAGAGGCAGGGGATGAACTGTTGGAGCACAGCTCTATGCAGCTGTTAAAGGCAGGAGGAGGAACTGTTAACCCCAGCTCTATGCAGCTGTTAGAGGCAGGGGAGGAACTGTTGGAGCACAGCTCTATACAGCTGTTAAAGGCAGGAGGAGGAACTGTTGGAGCACAGCTCTATACAGCTGTTAGAGGCAGGGGGGGAGGAACTGTTGGAGCACAGCTCTATACAGCTGTTAGAGGCAGGGGGAGGAACTGGGAGCACAGATACAGCAGGGGCAGGAGGAGGAACTGTTGGAGCACAGGATACAGCTGTTAGAGGCAGGGGAGGAACTGGGGCACAGCTCTATACAGCTGTTAAAGGCAGGAGGAGGAACTGTTGGAGCACAGCTCTATACAGCTGTTAGAGGCAGGGGGAGGAACTGTTGGAGCACAGCTCTATCCAGCTGTTAGAGGCAGGGGGAGGAACTGTTGGAGCACAGCTCTATACAGCTGTTAGAGGCAGGGGGAGGAACTGTTGGAGCACAGCTCTATGCAGCTGTTAGAGGCAGGAGGAGGAACTGTTGGAGCACAGATACAGCTGTTAGAGGCAGGGGATGAACTGGGGAGGCACAGCTCTATGCAGCTGTTAGAGGCAGGAGGAGGAACTGTTGGAGCACAGCTCTAACAGCTGTTAGAGGCAGGGGGAGGAACTTTTGGAGCACAGCTCTATGCAGCTGTTAGAGGCAGGGGAGGAACTGTTGGAGCACAGCTCTATACAGCTGTTAGAGGCAGGGGAGGAACTGTTGAGCACAGCTCTATGCAGCTGTTAGAGGCAGGGGATGAACTGTTGGAGCACAGCTCTATGCAGCTGTTAAAGGCAGGAGGAGGAACTGTTGGAGCACAGCTCTATGCAGCTGTTAGAGGCAGGGGAGGAACTGTTGAGCACAGCTCTATACAGCTGTTAGAGGAGGGGGAGGAACTGTTGGAGCACAGCTCTATGCAGCTGTTAGAGGCAGGGGAGGAACTGTTGGACACAGCTCTATCAGCTGTTAGAGGCAGGGGAGGAACTGTTATCACAGCTCTATGGCAAGCTGTTATCAGGCAGGGGAGGCACTGTTGGAGCACAAACTGTTCCTACAGCTGGTTAGGGAGGGAGGAACTGTTGGAGCACAGTCTTTATACAGCTGTTAGAGGCAGGGGATGAACTGTTGGAGCACAGCTCTATGCAGCTGTTAGAGGCAGGGGAGGAACTGTTGGAGCACAGCTCTATACAGCTGTTAGAGGCAGGGGAGGAACTGTTGGAGCACAGCTCTATACAGCTGTCAGAGGCAGGGGGAGGAATTGTTGGAGCACAGCTCTATACAGCTGTTAGAGGCAGGGGAGGAACTGTTGCCTCCACAGCCTCCTTCATACAGCTGTTAGTGGCAGGGGAGGAACTGTTGGAGCACAGCTCTATGCAGCTGTTAGAGGCAGGGGAGGAACTGTTGGAGCACAGCTCTATACAGCTGTTAGAGGCAGGGGGAGGAACTGTTGGAGCACAGCTCTATGCAGCTGTTAGAGGCAGGGGGAGGAACTGTTGGAGCACAGCTCCAAGGTGAAGGTATAAAAGATCGGTGAAGAATCCAGCTACGAACTGGTCCGTTTGTTACAACTTGGGGAAGCTCATGGGAGACGGTGCGGCCACATTACCATAACACTGTTTATATAATAGCCTCAGATGTGAGGTTTACATCTAATTGTTGTATAAGATGAATGAGTGAGGATGATACTGTTTTTTAAAATTGTGTAATGTGATTTTGGACTGTTTAATGAAGGAAACTCCAATTCCCTTTGGAGTTTAACTAAATCAGAGTACCGCCCATGAGCCCAGTTAGGGTCAGGCATCCTGGGACAGCTCCTTTTCTGCAATTCCGAATAAAACATCAACCTTGAGATATTCTCAACTAGACCATGTTTCTCTAAATCATTAGTTTAACCATACCACGTGGTTAAACTCTTAAAACTATCGATACCAACAGAATAAGATCAAGTCTTTGATATTAATTACTAGTCTGCAGCTAGGAATTCGGTATCATTGAACGCGAAGAACGACAACCGCCGAAACATCCATTCTACAGCAACATGAATGAATGTCGCTCTGAACTATCCCCTCTAACCACGAGAGAGAGAGAGAGAGAGAGAGAGAGAGAGAGAGAGAGAGAGAGAGAGAGAGAGAGAGAGAGAGAGAGAGAGAGAGAGAGAGAGAGAGAGAGAGAGAGAGAGAGAGAGAGAGAGAGAGAGAGAGAGAGAGCGGAAACTCTCCAACAGAAACTAACTTTCCAACAGCAATTAAGACGACACACTGAGCGTAAATATATATATTGATTGCAATTGTTCCCGAATTAGTGAGCGTTCATGTGCAAAGGATTAGTATTTAAATTATTATCATGATCAACTCTGTAGTGACTTCTCAGATGACCCTTTTGTCCACCAAGCCGCGATGCCGGTTTAGCCCACTAGGGCACATTCTCCTATCATTTCTTGTAACCATTTTTACTTTGTTGTTTTGTTTATGCATTTCTGTGAATTACTTAGTTAGTAATAAATAAATGATTTAAGACAATTGATGTATGGATGTATCATAGTGAAGACTGGGTTCGTGCAGATAACCAACAATTTACGACGTTTGGAATAAGACTAATGTGAGGTTAAATAATTAATTAATTAATCAGAAGACTATTGATCAGATATGAAAATATCTGAAAGGTTATATTGGGAAATTATAACTTTGTAATCTGAATATTTTCCTTGGTGCCTCGACTTCCTAGTTAATTACGGTTACGTGATTAATCAGTTTGATCGCGTAATACTAATTACAGAGAATCTTTGATAAAAACTAAGTCTTCAAGTTAATGAGAGTAAAGACACGACAGGGGATTCATCAGAGAAAATGACTCAGCAGTCCAATCCCTGTACCTTTTCCAGAATGTCAGTCTGTCCCTTATGTTTTTGTTTTTCCTGGAGAGAAGTGGCTTCTTTGCTGCCCTTCTTTGACACCAGGCCATCCTCCAAAAGTCTTCGCCTCACTGTGCGTGCAGATGCACTCACACCTGCCTGCTGCCATTCCTGAGCAAGCTCTGTACTGGTGGTGCCCCGATCCCGCAGCTGAATCAACTTTAGGAGATGGTCCTGGCACTTGCTGGACTTTCTTGGGCGCCCTGAAGCCTTCTTCACAACAATTGAACCACTCCCCTTGAAGTTCTTGATGATCTGATAAATGGTTGATTTAGGTGCAATGTTACAGGCAGCAATATCCTTGCCTGTGAAGCCCTTTTTGTGCAAAGCAATGACGACGGCACATGTTTCCTTGCAGGTAACCAAGTTTGACAGGAAGAACAATGATTCCAAGCACCACCCTCCTTTTGAAGCTTCCAGTCTGTTATTCGAACTCAATCAGCATGACAGAGTGATCTCCAGCATTGTCCTCGTCAACACTCATACCTGTGTTAACGAGAGAATCACTGACATGATGTCAGCTGGTCCTTTTGTGGCAGGGCTGAAATGCAGTGGAAATGTTTTTTGGCGATTCAGTTAATTTGCATGGCAAAGAGGAACTTTGAAATGAATTGCAATTCATCTGATCACTCTTCATAACATTCTGGAGTATATGCAAATTGCCATCATGCAAACTGAGGCAGCAGAGTTTGTGAAAATTAATATTTGTGTCATTCTCAAAACTTTTTTCATTCTCAAAACTCACTGCCTCACACTCTCTCCCTCTCTGTCTCTCTCTCTCTCCCTCTCTCTCCCCCTCACGCTCTCTCCCTCTCTTCTCTCCCTCTCTGTCTATCTCTCCTCTCTGTCTCTCCCTCTATGTCTTTCCCTCTCTGTCTCGCCCTCTCCCTCTCTGTCCATCTCTCCTCTCTGTCTGTCTCACTCTGTCTGTCTCCCTCTCTGTCTCTCTCTCTCTCTCTCTCTCCCTCTCTCTCCCCCTCACGCTCTCTCCCTCTCTTCTCTCCCTCTCTGTCTATCTCTCCTCTCTGTCTCTCCCTCTCTGTCTTTCCCTCTCTGTCTCGCCCTCTCCCTCTCTGTCCATCTCTCCTCTCTGTCTGTCTCACTCTGTCTCCCTCTCTGTCTCTCTCTCTCTCTCTCTCTCCCTCACTGTCTATCTCTCCTCTCTGTCTCTCCCTCTCTGTCTTTCCCTCTCTGTCTCGCCCTCTCCCTCTCTGTCCATCTCTCCTCTCTGTCTGTCTCACTCTGTCTCCCTCTCTGTCTCTCCCTCTCTCTCTCCCTCACTGTCTATCTCTCCTCTCTGTCTCTCCCTCTCTGTCTTTCCCTCTCTGTCTCGCCCTCTCCCTCTCTGTCCATCTCTCCTCTCTGTCTGTCTCACCCTCTCTGTCTCTCCCTCTCTCACTCCCTCTCTGTCTGTATCACTGTATCATACAGTTATGTTTTATAAATAGCATTAGTAGATGTTGAGTTATGCAAGTATGGATATTATTGAACAGTGTATGCTGTGTGTGACGATTGAATCAGACATAACAATAATTGAAAGATGGAATAGATTTCCCCTCGTTCAAAATGAACCATTATAAGGCACAACAGCATGATGCCTATACTGTATTTTAGTTTCTTCACGGTTAGACTTCAGGTCAATGGTTACAGAAGATATTAGTGGCTAAGATGTGGTGTGTGTTACAGTCAGATTCAATGCAGATTCACATCACCTGAGTGCCAAGATGTTTCAAAAGCAAAAGGGGTGATTAGCAAACTACCAATTGAAGTCATCTTATTGCTAACTAATCTTACAGATGTTCTGCACTATCAGAGGTGTCACATAGGGCATTGTAATATATTATTTTATAAACATTTAGTAACTTGTTCTAATGCAAAACATATATACACATTCATCTGATCTCATTCATCTGTTTGTATCATAATGAAATGCATATTTCATTTTTTGCCATCCTTACGTCGTTACAGAAACGTTGCTTTTAAAGCCCAGAGAAGTCAATGACTGTAGTTCTGCTGAAAAAGCCCGTGCTGGACACAACCCCTGGCCCGTGCGCTGCTCCACTTGTGACAAGCACTGCGACATGCCTAAATGAGGCAGAGACACAGCGTCCCTGAACATGACTTGGTGCTAATTCTGTCGAATATACACGTATTTATTGCAAAGAGAAGACTGGCGCACGTACAGGTGAATATGATATTTTACAGTTTAAACTAGTTTAATTAAGGAGGTAGAGTAAGAGTTATTTTGAACGCGCTTCCTTGTTTATAAACTATTGCATCATCGGGGTACGATTGGGTGTGAAAATGTTTGTGTTTCTTCTCCACGGTCGAAGAACATTTTATGGCAGAGCCATCATGACTTTGAATATCTCGAGGGGAGATGCAGGGAGGGAGCTTTTGGGAGCAGCATGACCTCACGTTATAAAGTCAACAGATAACTTCATCACATTGCAACCTGAACCTCCAGAAACAAAGTGACACACTTTCCCCTATAGGCTACTTCTGCTGGAGAATATTATTCATGAACATGATCTTCGATTTATAAACGTCCTTTTTGGACACGATGCAGATGTAACTACACCAGATTAGATGAATTTATATTTTAACTGACTGATACTACAGTGCAATTTTCAATATGAATATATATATTAGTAGGCCTATAATATTTTGTGTATAGTATGGCGTTCTTGAAAAGTGGGTAACTGGCATTTAGGAGACATAACATCCAGGCATAGCTGCAGGAAGATGTTTTGAGTAGGGGGTGCTGAGGGGGGGTATAATAGTAGTGGATTTGGTAACAGTAGTCACTGTAACCTAAAGTACATTTCAATACATTTGCCAAAATGATATAACTACTCCTGTCTATACAGAATAAATAACATAATTCAGAATACTTCAACAGAGAGCGTGACAACCACAGGATCATTAGCTACTTTTAAAGCTGTCGATTGTTTCAGCCTAGCTGATTATTGAGATGAGGCTGTCAGTGAAAATCATCTAAAACATGTTAAGATTATGTGTCTTGAGTATCGTTTGAAATGTTGAGACAAGAATAAGGGGAGGGGGCTGTGGTGAAGATATTGGCTTGTCTCTCTACCGAATGCGCTGAGCTGTTTCTCGCCAATTCTTGCACGTTCATTGTCATTTGTTTACATTGCATTCATTTCATGAATGGACGGATTAGGCCTACAGTCATTTACTGTGAAGTTTACTGTAAAGTCGGAGTGGAAACGTTGTTTGCAGAGTTCACAAACTAATATTTCATACCATAATTTCTGAGTTTTGTTATTTTTTTAATTCTATTTAGTTTGGCGCGCTCCATGTGAGCAATGAGCATGTTTCTCTGTGGTCTTAATGTTGACTGAGTGCGCGCGCCTGAGCACGCATGTCTGGATGTCGGATTTCTGATTGTCTTAATAACTCGCCACTAATAAACTGGGCTTTTCAGTCATTTTCTATATTTTTTTTAATCCAAATTTGAATGGTAATATTTCCTCACAGTATTTGACAAATCTTTCCAACAATATCCTACAAGATAATGACCAGGCCTCCTGTGAAAGAGCAAAATATCATGCTTTGAGGATCCCATATATCCAAGGGGAAACGTCATAAAATAGTTTACCTGAATACATTTCCCCTTGTGTAAAAACAGCTGTGTCTGTCCAGAGCTCACTGATGTGAGGGCTGGAATAGGTTAGTTGCTAAAAGTTCCCAAGCTGGCAGTTTAGGGCCCGACCCAATAAAAGAGAGAGCCAAGGCCAATGTAGAAGTAAACATATAACTTCCATTGTCAACTAAGTAAAAATACATAAAGCTATAGATACTCTCTGGCTGTCCAGATGATTTGTCAGTAGTTTCAGTGGAATGTACAACATATGATTTCCATAATGGTAATAATGAAGTCTAGTGCAGGGTTCCTCAATAGGCAACACACGGGTCATTTTATTTGAAAGAGTGAGCTTGTTGGTCACATTTCAATCATATGCTTTCCAGGGATAATTTTATATTTTCTGAAATGACGCAACTCCTCCTTGGTCGTCATGGAAGCCTAACTAGTTTTGATGTGAACTAGAGTACAGTTATCAGCTGTTGTATGACATATAGAGGAACTTCCTACATTACTTTTCATGAAGTTTCCACCCAGAAATGAAGTAGACCCTGATGCCAGCCCAGGACAGACATAGTCTGACGGACGTCCCCCCGCCCCTCTCTACTCCGTAGTGGAACATGTTTCAGAAGTTGTTTCTGACGGTCTACTATGGGTTGTGTGGTGGGCCAGAGCTGAGGCCCCTGACTTAGCAAGGCCTGGCTCCGCTCTGGTCCCCTGGCAGGCATCACAACACTCCACTGGCCAGGCTCACGACATACACACAGTACACACCCACTACACACACACACACACACACACACACACACACACACACACACACACACACACACACACACACACACACACACACACACACACACACACACACACACACACACACACACACACACACACACACACCCACTACACACACACACACACACACACACACACACACACACACACACACACACACACACACACACACACACACACACACACACACACACACACACACACACACACACACACACACACACACACACACACACACACACACACACACACACACACACACACACACACACACACACACACACACACACACACACACAGTTGAGAAAATTTTGCAGCTGGTCAAAGTTTATTACGCAACTGATATCGACCACATGAAAGAGCCTTCTGGAATCGCACACCTCCGTTAGAACAGAGATGGAGGGAGAGAACTGGGAGGGAAATAGAGAGAAAGGAGAGACCAGTTTTTCTGAAAGGGCAAAGTGGTCGTTTACTGAGGCTGAGGTGGTCAATTTGAGACGTCTGTCTGATACAATTGAGAAATAATAATTTCCATTTTGAAATGAGCTATAGTTAGCTAAGCTACAGACAGCCGGATTGATTAGGCTGAGTGTATTACATAATATCTGTTGAGTCAGGGCCTGCTTCACAGTGTCGGATTGAAGTGTCATAGCAGGTTCGTTTATATATATATGCCATTTAGCAGACGCTTTTATCCAAAGCGACTTACAGTCATGTGTGCATACATTCTACGTATGGGTGGTCCCGGGAATCGAACCCACTACCCATGGCGTTACAAGCGCCATGCTCTACCAACTGTGCTACAGAAAAGTAACTCTGAGGTGTGTGTGTGTGTGTGTGTGTGTGTGTGTGTGTGTGTGTGTGTGTGTGTGTGTGTGTGTGTGTGTGTGTGTGTGTGTGTGTGTGTGTGTGTGTGTGTGTGTGTGTGTGTGTGTGTGTGTCGCTCCATACTTCTCATTCCTCTCTGTAACACACTGGCCCACTTGAATATGCATGGTGATTGGTCACAGGGGTTGTGCAGGTCCTAATGTTTAGGTGGAGGGAGAGGGAGAGAGAGAGTGTGTGTCTCTGCATGCAGAATTGCTTGTTATCTGAGCAGGCTGATCCTGGAGCTACAAACACAGCGAGGTTGGAGGGCAGTGAATTTCTTGGTGGGTTGATCTTTGCACTTCTGTTGTTTTGAATTGGCCAGAGTGGTGCAGATGTCCTCTTAGTCTGATGTAGTTAGTGTGCATGCTGTGTGGCAAGGAGTTCCCAGTTGTGTGTATGTTGCATTTTCTGAGGTTGATTTTAAGGGCGTCTTTGTACCTTTTCTTTTGCCCCCCTTGCATTCTGTTCCCTACTTCCAGTTAGAGCAGCCTTGAGTCAGGCATGCGGACACAGTATCCTGTCTGCCAGAGTTGGTGTCGGATGATGTGGGAATCTACGTTGGGGATGTTGGCCTAGGTCAGAAAGCTGTTGATCCTCCCAACTAATGTTCAGTACGCCACACACACACACACACACACACACACACACACACACACACACACACACACACACACACACACACACACACACACACACACACACACACACACACACACACACACACACACACACACACACACACACAGGAAGGGAGTCATACCTATGAATAATCAATCTATGGTTGGTAGCAGGAAGAGACAGTAGATTCTGGAAGAGGAACGGAGTGCCAGGCAGCACTCAGGCTGGTGTGCGCGCACTGAGTAGGTCATGTCTTTATTCTATAGGCTTTCCTGTACAAAGACTGTCAGTCTCCCTCTTCTAACCCCTAACCCTAACATTTAAAGTTAGCTTCAGACTCATGGTGTGAGTCTGTAAATGTCATAGCTGAGTGCTTTCCCCGGGCATGTAGAGCGGTTTAAAGGATGGCGCTGAGCTGTTTTAGCAGTGCGTAGGGGAGCTGAGGCTCTGCGTGTGGAGTCAGGGAGGGAGAACATATGCTTTATTACATGACACATCTCAGCTGGTGTGAAATAACTCACTGATGAGTAAGACTAGGCGGCGCAGGGGCTGTTAGGGAGGAGCAGGGGCTATCGGGAAGGAGCAGGGGCTGTCGGGAGGAGCAGGGGCTGTCGGGAAGGAGCAGGGGCTGTCGGGAGGAGCAGGGGCTGTCGGGAAGGAACAGGGGCTGTCGGGAAGAGCAGGGGCTGTCGGGAAGGAGCAGGGGCTATCGGGAAGGAGCAGGGGCTGTCGGGAAGGAGCAGGGGCTGTCGGGAAGGAGCAGGGGCTGTCGGGAGGAGCAGGGGCTGTCGGGAAGGAGCAGGGGCTGTCGGGAAGGAGCAGGGGCTATCGGGAAGGAGCAGGGGATGTCGGGAGGAGCAGGGGCTGTCGGGAAGGAGCAGGGGCTGTCGGGAGGAGCAGGGGCTGTCGGGAAGGAGCAGGGGCTGTCGGGAGGAGCAGGGGCTGTCGGGAAGGAGCAGGGGCTGTCGGGAGGAGCAGGGGCTGTCGGGAAGGAGCAGGGGCTGTCGGGAAGGAGCAGGGGCTGTCGGGAAGGAGCAGGGGCTATCGGGAAGGGGCAGGGGCTATCGGGAAGGAGCAGGGGCTGTCAGAGAGGAGCAGGGGCTGTCGGGAAGGAGCAGGGGCTGTCGGGAAGGAGCAGGGGCTATCGGGAAGGAGCAGGGGCTGTCAGAGAGGAGCAGGGGCTGTCGGGGAGGGGGGTGTCTGTTATCTTCTGCTGTTCTTCGCCAGAGGGGAGCTCCGACACAATGTTCTGGCCTTTGATGTGTGCTGTGCACTATGTGTAGGAGTGCCCCTTATTCACTCTCCCCTGTTGCTCCACAAGGAAACTCACCACACAACTGTGCACGGTACAGCATAGCACAGATCAACATAACAACAGCACAGCATAGTACCACATAACAACAACACAGAACAACAACATAAAACAGAACAACAAAACAACAACATGGAACCACATAACAACAATAACAGAACCACATAACAACAACACAGAACAACATAACAACAACATAGAACAACATAGAACCAAATAACAAAAACAACAGAACCATATAACAACAGCATACAACAACATAGAACCACATAACAACAAAACAGCACAGAACAACATAACAACAACATAGAATAACATAACAACAACATAGAACCACATAACAACAACATAGAACCACATAACAACAACATAGAACCACATAACTTCAACACAGAACCACATAACAACAACATAGAACCACATAACAACAAAACAGCACAGAACAACATAACAGCAGCATAGCATAGAACCACATAACAACATCACAGAACAACATAAGCACATCTGCACCTTGCAGCACAGCAGAAAACAATGTTGCAGAGCACCGTACACCAAATCCCACAACATTGTACCCAGCTATTATAGCACCAGTTAACCTAGGCATTCTAGGACTCCGTATCCCCATGGAGACCAGACAACAGAGCCTAGAAGGGAACCAGGACAGAATAGTCCCGGGTTGGGAGGAGGAAGAGCCCACGGCCTACATTAGGTCTTTAGGCTGCTGAATACGTCACTGCATACGCATAACCCATATTAGCATCCTCGTGGGTGGCCAGTCAGAACGAGAGACTGATAGAGGAGAGGAAGAGATTAATATGGGTATGAAAGCAAGGATCGTTGATGGATCTTTCCTGGAACACCATGTCCTTTATGATTTCATTATGCTTAGAGCTGTTGTAGCTTTCTACTTTTAGCCTGGTGGTGATGGCCTGCTAAGGTTGAAAAACATCACACTCTCTCCTTTGAAAGTCCCTAAGAGATAGTCTCCACTCTGACTCCATTTTGAAATCCCAGTCAGCCTAGTCCTAGGGGATTGGGGGAACTAGCACATCAGAGCAGTTAGTGTGTTGTATAATCATGTTTATAGATGGGATGTGATAGTGGACTGAGTATTGCTGTGTGTTTATACAGCCCTAGCTCCTGTGGACATGCTAATTGCTTCTGAGTAAGAGGAACACATTGGGTTGGTGTTGACCACCTCGTTAGTTCAGGCTTTAGTCCAGACCAGACCAGCGGAGCATCACACACACTGGGGATGAACTCATCTTTTCCACTCGGTGTGTGTCTGTTTCTGTGTTTCTGTGTGTCTGTGTGTTTGTGTGTGTGTGTTATACTGTGGGTCACAAGCCCTTAACCAACAGTGCAGTTTTTAAGTAAAAAAATAGGTATTCGGTAAACAATAGATAAGTAAAGAAATAAAAAATAAACTGTAAAAAACAGTAGCGTGGCTATATACAGGTGGTATCGGTACAGAGTCAATGTGCGGGTGCACCGGTTAGTCAGGCTATTTGAGGTAATATGTACACAACTGTTGTGTCTTTGGCTATGCCAGATTAAGTGATATGACATGCTATTCTATAAAATAATTTCTCCGTAATTAATATTACCTGATTGAGCTAATCATGTAAATGTAATTAAGTAGTTGGGGCACCACAAAATAATATTTATAGAGCTGTTATCTCCCGAATAAACTCTTAAAGACCTAGTAATATTTTACATCAATAGCAGTCAATATTAATCGTCATCTTAGTTCAGTCTCATCTGAACGTTGTAAATTCTTGGTTATCTGCACGAACCCTGACTAACAAGTTGAACCAGCAATATAAAATTGGGTTTAATTATTTATTTACTAAATACCTAACTAATCACACAGAATTGCACATACACATAATTAAATCATAACTTGATTACAAATTACGTCATAAAGGAAAACGTCCCTAGCTGGCGGAACAGATATGACAGATATGACAGCTTGTTACACAAAAGAAAAGGGGTTGGGTTTGAGTGAAAGAGCGGGAAGACTGGTGAACATAGGGCGACGCTGTGCTATCGTAAATACAGTATCTTATGCATTCTAAATTACTGCCCATTTGGAAAAAGTAAATACAATAAATATTTACTCTGAGCTGCGCTTCGGGAGAGCTGCGCTTCATCAGAAAACAGAAAAGTGACTTACTGTGGAGTGGCCTAAATTTAAGGACTTGACTATGAATTTCTCTGTCCTCTCTCCTTGCTCTCTCTACAGAGACCCCGCCACTGTAATGAAAAGAGCTGCCTCAGCCAAAGGATCAATACCTCTGTGTGAATGTATAGCTAGAATTAGAATGAATAAGATCACATTTAGACTCTATTGTGCAGGTGCTTTATTTGCATCGCTGGGTAATCACATATTATGTATGGACTGCTGCAATGACAGTGTTCTCAGGATGTTTTGTGTTAAGACTCTGGCTCTGCTCTATGAGGAAATCTGTGGTATGGGGAAATTTCTTTATATCTGAAAGGTATTGCCGGCGACAAAGCCTGTACTTTTATTTGCTGCAATAATCATGATTGCTGTAATATATTTGAAAGTCCTGCGAACCCCTCAGAAGAAAGGCCAACGTACATCTTACCGTCTTTCCCTCATTAAATCATGAACATTCTATTGTTTAGTATTTTAATACACTTTTAATTTCATTCATAGTGACAGAGGGGTAAAAAGAAAACAAAGAGTAGTCACATTAACCCTCCCTCCACCTGAAGCACTGACACAACGCATAATATTTTACCACGAACACTGCAGCAGAAGTGAACTCATTCTCTGATACTCTTTTGTTTGCATGAGGCTACAACACATCAAGTTTCCTAGGGAAGCTGTGAAGTCAGCTGTAGCCTATTGCATGATTGTGTTCATGAGTCTGTTATTAAAGGTGTATGTTTACAGATTTTCATTAAATCATGTATGGCTACAAATATTGTATATACATTCCTTCATATGGGCAGAATATAGGCTTGTATACATTTGTTCATATGGGTATATAAACTGTGGCTCCTTGAAAGCGCCTCAGCTACAGCATTTGTTTGTCTGAAAGCGTAGCCTACACTATGTCGCCACGAATGCCGCCACGAAACCTGGAGATCTTTTCGAAGCACCACTGAATGGGTATTCAACTTTTTGGTAAAGAAATGCCGCTTCTGAAGCAGGGCTAAAGTCCATCCCTAGGCAACCAGAACTGTCAATTAAATTATCTCGAGCTGCCTACGCACAGCCCATTCACTCCTAAGAAAAGTTATTTGAAGTTTGTTTAATACAATGACTTACCAATACATGTAGTAGAAAGAAAACACATATGTCTACCCTACCATAAAAAAACTGCATAAAAACAACACAACAGGATATCAATCAGCAACGTTTATTCCCCCACCCACACTCAGTCATGAAATGAAACAAACAAAAAAGAAAAGGGCAGGCTACTAAACCTTTATCCTCACACCCTCCCTCCCTCCGAAATGCACACATTTAATAGGATGCAGAAGAACAGCAGGAAAGGAAGTGTAGCTAGATTTAAATATTTAGTATATGTCAGTCTAGCAAGCCAACCAACTAACGTAAACTCACGTAAACTCGTACATCGCCTTGGTCCGTACAATTGCCCTTATTTTAGCACCCTAAAAAACGTAATATTTCCAGATCAACTGTAATGCCAATACCATTGTAAAGCACAATTTCTCCCCTTTCCAACATAATTAATTACATGACCTAAACGCTGCCCGGCAATGAGCCCCGTCGGGTCTTTTTAAAAATGGCGGGTGGGGAAGCGAAACTAATGCATGATAGAGAGAAGGAGAGATGTTGTGTGGGAAAATGGCTTTTTTTCGTCTCTAAAATGGAAATAAAACACCATAAAGAGTTTATATAATGTGTCATTTCATACCTATTTGAATATTTGTGTGGAATTTGAATCGGGTTTTTAGGGTGGTGCTAAAGTGATCTTAGAAGTAAACAGCGGCTTTGAGAATGATGATGGTATGTAATGATGACGAAAAAATTGACTAGGTATCCCCCCTTACCCGTCACTGTCCATTTCTTGTTTTTAAAGGATGATAGAAGTGCTACACCTGGTGAAGAGAGATTGTAAGATAGAAATAGTTGCTTTATGCGTGCTGTACGTTACGGCATGACTAGTCAAGATGTAACGGAACTTTTCTCCAATACTATAGAGCCATTACCATGTCGATCAACGCTTGAAGAGAAACCTAGTTCACACCCCCGATTTTGACGTCAACACAGTCGCTACAGTCCAATTAATTTTCTTTGTAGCCTCGTTTGAATGTTGCGGTTGCCCACATTTGTACGGAATGGGGTGAGTTTACGTTAAAAACAACTCTCTAGACAATGTTTTGATTTGTTGCAAACGTTAGCTTGTTAGCTACCTAACTGGCTAGCCACCTAATATAATTATCAGAACATATCTGACAACGTTTTCAGTTTAACTGTAGACAACTTTTTATTCACCGTAATAGGAAAATTAACACATTACAAGGTCATTACTAACAAATTATTTACAAGTATGGCGACCTGCTAACTTACAATCGTTGTCATGAAAGCAGTGCATTTCTGTCGGCTTTAGAACTTACTCTCGCATCAGGTTACCATGACAACGATTGCAACAAAAAGGTCAAAGTTGAATGTTCTTGCTTGGTTGCGGCAAGCAATGGCATTATAACATGCAAATGCAGCTTACATTGGGGAAAACATGTGGCTGTTTGAAAGGGAGCCATATAAACATTGCCCAGTTCTTTTTTTTGTTTTTTTGTCAGGCAACATACTGCAAGTCCTATGTGAATTCCAATCCTGGTGTTGTGCCCCACATTCAGCCAAGGGGAAAAAACAGACTGCTGCAACCTGATTGGCTGACTACAATACGCAGTGGAGGTACCCAAATGTCATACCTTAATAGAAAATGACTCAAGTAAAAGTGAAAGTCACCAGTAAAATCCTACTTGAGTAAAAGTATTTTGTTTTAAATATACTTAAGTATCAAAAGTAAATGTAATTGATAAAATATACATAATTTCAAATTCCTTATATTAAGCACACCAGACGGCACCATTTTCTTTTTTTTCCTCAACTAGCAGCTTCATTAAAAATTACCCGCAAACACGAGTCTCAAGTCAACAGTGAAGAGGTGATTCTGGAATGCTGGCCTTCTAGGCAGAGTTCCTCTGTCCAGTATCTGTATTCTTTTGCCCATCTGAATCTTTTATTTTTATTGGCCAGTCTGAGATATGACTTTTTCTTTGCAACTCTGCCTAGAAGGCCAGCATCCCAGAGGCGCCTCTTCACTGTTGGCATTGAGTCTGGTGTTTTGAGGATACTATTTAATGAAACTGCCAGCTGAGGACTTGTGAGGCATCTGTTTCTCAAACTAGACACTCTAATGTACTTGTCCTATTGCTCAGTTGTGCACCGGGGCTCTCACTCCTCTTTCTATTCTAGTTAGAGCCAATTTGTGCTGTTCTGTGAAGGGAGAAGTGCACAGAGTTGTACGAGATCCTCAGTTTCTTGGCAATTTCTTGCATGGAATAGCCTTCATTTCTCAGAATAAGAATAGACTGACGAGTTTCAGAAGAAAGATCTTTGTTTCTGGCCATTTTGAGCCTGTAATCAAACCCACAAATGCTGATGCTCCAGATACTCAACTAGTCTAAAGAAGGCCAGTTTTATTGCTTCTTTAATCAGAACGACAGTTTTCATCGGTGCTAACATAATTGCAAAAGTTTTCTAATGATTGCAAAGGTTTTCTAATGATAAACTTGGATTAGCTAACACAATGTGCCATTGGAACACAGGAGTGGTTGCTGATAATGGGCCTCTGTATGCCTATGTAGATATTCCATTAAAAATCAGCTGTTTCCAGCTACAATAGTCATCTACACTGTATTTCTGATCAATTTGATGCCATTTTAATGGACAAAAAATTGTTTTTTCTTTCAAAAACAAGGACATTTCTAAGTGACCCCAAACGTTATTTTTTTTAAATGCTGCAGCACCCCCACTTCCCGCAGCTATGGTAAACACTGCTGCTGTTGTTGTCAACAAGGGATTTGAAGGGATCCAGAGGGGATTGATGGAGGAAAGACGTGCCAAGTGCAAGACCACTCTGCTGCTGCAGATTGATAGAAAAAGGGTAAAAGTAGGTCAAAGAGAGAGAAAGAGACAAAGGGAGTGAGAGAGGGAGAGGATGAGGGGTATGCCTTGAAAGCCTATTTTTTTCCAATTCTCCTGCATTTGAAATGGAAAATCACCCCACCGTGTTCCAGTGTCAATCCTGTGGATGTTATAGCTGCCAATTAAGATCTACTTTCTCATGAGTTAAACCTACTTCAGATGTAAATATCGAGGGCCAGTTGTCAAGCTCGGCTGAAAGTGGTGGAGGAAAGGGAGATTCATTGAGATGAGATGACACTGCAGAAGCAGGCTCCGCTCTGATATACTGATATCAATGACATCATTCTCACTGCTCGGGAGCTGAGTGGGCGATGCATGACTGTAAGGATAGGTCATTCAGTATTTTGAGAGTCAGTTGACCCAGCCACCTGTCATGTTTTATATATGAGTTATAAGTGTGTAATAGATGTAGGGCCATCAGGACTCATAATCCAATCACAGCTATACTGGTTTGATAGAGACTGTATCAGATCAGGCCTTAATTTGTCTGTCTGTCGTTACAGTCATGCAGTCTAAGACGTCAGAAAAATAAAATGTATTAGCCGCTGATA
Source organism: Oncorhynchus keta (assembly GCF_023373465.1). NCBI lineage: Eukaryota > Metazoa > Chordata > Actinopteri > Salmoniformes > Salmonidae > Oncorhynchus > Oncorhynchus keta. Next base: position 82,238,462 of record NC_068421.1, on the reverse strand, counting down.
TTGTGCAATCTATTGCATTATTTGTTTCTGCTATTAGGATGAAATTGAATTTTGATGCGGTAGGTAATTTGACCTGTTTTAGACCTCTATTTAACATTAAGTGACCCCTGACATCTAAGGGTGGTTGACCTTTGCAAAACAGTGGCATTTAAAATACATCTCAACACTTCTGCCAAGTGTTATAATCAGAGTGATGAGTTTACAAGGCCAGTGTTATGAGAGGGTGAGAGATGCACTGTTACAATACAACCAGCAGAGGGCAGCAAAAGGCACCAATGTCTCTGCAGCAGAAAGTTTGTCTTTACATCCTTTTTATGGTACAGTTTTATTTTCTGTGTATATGAAAGACTGTTTAGAGGGCCGAACTTCCTGATTTAGCCTTGGTTTCAATTGTCCTTATTAGGAAATGCGACAGAATGAGATTTGTGTTTTTGAGGTGTCCTTTAATGTGTGTGTGTGTGTGTGTGTGTGTGTGTGCGTGCGTGCGTGCGTGCGTGCGTGCGTGCGTGTGCGTGCGTGCGTGCGTGCGAGCGTGCGTGCGTGCTCGAATGTGGGAAGCGTTTGTACTTTCACTCAGCCAAAACAGTACAACGTTAGTCACTCACCCTTTTAGATAACTTGGAACAGTCTAACCAGGTCTTGTGTCTGGAAAGTAGCCGAGACTAGCTAGAAAGCTAGCCAATTTATATAGCCAATTAGCTTCAGCAGGCCGGAGTGATCTATGGGGCTAGTTAGGGACTCTATGGGGCTAGTTAGGGAAAAATTACACAATGTAAATGGGACAATATTTACATGTTGCACACCTTTTAGTTGTCTCATTAAATGCTATAGTTATTATACATTTTTACAATTTATAGTTGGTTTGAGGTTATAAGTAATTGAAATTTGGAGCTATTACATTTTGTAATTTACTGATGGTCTCTAACTTGCCCATAGGGATATCCAATATCAAACTAAATTAACTATGGGCGTTATGATCCAGTCATGTGCAGCTGCTCTCTGGATTTATGATTACTTGGGTAATGTGGGCATGTGGGCTGGATTTAAATACACCCAACCCAAGGAAAACTATTACGGTGCCGTTACATATTTCTTTCCCTTAATTATCTCGTCATTTTGTGTTTTGGACGGGATTGACTTTATGACAAAAAATATTCTATTTACATTATATAGTCAATTATGACACTAGAATAAATGTTTATGACTCATATTGATGCCCCGTAGGCACATTTCAAAAGGAGAAGTTGCTTATTACGTTCAGTTGCTCTTTTATCCTATTTAATTTTACATTACATTTAAGTCATTTAGCAGACGCTCTTATCCAGAGCGACTTACAAATTTTCAGGTTATTTCTTCACTTCACATTTCCCCTGTTCTCACCTTTTATCGCTCTTCTTCTTCTTTCCTGTTGCTCCTCTTCCTCTCTCCTGTATCTCTTCTTCGTCTCTCCTTCCTCTCCTTCCCATTTTCCCTCTTTCTTCCAGGGTGAAAGGGGTTAGTGTCATTGGACCAGTTTGCAGTGCACAGAGAAGTTGGTGTGTTGTATACAGGTCAGGTACACTCAGGTTGTTTGTGTATGGGGGGGGGGGGTACCTCCACTGATTGACAGAGTGGCCCAGACAGCACTTCTACATAACATTACATTACCATTCTCCACAGGTCCTTCAGTGTTTATGTGTGTGTGTGTGTGTGGCCTCTCAGCCAGGGTACTCAGTCAGGCACCGTCGTCATCACTCCTCTAATACGACTGGTCCCTCTCTTTCTTTCTCTCCTCACAGACTCCTTGACATCTCTCTTCTCCCTACAGTTGTCTTTTCATCCATTCGTCCTTCCATCCGCCTGTGGACCTACAGATATGCGACCTGCTCCGTGGAGATTGCTGTAGATGGCTGAAGAGCTGTGTACTGGCTGGTTTCGCATTGTTGCAGGTACGACTGACTACCTCTCTCTTTCCTCACCTATCTGTCAACTTCCTCTGTATAAATGTGTCTGGGGGTATTCCAGTCCTGCACTGTGTGCGATGTGGTGCTTTCAAGTATTTGTGTTCTATAGTTCAGTTGTGTGCGTTCGTTTATGTATGTTTGAGTTTATTTATATTTTTACGGGGACAGTGCACATTATTCAACGTTTCAGTAAAAGTGCCGGTTTTTGCCAGCCGACTAATACATACCCCTCCACGTGTACCCATTATTCTGTTAGTTGTGTGTGTATACATACCCCTCCACGTGTACCCATTATTCTGTTAGTTGTGTGTGTGTATACATACCCCTCCACGTGTACCCATTATTCTGTTAGTTGTGTGTGTATACATACCCCTCCACGTGTACCCATTATTCTGTTAGTTGTGTGTGTATACATACCCCTCCACGTGTACCCATTACTCTGTTAGTTGTGTGTGTATACATAACCCTCCACGTGTACCCATTACTCTGTTAGTTGTGTGTGTGTATACATACCCCTCCACGTGTACCCATTATTCTGTTAGTTGTGTGTGTATACATACCCCTCCACGTGTACCCATTATTCTGTTAGTTGTGTGTGTATACATACCCCTCCATGTGTACCCATTACTCTGTTAGTTGTGTGTGTATACATACCCCTCCACGTGTACCCATTATTCTGTTAGTTGTGTGTGTATACATACCCCTCCACGTGTACCCATTATTCTGTTAGTTGTGTGTGTATACATACCCCTCCACGTGTACCCATTACTCTGTTAGTTGTGTGTGTATACATACCCCTCCACGTGTACCCATTACTCTGTTAGTTGTGTGTGTATACATACCCCTCCACGTGTACCCATTACTCTGTTAGTTGTGTGTGTGTATACATACCCCTCCACGTGTACCCATTACTCTGTTAGTTGTGTGTGTATACATACCCCTCCACGTGTACCCATTATTCTGTTAGTTGTGTGTGTATACATACCCCTCCACGTGTACCCATTACTCTGTTAGTTGTGTGTGTATACATACCCCTCCACGTGTACCCATTATTCTGTTAGTTGTGTGTGTATACATACCCCTCCACGTGTACCCATTATTCTGTTAGTTGTGTGTGTATACATACCCCTCCACGTGTACCCATTATTCTGTTAGTTGTGTGTGTGTATACATACCCCTCCACGTGTACCCATTATTCTGTTAGTTGTGTGTGTATACATACCCCTCCACGTGTACCCATTATTCTGTTAGTTGTGTGTGTGTATACATACCCCTCCACGTGTACCCATTATTCTGTTAGTTGTGTGTGTGTATACATACCCCTCCACGTGTACCCATTACTCTGTTAGTTGTGTGTGTGTATACATACCCCTCCACGTGTACCCATTACTCTGTTAGTTGTGTGTGTGTATACATACCCCTCCATATGTACCCATTATTCTGTTAGTTGTGTGTGTATACATACCCCTCCACGTGTACCCATTATTCTGTTAGTTGTGTGTGTATACATACCCCTCCACGTGTACCCATTATTCTGTTAGTTGTGTGTGTGTACATACCCCTCCACGTGTACCCATTACTCTGTTAGTTGTGTGTGTATACATACCCCTCCACGTGTACCCATTATTCTGTTAGTTGTGTGTGTGTATACATACCCCTCCACGTGTACCCATTACTCTGTTAGTTGTGTGTGTGTATACATACCCCTCCACGTGTACCCATTACTCTGTTAGTTGTGTGTGTATACATACCCCTCCACGTGTACCCATTATTCTGTTAGTTGTGTGTGTGTACATACCCCTCCACGTGTACCCATTACTCTGTTAGTTGTGTGTGTATACATACCCCTCCACGTGTACCCATTATTCTGTTAGTTGTGTGTGTGTACATACCCCTCCATGTGTACCTGTTACTCTGTGAGTTGTGTGTGTATACATACCCCTCCACGTGTACCCATTATTCTGTTAGTTGTGTGTGTGTACATACCCCTCCATGTGTACCTGTTACTCTGTGAGTTGTGTGTGTATACATACCCCTCCACGTGTACCCATTATTCTGTTAGTTGTGTGTGTGTATACATACCCCTCCACGTGTACCTGTTACTCTGTTAGTTGTGTGTGTGTATACATACCCCTCCACGTGTACCCATTACTCTGTTAGTTGTGTGTGTATACATACCCCTCCACGTGTACCCATTATTCTGTTAGTTGTGTGTGTGTACATACCCCTCCACGTGTACCTGTTACTCTGTGAGTTGTGTGTGTATACATACCCCTCCACGTGTACCCATTACTCTGTTAGTTGTGTGTGTGTATACATACCCCTCCACGTGTACCCATTACTCTGTTAGTTGTGTGTGTGTATACATACCCCTCCACGTGTACCCATTACTCTGTTAGTTGTGTGTGTATACATACCCCTCCACGTGTACCCATTACTCTGTTAGTTGTGTGTGTATACATACCCCTCCATGTGTACCTGTAACTCTGTGAGTTGTGTGTGTGTATACATACCCCTCCACGTGTACCCATTACTATGTTAGTTGTGTGTGTGTACATACCCCTCCACGTGTACCCATTATTCTGTTAGTTGTGTGTGTATACATACCCCTCCACGTGTACCCATTATTCTGTTAGTTGTGTGTGTATACATACCCCTCCACGTGTACCTGTTACTCTGTGAGTTGTGTGTGTATACATACCCCTCCACGTGTACCCATTACTCTGTTAGTTGTGTGTGTGTATACATACCCCTCCACGTGTACCTGTTACTCTGTGAGTTTGTGTGTGTATACATACCCCTCCACGTGTACCCATTACTCTGTGAGTTGTGTGTGTGTATACATACCCCTCCACGTGTACCTGTTACTCTGTGAGTTGTGTGTGTGTATACATACCCCTCCACGTGTACCCATTACTCTGTTAGTTGTGTGTGTGTATACATACCCCTCCACGTGTACCCTGTTACTCTGTTAGTTGTGTGTGTGTATACATACCCCTCCACGTGTACCCGTTACTCTGTTAGTTGTGTGTGTATACATACCCCTCCACGTGTACCCTGTTACTCTGTTAGTTGTGTGTGTGTATACATACCCCTCCACGTGTACCTGTTACTCTGTGAGTTGTGTGTGTATACATACCCTCCACGTGTACCTGTTACTCTGTTAGTTGTGTGTGTGTATACATACCCCTCCACGTGTACCCGTTACTCTGTGAGTTGTGTGTGTATACATACCCCTCCACGTGTACCTGTTACTCTGTTAGTTGTGTGTGTGTATACATACCCCTCCACGTGTACCCATTACTCTGTTAGTTTGTGTGTGTATACATACCCCTCCACGTGTACCCTGTTACTCTGTTAGTGTGTGTGTGTATACATACCCCTCCACGTGTACCCATTACTCTGTGAGTTGTGTGTGTATACATACCCCTCCACGTGTACCTGTTACTCTGTGAGTTGTGTGTGTATACATACCCCTCCACGTGTACCTGTTACTCTGTTAGTTGTGTGTGTATACATACCCCTCCACGTGTACCCATTACTCTGTGAGTTGTGTGTGTATACATACCCCTCCACGTGTACCCTGTTACTCTGTGAGTTGTGTGTGTATACATACCCCTCCACGTGTACCCTGTTACTCTGTGAGTGTGTGTGTGTATACATACCCCTCCATGTGTACCCATTACTCTGTTAGTTGTGTGTGTGTATACATACCCCTCCACGTGTACCTGTTACTCTGTTAGTTGTGTGTGTGTATACATACCCCTCCATGTGTACCTGTTAGTGTGTGTGTGTATACATACCCCTCCACTACCCATTACTCTGTTAGTGTGTGTGTGTATACATACCCCTCCATGTGTACCCGTTACTCTGTTAGTTGTGTGTGTATACATACCCCTCCACGTGTACCCGTTACTCTGTTAGTTGTGTGTGTATACATACCCCTCCACGTGTAGCCGTTACTCTGTGAGTTGTGTGTGTGTATACATACGCCTCCACGTGTACCCATTACTCTGTTAGTTGTGTGTGTGTATACATACCCCTCCACGTGTACCTGTAACTCTGTGAGTTGTGTGTGTATACATACCCCTCCATGTGTACCTGTAACTCTGTGAGTTGTGTGTGTGTATACATACCCCTCCATGTGTACCTGTTACTCTGTGAGTTGTGTGTGTATACATACCCCTCCACGTGTACCCGTTACTCTGTTAGTTGTGTGTGTATACATACCCCTCCACGTGTACCCATTACTCTGTTAGTTGTGTGTGTATACATACCCCTCCACGTGTACCCATTACTCTGTTAGTTGTGTGTGTATACATACCCCTCCACGTGTGTTACTCTGTGAGTGTGTGTGTGTATACATCTGTGTACCCATTACTCTGTTAGTTGTGTGTGTATACATACCCCTCCATGTGTACCCTGTTACTCTGTGTTAGTTGTGTGTGTATACATACCCCTCCACGTGTACCCATTATTCTGTTAGTTGTGTGTGTGTACATACCCCTCCATGTGTACCTGTTACTCTGTGAGTTGTGTGTGTATACATACCCCTCCACGTGTACCCATTATTCTGTTAGTTGTGTGTGTGTATACATACCCCTCCACGTGTACCTGTTACTCTGTGAGTTTGTGTGTGTATACATACCCCTCCACGTGTACCCATTACTCTGTTAGTGTGTGTGTGTGTACATACCCCTCCATGTGTACCTGTTACTCTGTGAGTTGTGTGTGTATACATACCCCTCCACGTGTACCCATTACTCTGTTAGTTGTGTGTGTATACATACCCCTCCACGTGTACCTGTTACTCTGTGAGTTGTGTGTGTGTATACATACCCCTCCACGTGTACCCATTATTCTGTTAGTTTGTGTGTGTATACATACCCCTCCACGTGTACCCATTACTCTGTTAGTTGTGTGTGTGTATACATACCCCTCCACGTGTACCCATTACTCTGTTAGTGTGTGTGTATACATACCCCTCCACGTGTACCCATTATTCTGTTAGTTGTGTGTGTGTATACATACCCCTCCACGTGTACCTGTTACTCTGTGAGTTGTGTGTGTATACATACCCCTCCACGTGTACCCATTATTCTGTTAGTTGTGTGTGTGTACATACCCCTCCATGTGTACCTGTTACTCTGTGAGTTGTGTGTGTATACATACCCCTCCACGTGTACCCATTATTCTGTTAGTTGTGTGTGTGTACATACCCCTCCATGTGTACCTGTTACTCTGTGAGTTGTGTGTGTATACATACCCCTCCACGTGTACCCATTACTCTGTTAGTTGTGTGTGTGTATACATACCCCTCCACGTGTACCCATTACTCTGTTAGTTGTGTGTGTGTATACATACCCCTCCACGTGTACCCATTACTCTGTTAGTTGTGTGTGTGTATACATACCCCTCCACGTGTACCCGTTACTCTGTTAGTTGTGTGTGTGTACATACCCCTCCAAGTGTACCTGTAACTCTGTGAGTTGTGTGTGTATACATACCCCTCCACGTGTACCCTGTTACTCTGTTAGTTGTGTGTGTGTATACATACCCCTCCACGTGTACCCATTACTCTGTTAGTTGTGTGTGTGTATACATACCCCTCCACGTGTACCCATTACTCTGTTAGTTGTGTGTGTGTATACATACCCCTCCACATGTACCCATTACTCTGTTAGTTGTGTGTGTGTATACATACCCCTCCACGTGTACCCGTTACTCTGTTAGTTGTGTGTGTGTACATACCCCTCCAAGTGTACCTGTAACTCTGTGAGTTGTGTGTGTGTATACATACCCCTCCATGTGTACCTGTAACTCTGTGAGTTGTGTGTGTGTATACATACCCCTCCACGTGTACCTGTTACTCTGTGAGTTGTGTGTGTGTATACATACCCCTCCACGTGTACCTGTTACTCTGTGAGTTGTGTGTGTGTATACATACCCCTCCACGTGTACCCGTTACTCTGTGAGTTGTGTGTGTGTATACATACCCCTCCACGTGTACCCATTACTCTGTTAGTTGTGTGTGTGTATACATACCCCTCCACGTGTACCCATTATTCTGTTAGTTGTGTGTGTGTATACATACCCCTCCACGTGTACCCATTACTCTGTGAGTGTGTGTGTGTATACATACCCCTCCACGTGTACCCGTTACTCTGTGAGTGTGTGTGTGTATACATACCCCTCCACGTGTACCCGTTACTCTGTTAGTTTGTGTGTGTGTATACATACCCCTCCACGTGTACCCGTTACTCTGTGAGTGTGTGTGTGTATACATACCCCTCCACGTGTACCCGTTACTCTGTTAGTTGTGTGTGTGTATACATACCCCTCCACGTGTACCCGTTACTCTGTGAGTTGTGTGTGTGTATACATACCCCTCCACGTGTACCCGTTACTCTGTTAGTTGTGTGTGTGTATACATACCCCTCCACGTGTACCCGTTACTCTGTTAGTTGTGTGTGTGTATACATACCCCTCCACGTGTACCCGTTACTCTGTTAGTTGTGTGTGTATACATACCCCTCCACGTGTACCCATTACTCTGTTAGTTGTGTGTGTGTATACATACCCCTCCACGTGTACCCGTTACTCTGTTAGTTGTGTGTGTATACATACCCCTCCACGTGTACCCGTTACTCTGTTAGTTGTGTGTGTATACATACCCCTCCACGTGTACCCGTTACTCTGTGAGTTTGTGTGTGTATACATACCCCTCCACGTGTACCCGTTACTCTGTTAGTTGTGTGTGTATACATACCCCTCCACGTGTACCCGTTACTCTGTTAGTTGTGTGTGTGTATACATACCCCTCCACGTGTACCCGTTACTCTGTTAGTTGTGTGTGTGTATACATACCCCTCCACGTGTACCCGTTACTCTGTTAGTTGTGTGTGTGTATACATACCCCTCCACGTGTACCCGTTACTCTGTTAGTTGTGTGTGTGTATACATACCCCTCCACGTGTACCCGTTACTCTGTGAGTTTGTGTGTGTATACATACCCCTCCACGTGTACCCGTTACTCTGTGAGTTGTGTGTGTATACATACCCCTCCACGTGTACCCGTTACTCTGTTAGTTGTGTGTGTGTATACATACCCCTCCACGTGTACCCGTTACTCTGTTAGTTGTGTGTGTGTATACATACCCCTCCACGTGTACCCGTTACTCTGTGAGTTGTGTGTGTGTATACATACCCCTCCACGTGTACCCGTTACTCTGTTAGTGTGTGTGTGTATACATACCCCTCCACGTGTACCCGTTACTCCATACACCTCCACGTGTACCCGTTACTCTGTGAGTTGTGTGTGTGTATACATACCCCTCCACGTGTACCCGTTACTCTGTGAGTTGTGTGTGTGTGTGTGTATACATATCCCTCCACGTGTACCCGTTACTCTGTGAGTTGTGTGTGTGTGTGTATACATACCCCTCCACGTGTACCCGTTACTCTGTGAGTTGTGTGTGTGTATACATATCCCTCCACGTGTACCCGTTACTCTGTTAGTTGTGTGTGTGTATACATACCCCTCCACGTGTACCCATTACTCTGTTAGTTGTGTGTGTGTATACATACCCCTCCACGTGTACCCGTTACTCTGTTAGTTGTGTGTGTGTATACATACCCCTCCACGTGTACCCGTTACTCTGTGAGTTGTGTGTGTGTATACATACCCCTCCACGTGTACCCGTTACTCTGTGAGTTGTGTGTGTGTATACATACCCCTCCACGTGTACCCGTTACTCTGTTAGTTGTGTGTGTGTATACATACCCCTCCACGTGTACCCGTTACTCTGTTAGTTGTGTGTGTGTGTGTGTGTATACATACCCCTCCACGTGTACCCGTTACTCTGTGAGTTGTGTGTGTATACATACCCCTCCACGTGTACCCGTTACTCTGTTAGTTGTGTGTGTGTGTATACATACCCCTCCACGTGTACCCGTTACTCTGTGAGTTGTGTGTGTATACATACCCCTCCACGTGTACCCGTTACTCTGTTAGTTGTGTGTGTGTGTGTATACATACCCATCCACGTGTACCCGTTACTCTGTTATTTGTGTGTGTATACATACCCCTCCACGTGTACCCGTTACTCTGTGAGTTGTGTGTGTATACATACCCCTCCACGTGTACCCGTTACTCTGTGAGTTGTGTGTGTGTATACATACCCCTCCACGTGTACCCGTTACTCTGTGAGTTGTGTGTGTGTATACATACCCCTCCACGTGTACCCGTTACTCTGTGAGTTGTGTGTGTGTGTGTATACATACCCCTCCACGTGTACCCGTTACTCTGTGAGTTATGTGTGTGTGTATACATACCCCTCCATGTGTACCCATTACTCTGTGAGTTGTGTGTGTGTATACATACCCCTCCACGTGTACCCGTTACTCTGTGAGTTGTGTGTGTGTATACATACCCCTCCACGTGTACCCGTTACTCTGTTAGTTGTGTGTGTGTATACATACCCCTCCACGTGTACCCGTTACTCTGTTAGTTGTGTGTGTGTGTGTGTATACCTACCCCTCCACGTGTACCCGTTACTCTGTGAGTTGTGTGTGTATACATACCCCTCCACGTGTACCCGTTACTCTGTTAGTTGTGTGTGTGTGTGTGTATACATACCCTCCACGTGTACCCGTTACTCTGTGAGTTGTGTGTGTATACATACCCCTCCACGTGTACCCGTTACTCTGTTAGTTGTGTGTGTGTGTGTGTGTATACATACCCCTCCACGTGTACCCGTTACTCTGTTATTTGTGTGTGTATACTGTGTACCCGTTACTCTGTGAGTTGTGTGTGTATACATACCCCTCCACGTGTACCCGTTACTCTGTTAGTTGTGTGTGTGTATACATACCCCTCCACGTGTACCCGTTACTCTGTGAGTGTGTGTGTATACATACCCCTCCACGTGTACCCGTTACTCTGTGAGTGTGTGTGTGTATACATACCCCTCCATGTGTACCCGTTACTCTGTGAGTGTGTGTATGTATACATACCCCTCCACGTGTACCCGTTACTCTGTGAGTTGTGTGTGTATACATACCCCTCCACGTGTACCCGTTACTCTGTGAGTTGTGTGTGTATACATACCCCTCCACGTGAACCCGTTACTCTGTGAGTTGTGTGTGTGTGTGTGTATACATATCCCTCCACGTGTACCCGTTACTCTGTTAGTTGCGTGTGTGTATACATACCCCTCCACGTGTACCCGTTACTCTGTTAGTTGTGTGTGTGTATACATACCCCTCCACGTGTACCCATTACTCTGTTAGTGTGTGTGTGTATACATACCCCTCCACGTGTACCCGTTACTCTGTTAGTTGTGTGTGTATACATACCCTCCACGTGTATCCGTTACTCTGTTGTGTGTGTGTATACATACCCCTCCACGTGTACCCGTTACTCTGTGAGTTGTGTGTGTATACATACCCCTCCACGTGTGTTCTCTGTGAGATGTGTGTGTATACATACCCCTCCACGTGTACCTGTTACTCTGTTAGTTTGTGTGTGTATACATACCCCTCCACGTGTACCCGTTACTCTGTGAGTTGTGTGTGTGTATACATGCCCCTCCACGTGTACCCGTTACTCTGTGAGTTGTGTGTGTATACATACCCCTCCACGTGTACCCGTTACCTGTGAGTTGTGTGTGTATACATACCCTCCACGTGTACCCATTACTCTGTGAGTGTGTGTGTATATACATACCCCTCCACGTGTACCCGTTACTCTGTGAGTTGTGTGTGTGTATACATACCCCTCCACGTGTACCCGTTACTCTGTGAGTTGTGTGTGTATACATACCCCTCCACGTGTACCCGTTACTCTGTGAGTTGTGTGTGTGTATACATACCCCTCCACGTGTACCCATTACTCTGTGAGTTGTGTGTGTGTATACATACCCCTCCACGTGTACCCGTTACTCTGTGAGTTGTGTGTGTATATACATACCCCTCCACGTGTACCCGTTACTCTGTGAGTGTGTGTGTGTGTATACATACCCCTCCACGTGTACCCGTTACTCTGTGAGTTGTGTGTGTATACATACCCCTCCACGTGTACCCGTTACTCTGTTAGTTGTGTGTGTGTGTGTGTGTATACATACCCCTCCACGTGTACCCGTTACTCTGTGAGTTGTGTGTGTATACATACCCCTCCACGTGTACCCGTTACTCTGTTAGTTGTGTGTGTGTGTATACATACCCCTCCACGTGTACCCGTTACTCTGTTATTTGTGTGTGTATACATACCCCTCCACGTGTACCCGTTACTCTGTGAGTTGTGTGTGTATACATACCCCTCCACGTGTACCCGTTACTCTGTTAGTTGTGTGTGTGTATACATACCCCTCCACGTGTACCCGTTACTCTGTGAGTTGTGTGTGTATACATACCCCTCCATGTGTACCCGTTACTCTGTGAGTTGTGTGTGTATACATACCCCTCCATGTGTACCCGTTACTCTGTGAGTTGTGTATGTATACATACCCCTCCACGTGTACCCGTTACTCTGTGAGTTGTGTGTGTGTATACATACCCCTCCATGTGTACCCGTTACTCTGTTAGTTGTGTGTGTATACATACCCCTCCACGTGTACCCGTTACTCTGTTAGTTGTGTGTGTATACATACCCCTCCACGTGTACCCGTTACTCTGTTAGTTGTGTGTGTGTATACATACCCCTCCACGTGTACCCGTTACTCTGTGAGTTGTGTGTGTGTATACATACCCCTCCACGTGTACCCGTTACTCTGTGAGTTGTGTGTGTGTGTGTATACATATCCCTCCACGTGTACCCGTTACTCTGTTAGTTGTGTGTGTGTATACATACCCCTCCACGTGTACCCGTTACTCTGTTAGTTGTGTGTGTGTATACATACCCCTCCACGTGTACCCGTTACTCTGTTAGTTGTGTGTGTGTATACATACCCCTCCACGTGTGTTACCTGTTAGTTGTGTGTGTCTATACATACCCCTCCACGTGTTACTCTGTTAGTGTGTGTGTGTATACATACCCTCCACGTGTACCCGTTACTCTGTGAGTTGTGTGTGTATACATACCCCTCCACGTGTACCCGTTACTCTGTGAGTTGTGTGTGTTTACATACCCCTCCACGTGTACCCGTTACTCTGTTAGTTGTGTGTGTGTATACATACCCCTCCACGTGTACCCGTTACTCTGTGAGTTGTGTGTGTGTATACATACCCCTCCACGTGTACCCGTTACTCTGTGAGTTGTGTGTGTGTGTGTGTGTATACATACCCCTCCACGTGTACCCGTTACTCTGTTAGTTGTGTGTGTGTATACATACCCCTCCACGTGTACCCGTTACTCTGTTAGTTGTGTGTGTGTATACATACCCCTCCACGTGTACCCATTACTCTGTTAGTTGTGTGTGTGTATACATACCCCTCCACGTGTACCCGTTACTCTGTGAGTTGTGTGTGTATACATACCCCTCCACGTGTACCCGTTACTCTGTTAGTTGCGTGTGTGTATACATACACCTCCACGTGTACCCGTTACTCTGTTAGTTGTGTGTGTGTATACATACCCCTCCACGTGTACCCATTACTCTGTTAGTTGTGTGTGTGTATATATACCCCTCCATGTGTACCCGTTACTCTGTTGAGTTGTGTGTGTATACATACCCCTCCACGTGTACCCGTTACTCTGTTAGTTGTTGTGTGTGTGTATACATACCCCTCCACGTGTCCACTCTGTTATTTGTGTGTGTATACATACCCCTCCACGTGTACCCGTTACTCTGTGAGTTGTGTGTGTATACATACCCCTCCACGTGTACCCGTTACTCTGTGAGTTGTGTGTGTGTATACATACCCCTCCACGTGTACCCGTTACTCTGTGAGATGTGTGTATATACATACCCCTCCACGTGTACCTGTTACTCTGTTAGTTGTGTGTGTGTATACATACCCCTCCACGTGTACCCGTTACTCTGTGAGTTGTGTGTGTGTATACATACCCCTCCACGTGTACCCGTTACTCTGTGAGTTGTGTGTGTGTGTATACATACCCCTCCACGTGTACCCGTTACTCTGTGAGTTATGTGTGTGTGTATACATACCCCTCCATGTGTACCCATTACTCTGTGAGTTGTGTGTGTGTATACATACCCCTCCACGTGTACCCGTTACTCTGTGAGTTGTGTGTGTGTATACATACCCCTCCACGTGTACCCGTTACTCTGTTAGTTGTGTGTGTGTGTATACATACCCCTCCACGTGTACCCGTTACTCTGTTAGTGTGTGTGTGTGTGTGTGTGTATACCTACCCCTCCACGTGTACCCGTTACTCTGTGAGTTGTGTGTGTATACATACCGCTCCACGTGTACCCGTTACTCTGTTAGTTGTGTGTGTGTGTGTGTATACATACCCCTCCACGTGTACCCGTTACTCTGTGAGTTGTGTGTGTATACATACCCCTCCACGTGTACCCGTTACTCTGTTAGTTGTGTGTGTGTGTGTATACATACCCCTCCACGTGTACCCGTTACTCTGTTATTTGTGTGTGTATACATACCCCTCCACGTGTACCCGTTACTCTGTGAGTTGTGTGTGTATACATACCCCTCCACGTGTACCCGTTACTCTGTGAGTTGTGTGTGTATACATACCCCTCCACGTGTACCCGTTACTCTGTGAGTTGTGTGTGTATACATACCCCTCCACGTGTACCCGTTACTCTGTGAGTTATGTGTGTGTATACATACCCCTCCATGTGTACCCATTACTCTGTGAGTTGTGTGTGTGTATACATACCCCTCCACGTGTACCCGTTACTCTGTGAGTTGTGTGTGTGTATACATACCCTCCACGTGTACCCGTTACTCTGTTAGTGTGTGTGTGTGTGTGTGTGTGTATACATACCCCTCCACGTGTACCCGTTACTCTGTTAGTGTGTGTATACATACCCCTCCACGTGTACCCGTTACTCTGTGAGATGTGTGTATATACATACCCCTCCACGTGTACCTGTTACTCTGTTAGTTGTGTGTGTGTATACATACCCCTCCACGTGTACCCGTTACTCTGTGAGTTGTGTGTGTGTATACATACCCCTCCACGTGTACCCGTTACTCTGTGAGTTGTGTGTGTATACATACCCCTCCACGTGTACCCGTTACTCTGTGAGTTGTGTGTGTATACATACCCCTCCACGTGTACCCGTTACTCCGTGAGATGTGTGTATATACATACCCCTCCACGTGTACCTGTTACTCTGTTAGTTGTGTGTGTGTATACATACCCCTCCACGTGTACCCGTTACTCTGTGAGTTGTGTGTGTGTATACATACCCCTCCACGTGTACCCGTTACTCTGTGAGTTGTGTGTGTATACATACCCCTCCACGTGTACCCGTTACTCTGTGAGTTATGTGTGTGTGTATACATACCCCTCCATGTGTACCCATTACTCTGTGAGTTGTGTGTGTGTATACATACCCCTCCACGTGTACCCGTTACTCTGTGAGTTGTGTGTGTGTATACATACCCCTCCACGTGTACCCGTTACTCTGTTAGTTGTGTGTGTGTGTGTGTGTGTATACCTACCCCTCCACGTGTACCCGTTACTCTGTGAGTTGTGTGTGTATACATACCCCTCCACGTGTACCCGTTACTCTGTTAGTTGTGTGTGTGTGTGTGTGTATACATACCCCTCCACGTGTACCCGTTACTCTGTGAGTTGTGTGTGTATACATACCCCTCCACATGTACCCGTTACTCTGTTAGTTGTGTGTGTGTGTGTGTGTATACATACCCCTCCACGTGTACCCGTTACTCTGTTATTTGTGTGTGTATACATACCCCTCCACGTGTACCCGTTACTCTGTGAGTTGTGTGTGTATACATACCCCTCCACGTGTACCCGTTACTCTGTTAGTTGTGTGTGTGTATACATACCCCTCCACGTGTACCCGTTACTCTGTGAGTTGTGTGTGTATACATACCCCTCCATGTGTACCCGTTACTCTGTGAGTTGTGTGTGTATACATACCCCTCCATGTGTACCCGTTACTCTGTGAGTTGTGTATGTATACATACCCCTCCACGTGTACCCGTTACTCTGTGAGTTGTGTGTGTATACATACCCCTCCACGTGTACCCGTTACTCTGTGAGTTGTGTGTGTATACATACCCCTCCACGTGTACCCGTTACTCTGTTAGTTGTGTGTGAGTATACATACCCCTCCACGTGTACCCGTTACTCTGTTAGTTGTGTGTGTGTATACATACCCCTCCACGTGTACCCGTTACTCTGTGAGTTGTGTGTGTGTATACATACCCCTCCACGTGTACCCGTTACTCTGTGAGTTGTGTGTGTGTGTGTATACATATCCCTCCACGTGTACCCGTTACTCTGTTAGTTGCGTGTGTGTATACATACACCTCCACGTGTACCCGTTACTCTGTTAGTTGTGTGTGTGTATACATACCCCTCCACGTGTACCCATTACTCTGTTAGTTGTGTGTGTGTATACATACCCCTCCACGTGTACCCGTTACTCTGTTAGTTGTGTGTGTGTATACATACCCCTCCACGTGTACCCGTTACTCTGTGTATACATACCCCTCCACGTGTACCCGTTACTCTGTGAGTTGTGTGTGTATACATACCCCTCCACGTGTACCCGTTACTCTGTGAGTTGTGTGTGTATACATACCCCTCCACGTGTACCCGTTACTCTGTTAGTTGTGTGTGTATACATACCCCTCCACGTGTACCCGTTACTCTGTGAGTTGTGTGTGTGTATACATACCCTCCACGTGTACCCGTTACTCTGTGAGTGTGTGTGTGTGTGTATACATATCCCTCCACGTGTACCCGTTACTCTGTTAGTTGTGTGTGTATACATACCCCTCCACGTGTACATACCTCCACGTGTACCCGTTACTCTGTTAGTTGTGTGTGTGTATACATGCCCCTCCACGTGTACCCGTTACTCTGTTGTGTGTGTGTATACATACCCCTCCACGTGTACCCGTTACTCTGTTAGTTGTGTGTGTGTATACATACATACCCCTCCACGTGTACCCGTTACTCTGTGAGTTGTGTGTGTGTATACATACCCCTCCATACCCGTTACCCTACCCCTCCACGTGTACCCGTTACTCTGTTAGTTGTGTGTGTGTATACATACCCCTCCACGTGTACCCGTTACTCTGTGAGTTGTGTGTGTGTATACATACCCCTCCACGTGTACCCGTTACTCTGTGAGTTGTGTGTGTGTGTATACATACCCCTCCACGTGTACCCGTTACTCTGTTAGTTGTGTGTGTGTATACATACCCCTCCACGTGTACCCGTTACTCTGTGTGTATACATGTGTACCCGTTGTGTGTATACATACCCTCCACGTGTACCCGTTACTCTGTTAGTGTGTGTGTGTATACATACCCCTCCACGTGTACCCGTTACTCTGTTAGTTGTGTGTGTGTGTGTATACATATCCACCCCTCCACGTGTACCCGTTACTCTGTTGTTGTGTGTGTGTGTATACATACCCCTCCACCCGTTACTCTGTTAGTTGTGTGTGTATACATACCCCTCCACGTGTACCCGTTACTCTGTGAGTTGTGTGTGTGTATACATACCCCTCCACGTGTACCCGTTACTCTGTTAGTTGTGTGTGTATACATACCCCTCCACGTGTACCCGTTACTCTGTGAGTTGTGTGTGTGTATACATACCCCTCCACGTGTACCCGTTACTCTGTGAGTTGTGTGTGTATACATACCCCTCCACGTGTACCCGTTACTCTGTGAGTTGTGTGTGTGTATACATACCCCTCCACGTGTACCCGTTACTCTGTGAGTTGTGTGTGTGTATACATACCCCTCCACGTGTACCCGTTACTCTGTGAGTGTGTGTGTGTATACATACCCCTCCACGTGAACCCGTTACTCTGTGAGTTGTGTGTGTGTGTGTGTATACATATCCCTCCACGTGTACCCGTTACTCTGTTAGTTGTGTGTGTATACATACCCCTCCACGTGTACCCGTTACTCTGTTAGTTGTGTGTGTGTATACATACCCCTCCACGTGTACCCATTACTCTGTTAGTTGTGTGTGTGTATACATACCCCTCCACGTGTACCCGTTACTCTGTTAGTTGTGTGTGTGTATACATACCCCTCCACGTGTACCCGTTACTCTGTTAGTTGTGTGTGTATACATACCCCTCCACGTGTGTTACTCTGTTAGTTGTGTGTGTGTATACATACCCCTCCATGTGTACCCATTACTCTGTTAGTTGTGTGTGTGTATACATACCCCTCCACGTGTACCCGTTACTCTGTGAGTTGTGTGTGTATACATACCCCTCCACGTGTACCCGTTACTCTGTTAGTTGTGTGTGTATACATACCCCTCCACGTGTACCCGTTACTCTGTGAGTTGTGTGTGTGTATACATACCCCTCCACGTGTACCCGTTACTCTGTGAGTTGTGTGTGTGTGTGTGTGTGTATACATACCCCTCCACGTGTACCCGTTACTCTGTGAGTTGTGTGTGTGTATACATACCCCTCCACGTGTACCCGTTACTCTGTTAGTTGTGTGTGTGTATACATACCCCTCCACGTGTACCCGTTACTCTGTGAGTTGTGTGTGTGTATACATACCCCTCCACGTGTACCCGTTACTCTGTGAGTTGTGTGTGTGTATACATACCCCTCCACGTGTACCCGTTACTCTGTTAGTTGTGTGTGTGTGTGTGTGTGTATACATACCCCTCCACGTGTACCCGTTACTCTGTTAGTTGTGTGTGTGTGTGTGTGTATACCCCTCCACGTGTACCCGTTACTCTGTGAGTTGTGTGTGTATACATACCCCTCCATGTGTACCCGTTACTCTGTTAGTTGTGTGTGTGTGTGTATACATACCCCTCCACGTGTACCCGTTACTCTGTGAGTTGTGTGTGTAATACATACCCCTCCACGTGTACCCGTTACTCTGTTAGTTGTGTGTGTGTATACATACCCCTCCACGTGTACCCGTTACTCTGTTTGTTGTGTGTGTGTATACATACCCCTCCACGTGTACCCGTTACTCTGTTAGTTGTGTGTGTGTATACATACCCCTCCACGTGTACCCGTTACTCTGTGAGTGTGTGTGTGTATACATACCCCTCCACGTGTACCCGTTACTCTGTGAGTTGTGTGTGTGTATACATACCCCTCCACGTGTACCCGTTACTCTGTTAGTTGTTTGTGTGTGTATACATACCCCTCCACGTGTACCCGTTACTCTGTGAGTTATGTGTGTGTGTATACATACCCCTCCATGTGTACCCATTACTCTGTGAGTTGTGTGTGTGTATACATACCCCTCCACGTGTACCCGTTACTCTGTGAGTTGTGTGTGTGTATACATACCCCTCCACGTGTACCCGTTACTCTGTTAGTGTGTGTGTGTGTATACATACCCCTCCACGTGTACCCGTTACTCTGTTAGTTGTGTGTGTGTGTGTGTATACCTACCCCTCCACGTGTACCCGTTACTCTGTGAGTTGTGTGTGTATACATACCCCTCCACGTGTACCCGTTACCTGTTAGTTGTGTGTGTGTGTGTGTATACATACCCTCCACGTGTACCCGTTACTCTGTGAGTGTGTGTGTATACATACCCCTCCACGTGTACCCGTTACTCTGTTAGTTGTGTGTGTGTGTGTATACATACCCCTCCACGTGTACCCGTTACTCTGTTAGTTGTGTGTGTATACATACCCTCCACGTGTACCCGTTACTCTGTTTGTTGTGTGTGTGTATACATACCCCTCCACGTGTACCCGTTACTCTGTTAGTTGTGTGTGTGTATACATACCCCTCCACGTGTACCCGTTACTCTGTTAGTGTGTGTGTGTATACATACCCCTCCACGTGTACCCGTTACTCTGTGAGTTGTGTGTGTGTATACATACCCCTCCACGTGTACCCGACCCTGTTATTTGTGTGTGTATACATACCCCTCCACGTGTAGCCGTTACTCTGTGAGTTGTGTGTGTATACATACCCCTCCACGTGTACCCGTTACTCTGTGAGTTGTGTGTGTATGCATACCCCTCCACGTGTACCCGTTACTCTGTTAGTTGTGTGTGTATACATACCCCTCCACATGTACCCGTTACTCTGTGAGTTGTGTGTGTATACATACCCCTCCACGTGTACCCGTTACTCTGTGAGTTGTGTGTGTATACATACCCCTCCACGTGTACCCGTTACTCTGTTAGTTGTGTGTGTATACATACCCCTCCACGTGTACCCGTTACTCTGTGAGTTGTGTGTGTGTACATACCCCTCCACGTTTACCCGTTACTCTGTGAGTTGTGTGTGTGTACATACCCCTCCATGTGTACCCGTTACTCTGTTAGTTGTGTGTGTATACATACCCCTCCACGTGTACCCGTTACTCTGTGAGTGTTGTGTGTGTATACATACCCTCCACGTGTACCCGTTACTCTATTAGTTGTGTGTGTATACATACCCCTCCACGTGTACCCGTTACTCTGTTAGTTGTGTGTGTGTATACATACCCCTCCACGTGTACCCGTTACTCTGTGAGTTGTGTGTGTATACATACCCCTCCATGTGTACCCGTTACTCTATGAGTTGTGTGTGTGTGTGTATACATACCCCTCCATGTGTACCCGTTACTCTGTTAGTTGTGTGTGTGTATACATACCCCTCCACGTGTACCCGTTACTCTGTGAGTTGTGTGTGTGTATACATACCCCTCCACGTGTACCCGTTACTCTGTTAGTTGTGTGTGTGTATACATACCCCTCCACGTGTACCCGTTACTCTGTTAGTTGTGTGTGTGTATACATACCCCTCCACGTGTACCCGTTACTCTGTTAGTTGTGTGTGTGTATACATACCCCTCCACGTGTACCCGTTACTCTGTTAGTTGTGTGTGTATACATACCCCTCCACGTGTACCCGTTACTCTGTGAGTTGTGTGTGTGTACATACCCCTCCACGTGTACCCGTTACTCTGTGAGTTGTGTGTGTGTATACATACCCCTCCACGTGTACCCGTTACTCTGTTAGTTGTGTGTGTGTATACATACCCCTCCACGTGTACCCGTTACTCTGTTAGTTGTGTGTGTGTATACATACCCTCCACGTGTACCCGTTACTCTGTTAGTGTGTGTGTGTATACATACCCCTCCACGTGTACCCGTTACTCTGTGGGTTGTGTGTGTGTATACATACCCCTCCACGTGTACCCGTTACTCTGTTAGTTGTGTGTGTGTATACATACCCCATCCACATGTACCCGTTACTCTGTTAGTTGTGTGTGTATACATGCCCCTCCATGTGTACCCGTTACTCTGTGAGTTGTGTGTGTATACATACCCCTCCACGTGTACCCGTTACTCTGTGAGTTGTGTGTGTGTACATACCCCTCCATGTGTACCCGTTACTCTGTTAGTTGTGTGTGTATACATGCCCCTCCACGTGTACCCGTTACTCTGTGAGTTGTGTGTGTATACATACCCCTCCACGTGTACCCGTTACTCTGTGAGTGTGTGTGTGTATACATACCCCTCCACGTGTACCCATTACTCTGTTAGTTGTGTGTGTGTATACATACCCCTCCACGTGTACCCGTTACTCTGTGAGATGTGTGTGTATACATACCCCTCCACGTGTACCCGTTACTCTGTGAGTTATGTGTGTGTGTATACATACCCTCCATGTGTACCCATTACTCTGTGAGTTGTGTGTGTGTATACATACCCTCCACGTGTACCCGTTACTCTGTGAGTTGTGTGTGTGTATACATACCCCTCCACGTGTACCCGTTACTCTGTTAGTGTGTGTGTGTGTATACATACCCTCCACGTGTAACCATGACTCTGTTAGTTGTGTGTGTGTGTGTGTGTGTATACCTACCCCTCCACGTGTACCCGTTACTCTGTGAGTTGTGTGTGTATACATACCCCTCCACGTGTACCCGTTACTCTGTTAGTTGTGTGTGTGTGTGTGTATACATACCCCTCCACGTGTACCCGTTACTCTGTGAGTTGTGTGTGTATACATACCCCTCCACGTGTACCCGTTACTCTGTTAGTTGTGTGTGTGTGTGTATACATACCCCTCCACGTGTACCCGTTACTCTGTTATTTGTGTGTGTATACATACCCCTCCACGTGTACCCGTTACTCTGTTTGTTGTGTGTGTGTATACATACCCCTCCACGTGTACCCGTTACTCTGTGAGTTGTGTGTGTGTATACATACCCCTCCACGTGTACCCGTTACTCTGTTAGTTGTGTGTGTGTGTACATACCCCTCCACGTGTACCCGTTACTCTGTTAGTTGTGTGTGTGTGTGTGTGTGTATACCTACCCCTCCACGTGTACCCGTTACTCTGTGAGTTGTGTGTGTATACATACCCCTCCACGTGTACCCGTTACTCTGTGAGTTGTGTGTGTATACATACCCCTCCACGTGTACCCGTTACTCTGTTAGTTGTGTGTGTGTGTATACATACCCCTCCACGTGTACCCGTTACTCTGTTAGTTGTGTGTGTGTGTGTGTGTGTGTATACCTACCCCTCCACGTGTACCCGTTACTCTGTGAGTTGTGTGTGTATACATACCCCTCCACGTGTACCCGTTACTCTGTTAGTTGTGTGTGTATACATACCCCTCCACGTGTACCCGTTACTCTGTTAGTTGTGTGTGTATACATACCCCTCCACGTGTACCCGTTACTCTGTGAGTTGTGTGTGTGTACATACCCCTCCACGTTTACCCGTTACTCTGTGAGTTGTGTGTGTGTACATACCCCTCCATGTGTACCCGTTACTCTATTAGTTGTGTGTGTATACATACCCCTCCACGTGTACCCGTTACTCTGTGAGTTGTGTGTGTATACATACCCCTCCACGTGTACCCGTTACTCTATTAGTTGTGTGTGTATACATACCCCTCCACGTGTACCCGTTACTCTGTTAGTTGTGTGTGTGTATACATACCCCTCCACGTGTACCCGTTACTCTGTGAGATGTGTGTGTATACATACCCCTCCACGTGTACCCGTTACTCTGTTAGTTGTGTGTGTGTGTATACATACCCCTCCATGTGTACCCGTTACTCTGTTAGTTGTGTGTGTGTATACATACCCCTCCACGTGTACCCGTTACTCTGTGAGATGTGTGTGTATACATGCCCCTCCACGTGTACCCGTTACTCTGTTAGTTGTGTGTGTGTATACATACCCCTCCACGTGTACCCGTTACTCTGTTAGTTGTGTGTGTGTATACATACCCCTCCACGTGTACCCGTTACTCTGTTAGTTGTGTGTGTGTATACATACCCCTCCACGTGTACCCGATACTCTGTTAGTTGTGTGTGTATACATACCCCTCCACGTGTACCCGTTACTCTGTGAGTTGTGTGTGTGTACATACCCCTCCACGTGTACCCGTTACTCTGTGAGTGTGTGTGTGTATACATACCCCTCCACGTGTACCCGTTACTCTGTTAGTTGTGTGTGTGTATACATACCCCTCCACGTGTACCCGTTACTCTGTTAGTTGTGTGTGTGTATACATACCCCTCCACGTGTACCCGTTACTCTGTTAGTTGTGTGTGTATACATACCCCTCCACGTGTACCCGTTACTTTGTGGGTTGTGTGTGTGTATACATACCCCTCCACGTGTACCCGTTACTCTGTTAGTTGTGTGTGTGTATACATACCCCATCCACATGTACCCGTTACTCTGTTAGTTGTGTGTGTATACATACCCCTCCATGTGTACCCGTTACTCTGTGAGTTGTGTGTGTGTACATACCCCTCCCGTGTACCCGTTACTCTGTTAGTTGTGTGTGTATACATACCCCTCCATGTGTACCCGTTACTCTGTTAGTTGTGTGTGTATACATACCCCTCCACGTGTACCCGTTACTCTGTGAGTTGTGTGTGTGTACATACCCCTCCACGTGTACCCGTTACTCTGTGAGTTGTGTGTGTGTATACATACCCCTCCACGTGTACCCATTACTCTGTTAGTTGTGTGTGTGTATACATACCCCTCCACGTGTACCCGTTACTCTGTGAGATGTGTGTGTATACATACCCCTCCACGTGTACCCGTTACTCTGTGAGTTGTGTGTGTGTGTGTGTGTGTGTGTGTGTGTGTACATACCCCTGTGTGTGTGTGTGTGTTACTCTGTGTGTGTGTGTGTGTGTGTGTATACATACCCCTCCACGTGTACCCGTTACTCTGTGAGTTGTGTGTGTGTGTGTGTATACATACCCCTCCACATGTACCCGTTACTCTGTGAGTTATGTGTGTGTGTATACATACCCCTCCATGTGTACCCATTACTCTGTGAGTTGTGTGTGTGTATACATACCCCTCCACGTGTACCCGTTACTCTGTTAGTTGTGTGTGTGTGTATACATACCCCTCCACGTGTACCCGTTACTCTGTTAGTGTGTGTGTGTGTGTGTATACCTACCCCTCCACGTGTACCCGTTACTCTGTGAGTTGTGTGTGTATACATACCCTCCACGTGTACCCGTTACTCTGTTAGTTGTGTGTGTGTGTGTATACATACCCCTCCACGTGTACCCGTTACTCTGTGAGTTGTGTGTGTATACATACCCCTCCACGTGTACCCGTTACTCTGTTAGTGTGTGTGTGTGTATACATACCCCTCCACGTGTACCCGTTACTCTGTTAGTTGTGTGTGTGTGTGTATACATACCCATCCACGTGTACCCGTTACTCTGTGAGTTGTGTGTGTATACATACCCCTCCACGTGTACCCGTTACTCTGTGAGTTGTGTGTGTGTATACATACCCCTCCACGTGTACCCGTTACTCTGTGAGTTGTGTGTGTGTATACATACCCCTCCACGTGTACCCGTTACTCTGTGAGTGTGTGTGTGTGTGTATACATACCCCTCCACGTGTACCCGTTACTCTGTGAGTTATGTGTGTGTGTATACATACCCCTCCATGTGTACCCATTACTCTGTGAGTTGTGTGTGTGTATACATACCCCTCCACGTGTACCCGTTACTCTGTGAGTGTGTGTGTGTATACATACCCCTCCACGTGTACCCGTTACTCTGTTAGTTGTGTGTGTGTGTATACATACCCCTCCACGTGTACCCGTTACTCTGTTAGTTGTGTGTGTGTGTGTGTATACCTACCCCTCCACGTGTACCCGTTACTCTGTGAGTTGTGTGTGTATACATACCCCTCCACGTGTACCCGTTACTCTGTTAGTTGTGTGTGTGTGTATACATACCCCTCCACGTGTACCCGTTACTCTGTGAGTTGTGTGTGTATACATACCCCTCCACGTGTACCCGTTACTCTGTGTGTGTGTGTGTGTATACATACCCCTCCACGTGTACCCGTTACTCTGTTATTTGTGTGTGTATACATACCCCTCCACGTGTACCCGTTACTCTGTGAGTTGTGTGTGTATACATACCCCTCCACGTGTACCCGTTACTCTGTGAGTTGTGTGTGTGTATACATACCCCTCCACGTGTACCCGTTACTCTGTGAGTTGTGTGTGTATACATACCCCTCCACGTGAACCCGTTACTCTGTGAGTTGTGTGTGTGTGTGTGTATACATATCCCTCCACGTGTACCCGTTACTCTGTTAGTTGCGTGTGTGTATACATACACCTCCACGTGTACCCGTTACTCTGTTAGTTGTGTGTGTGTATACATACCCCTCCACGTGTACCCATTACTCTGTTAGTTGTGTGTGTGTATACATACCCCTCCACGTGTACCCGTTACTCTGTTAGTTGTGTGTGTGTATACATACCCCTCCACGTGTATCCGTTACTCTGTTAGTTGTGTGTGTATACATACCCCTCCACGTGTACCCGTTACTCTGTTAGTTGTGTGTGTGTATACATACCCCTCCATGTGTACCCGTTACTCTGTTAGTTGTGTGTGTGTATACATACCCCTCCACGTGTACCCGTTACTCTGTGAGTTGTGTGTGTATACATACCCCTCCACGTGTACCCGTTACTCTGTTAGTTGTGTGTGTATACATACCCCTCCACGTGTACCCGTTACTCTGTGAGTTGTGTGTGTGTATACATACCCCTCCACGTGTACCCGTTACTCTGTGAGTGTGTGTGTGTGTGTGTGTATACATACCCCTCCACGTGTACCCGTTACTCTGTGAGTTGTGTGTGTGTATACATACCCCTCCACGTGTACCCGTTACTCTGTTAGTTGTGTGTGTGTATACATACCCCTCCACGTGTACCCGTTACTCTGTGAGTTGTGTGTGTGTATACATACCCCTCCACGTGTACCCGTTACTCTGTGAGTTGTGTGTGTGTATACATACCCCTCCACGTGTACCCGTTACTCTGTTAGTTGTGTGTGTGTGTGTGTGTGTGTACATACCCCTCCACGTGTACCCGTTACTCTGTTAGTTGTGTATGTGTGTGTGTGTATACCTACCCCTCCACGTGTACCCGTTACTCTGTGAGTTGTGTGTGTATACATACCCCTCCATGTGTACCCGTTACTCTGTTAGTTGTGTGTGTGTGTGTATACATACCCCTCCACGTGTACCCGTTACTCTGTGAGTTGTGTGTGTGTATACATACCCCTCCACATGTACCCGTTACTCTGTTAGTTGTGTGTGTGTATACATACCCCTCCACGTGTACCCGTTACTCTGTTTGTTGTGTGTGTGTATACATACCCCTCCACGTGTACCCGTTACTCTGTTAGTTGTGTGTGTGTATACATACCCCTCCACGTGTACCCGTTACTCTGTGAGTTGTGTGTGTGTATACATACCCCTCCACGTGTACCCGTTACTCTGTGAGTTGTGTGTGTGTGTGTGTGTATACATACCCCTCCACGTGTACCCGTTACTCTGTTATTTGTGTGTGTATACATACCCCTCCACGTGTACCCGTTACTCTGTGAGTTATGTGTGTGTGTATACATACCCCTCCATGTGTACCCATTACTCTGTGAGTTGTGTGTGTGTATACATACCCCTCCACGTGTACCCGTTACTCTGTGAGTTGTGTGTGTGTATACATACCCCTCCACGTGTACCCGTTACTCTGTTAGTTGTGTGTGTGTGTATACATACCCCTCCACGTGTACCCGTTACTCTGTTAGTTGTGTGTGTGTGTGTGTATACCTACCCCTCCACGTGTACCCGTTACTCTGTGAGTTGTGTGTGTATACATACCCCTCCACGTGTACCCGTTACTCTGTTAGTTGTGTGTGTGTGTGTGTATACATACCCCTCCACGTGTACCCGTTACTCTGTGAGTTGTGTGTGTATACATACCCCTCCACGTGTACCCGTTACTCTGTTAGTTGTGTGTGTGTGTGTATACATACCCCTCCACGTGTACCCGTTACTCTGTTAGTTGTGTGTGTATACATACCCCTCCACGTGTACCCGTTACTCTGTTTGTTGTGTGTGTGTATACATACCCCTCCACGTGTACCCGTTACTCTGTTAGTTGTGTGTGTGTATACATACCCCTCCACGTGTACCCGTTACTCTGTTAGTTGTGTGTGTGTATACATACCCCTCCACGTGTACCCGTTACTCTGTGAGTTGTGTGTGTGTGTGTGTGTGTGTATACATACCCCTCCACGTGTACCCGATACTCTGTTATTTGTGTGTGTATACATACCCCTCCACGTGTACCCGTTACTCTGTGAGTTGTGTGTGTATACATACCCCTCCACGTGTACCCGTTACTCTGTGAGTTGTGTGTGTATGCATACCCCTCCACGTGTACCCGTTACTCTGTTAGTTGTGTGTGTATACATACCCCTCCACATGTACCCGTTACTCTGTGAGTTGTGTGTGTATACATACCCCTCCACGTGTACCCGTTACTCTGTGAGTTGTGTGTGTATACATACCCCTCCACGTGTACCCGTTACTCTGTTAGTTGTGTGTGTATACATACCCCTCCACGTGTACCCGTTACTCTGTGAGTTGTGTGTGTGTACATACCCCTCCACGTGTACCCGTTACTCTGTGAGTTGTGTGTGTGTACATACCCCTCCATGTGTACCCGTTACTCTATTAGTTGTGTGTGTATACATACCCCTCCACGTGTACCCGTTACTCTGTGAGTTGTGTGTGTATACATACCCCTCCACGTGTACCCGTTACTCTATTAGTTGTGTGTGTATACATACCCCTCCACGTGTACCCGTTACTCTGTTAGTTGTGTGTGTGTATACATACCCCTCCACGTGTACCCGTTACTCTGTGAGATGTGTGTGTATACATACCCCTCCACGTGTACCCGTTACTCTGTTAGTTGTGTGTGTGTGTATACATACCCCTCCATGTGTACCCGTTACTCTGTTAGTTGTGTGTGTGTATACATACCCCTCCACGTGTACCCGTTACTCTGTGAGATGTGTGTGTATACCCGTTACTCTGTTAGTTGTGTGTGTATACATACCCCTCCACGTGTACCCGTTACTCTGTTAGTTGTGTGTGTGTATACATACCCCTCCACGTGTACCCGTTACTCTGTTAGTTGTGTGTGTGTATACATACCCCTCCACGTGTACCCGTTACTCTGTTAGTGTGTGTGTGTGTGTATACATACCCCTCCACGTGTACCCGTTACTCTGTTAGTTAGTGTGTGTGTATACATACCCCTCCACGTGTACCCGTTACTCTGTTAGTTGTGTGTGTGTATACATACCCCTCCACGCGTACCCGTTACTCTGTTAGTTGTGTGTGTGTATACATACCCCTCCACGTGTACCCGTTACTCTGTTAGTTGTGTGTGTATACATACCCCTCCACGTGTACCCGTTACTCTGTGAGTTGTGTGTGTATACATACCCCTCCACGTGTACCCGTTACTCTGTGAGTTGTGTGTGTGTATACATACCCCTCCACGTGTACCCGTTACTCTGTTAGTTGTGTGTGTGTATACATACCCCTCCACGTGTACCCGTTACTCTGTTAGTTGTGTGTGTGTATACATACCCCTCCACGTGTACCCGTTACTCTGTTAGTTGTGTGTGTATACATACCCCTCCACGTGTACCCGTTACTTTGTGGGTTGTGTGTGTGTATACATACCCCTCCACGTGTACCCGTTACTCTGTTAGTTGTGTGTGTGTATACATACCCCATCCACATGTACCCGTTACTCTGTTAGTTGTGTGTGTATACATACCCCTCCATGTGTACCCGTTACTCTGTGAGTTGTGTGTGTGTACATACCCCTCCACGTGTACCCGTTACTCTGTGAGTTGTGTGTGTGTACATACCCCTCCATGTGTACCCGTTACTCTGTTAGTTGTGTGTGTATACATACCCCTCCACGTGTACCCGTTACTCTGTGAGTTGTGTGTGTGTACATACCCCTCCACGTGTACCCGTTACTCTGTGAGTTGTGTGTGTGTATACATACCCCTCCACATGTACCCATTACTCTGTTAGTTGTGTGTGTGTATACATACCCCTCCACGTGTACCCGTTACTCTGTGAGATGTGTGTGTATACATACCCCTCCACGTGTACCCGTTACTCTGTGAGTTGTGTGTGTGTGTGTGTGTGTGTGTGTGTGTGTGTGTGTGTGTGTGTGTGTGTGTGTGTGTGTGTGTGTGTGTGTGTGTGTGTGTGTGTGTGTGTGTGTGTGTGTGTACATACCCCTCCACGTGTACCCGTTACTCTGTGAGTTGTGTGTGTGTGTGTGTATACATACCCCTCCACATGTATCCGTTACTCTCTGAGTTGTGTGTGTGTGTGTGTGTGTGTGTGTGTATACATACCCCTCCACATGTACCCATTACTCAGTGAGTTGAGTGTGTGGTGTTTGATGCAGAAGCCTCACAGAGAGGTATTACACTGAACAAAAATATAAACGCACCATGTAAACACATCATTGACCGGAATCCTGCCACTCTGGATCATTACACCGGATCATTACTCTGGATCATCGCAGCTAGCTAGCTGCAAACGAGTGGCTACTGTTAGGTAATGCCTCTGTCCCGAAGCATGCACCAACTAGCCTTGAGCTAGCCTTGAGCTAGCCTTGAGCTAGGCCCATATACCAGCTAATTATAGGGCTGCAATACCTTCTTTTCCAATTGGCCTGGACCCTTTATTGTCGACATGGAGCCCCGCCGATCCATCATGACTGGACTACCGTCGTGATCGCTCAATGTGGTCTCAACAGGCTATTCTGTTACGATGTCGCCGAAGAACCATCTACGAGCCCCAGCCCGCTAGCTTCATGGTTGGGATGGTGTTCTTCGGCTTGCAAGCCTCCCCTTTTTCCACCAAACATACCAATGGTCATTATGGCCAAACAGTTATATTTTTCTGTCTGTAAATCTGTCTGTAAACAATTGTTGGAAAAATTATTTGTGTCATGCACAAAGTAGATGTCCGAACCGACTTGCCAAAACTATAGTTTGTTAACAAGAAATGTGTGGAGTGGTTGAAAAAGGAGTTTTAATGACTCCAACCTAAGTGTATGTAAACTTCCGACTTCAACTGTATATTACTCCAGTGTAAATTGCTAAATTGTAATTACTTCGCCACTATGGCCTATTTATTGCCTCACCTCCCTAATCTTAACTCATTTTTAACACACTGTAAATATACTTTTCTATTGTATTATTGACTGTACGTTTGTTTATTCCATGTGTAACTCTGTGTTGTTTGTGTCACACTGCTTTGCATTATCTTGGCCAGGTCGCAGTTGTAAATGAGAACTTGTTCTCAACTGGCCTACCTGGTTAAATAAAGATTAAATTAAAAAAATAAAGATCCCATACATTTTCCATATACACAAAAAGCTTATTTCTCCAAAATGATGTGCAC
The DNA here is from genome assembly GCF_023373465.1 of Oncorhynchus keta. Lineage (NCBI taxonomy): Eukaryota > Metazoa > Chordata > Actinopteri > Salmoniformes > Salmonidae > Oncorhynchus > Oncorhynchus keta. The sequence continues at coordinate 82,207,628 of NC_068421.1, read as the reverse complement.
AAATTTGTTAAGTTTTTCTCATATCAACGTACTTGTTAAACAGCATGATCATTACACAGGTGCACCTTGTGCTGGGGATATTAAACGGCCACTCTAAATGGTGCAGTTGTGTCACACAACACAATGCCACAGATGTCTCAAGTTTTGAGGGAGTGTGCAATTGGCATGCTGACTGCAGGAATGTCCACCAGAGCTGTTGCCAGAGAATTTAATGTTCCCTATCACAAGCCGCCTCCCACATAGTTTTAGAGAATTTGGCAGTACGTCCAACCGGCCTCACAACCACAGACCACATGCAACCACACCTGCCCAGGACCTCCACATCCGGCTTCTTCACCTGCGGGATTGTCGGAGACCAGCCATCTGGACAGCTGATGAAACTGTGGGTTTGCACAAACAAAGAATTTCTGCACAAACTGTCTGAAACGTCTCAGGGAAGCTCATCTGCGTGCTCGTTGTCTTCACCAGGATCTTAACTTAACTGCAGTTAGGCATCGTAACCAACTTCAGTGGGCACATGCTCACCTTCGATGGCCACTGGCATGCTGGAGAAATGTGCTCTTCACAGATGAATCCCGGTTACAATTGTACCGGGCAGATGGCAAACAGTGTGTATGGCGTCATGTGGGCGAGCGGTTTGCTGATGTGAACGTTGTGAACAGAGTCCCCCATTGTGGTGGTGGGGCTATGGTATTGGCAGGCATAAGCTATGGACAACAAACACAGTTGCATTTTATTAATGGCAATTTGAACGCGATAAGATCCTGAGCCCCATTGTTGTGCCATTCATCCGCCGCCATCACCTCATGTTTCAAAATGATAATGAATGTCCCCATGTCGCAAGGATCTGTACACAATTCCTGGAAGCTGAAAATACCCCAGTTCTTCCATGGTCTGCATGCTCACCAGACATGTCACCCATTGAGGACGTTTGGGATGCTCTGGATCGATGTGTAGGACATCGTGTTCCAGTTCCCACCAATATCCATCAACTTCACACACCAATTGAAGAGGAGTGGGACAACATTCCACAGCCTGATCAATCAACAGCCTGATCAACTCTATGCGAAGGAGATGTGTCGCGCTGCATGAGGCAACTGGTGGTCACACCAGATACTGACTGGTTTTCTGATCACACCAGATACTGACTGGTTTTCTGATCCACACCACTAACTTTTTTTCCAAAGGTATCTGTGACCAACAGAGGCATTTCTGTATTCCCAGTCATGTGAAATCCATAGATTAGGGCCTAATTTATTTATTTTGCGTTCATCTGTCCCTGGGATCTGCTCCTGTCCTTAAAGGATCCTCTAGTCTAGCTGCAGTAGAAATGGGCCAGGAGCTAATAAAGTTTGTCACTGTCACACAGTCAGGTCACAGAGAGGGTAGAGCTGCACTAGAAAGGGCTAGACAATGGATAGATGAGGTGAGAAAACAGAGGGCAAATATCACCCAGTTTTCTTCTCTCTCCTATTCTTTCCTCTCTGCTTTGTCTCTTCATATCTCTCTCTTACTTCCTTTTCTAAGTAATTTCTCTCTCTCTCCTGTTATCATTCGCTCCCTGTCTGTGTGTTTTCTGGCCTGGCTATGTTCAGAGCTCCTCTTACTGGCTATTGGACTGTACTGTAGTTGAGCAGAGTGATGGTAACCCTCTGAACCATTATCTGTCTATTGCTTGGGCCCAGACTCCCATCCCGGAGAGGAACAGCACATGCAGGCTTTTGTACCAGCCCAGCCCTAACTAAGGTATAAAATAATAAGCTACCAAACCTGTTCGAAAGTTTGCTTAACTATTGAGGTGGCTCTGGTCTCTCTCTACCAATTTAAGTAAATCCTTCTTTAGTTTTAGTGCCCCCATTGTTGGTATAACCTGCAAAACCATTGGATCTTGACTCCCTGTTGTCGCTAGGGCATTTTAGGACTGTGGTGTTTAATGAATTTATTGAGGATTGCAGTTGTTTTGATTGATTGTAAATCAATCAATATATATTATTATTTTGGTTTTATTTGGAATGTTTCTTTTCTTGATTGTGAAATGTTTTGTACTCAGGGCATCATTGTGAATTTGACCCTGGTCTCAATTGGGCTCCCCTGAATAAATAAAACTTACATTTAAAAAAGAACATAAAAAAACACCTGACTCAACTAATCAATTAATTACTTCTTCAATTTAGACCATCATTGGTTGAATCAGGTGTTTTAGAGCTGGGCTGGAACAAATGCCTGCATACCCTGGGCTGTAGCTCTCCTGGGCCGGAGTAAGCATGCGTCAATAAGCATGCTTGGTGTAGGCTGTTATTGTAACAGTGATTCCACAGGCCTCTCTGTTAACCAGTGTAAATCTCCTTCACAGCCCTGTCAACAGACACAGTAACTGCCATGTTCTGAGGGTCTTTGTCTATTCTAGTAATTGTATTTCTATGGCTGGAACACTGGAGTAGAGCTCAGGGAATGGTAGGCTTCTGCTCTAAATCTCTATAGCGATATCTATAGCACTCCCTCTGCGTTCCTGTTCTCTTCTCCCATCTCCTCTCTTCTCCACTCACCCTTTTCCTCTTATGCCCTCATCATCTGTTCTTTCCCATCCTCTATTGTTTAACCCCATGATCATCTCCTTTTTTAAAACTTTTCTTCTTGTCTCTTCTTCCCTCTCTCGGTTGTCTTGCGTGTTTCTTTATATCATGTTGTAGTAGTCCCTGGTGGTTAAGGTGCCAGTTTCCTAGCCACCTTGTTGCTGATTGGAAGTGTCCAGTCTTCTCAGAGTGAACTTCGGCATTTAATCTCTTCTCTCGATGCCACTATGCATCCACAATCATAACATGGCTTCGAGCTTCAGGTGTTATTTAGAAAATTCTCCCTTCACTCCCTCCCCCCTTCTCCTCACTTTTCACTGGCTGGCGGCTTAATCTCCTGAGCACTGGGGGGCAGTGGAGGAGAGAAGCGACCTTGTCTGGCAGAGCTAGGGGGGAGGGAGGGGGAGGGAGGGACGGATATAGCAGGGGACTCCTCTCAGGAAGCATTTGCTGGCTGTTAATTGTACAGGGGGAGGGAGCATGCCATGGCTTAATGAGGGGGAGAGGTGCAAACAATGAATTTGGCAAGGGAGGAAAAGGGAGGGAGAGAGAGCATTTCACATGGACCTGAGCATGACTGGGGAGAATGCATTGTGCATAAGGAAGCACGGGACTGGCTCATTTTAAAATGTGACAGCATGTGTCTCTCATTATGTTTTCCTGTTTTAAGAAACCTAGCTTACATCTGTAATTAAATCCTAATCATTTGTAGATTTAGTATATTCTGCAGCTGCAAGTGAGTTAATCATTTGTTGTGTAATACTATTTGTATTACTACAGTTGCTCTGTTGTTATGTTGTTAGACCTCAGCAGTGCTAGGCTATTTGTCAGTCTGTCCTGCAGCTCAGTCTCTGCTCCACAGCCAGAAACATGTTGTTATGGAGGCCTCAGCAGTGCTAGGCTATTTGTCAGTCTGTCCTGCAGCTCAGTCTCTGCTCCACAGCCAGAAACATGTTGTTATGGAGGCCTCAGCAGTGCTAGGCTATTTGTCAGTCTGTCCTGCAGCTCAGTCTCTGCTCCACAGCCAGAAACATGTTGTTATGGAGGCCTCAGCAGTGCTAGGCTATTTGTCAGTCTGTCCTGCAGGTCAGTCTCTGCTCCACAGCCAGAAACATGTTGTTATGGAGACCTCAGCAGTGCTAGGCTATTTGTCAGTCTGTCCTGCAGCTCAGTCTCTGCTCCACAGCCAGAAACATGTTGTTATGGAGACCTCAGCAGTGCTAGGCTATTTGTCAGTCTGTCCTGCAGCTCAGTCTCTGCTCCACAGCCAGAAACATGTTGTTATGGAGACCTCAGCAGTGCTAGGCTATTTGTCAGTCTGTCCTGCAGCTCAGTCTCTGCTCCACAGCCAGAAACATGTTGTTATGGAGGCCTCAGCAGTGCTAGGCTATTTGTCAGTCTGTCCTGCAGCTCAGTCTCTGCTCCACAGCCAGAAACATGTTGTTATGGAGGCCTCAGCAGTGCTAGGCTATTTGTCAGTCTGTCCTGCAGGTCAGTCTCTGCTCCACAGCCAGAAACATGTTGTTATGGAGACCTCAGCAGTGCTAGGCTATTTGTCAGTCTGTCCTGCAGGTCAGTCTCTGCTCCACAGCCAGAAACATGTTGTTATGGAGACCTCAGCAGTGCTAGGCTATTTGTCAGTCTGTCCTGCAGCTCAGTCTCTGCTCCACAGCCAGAAACATGTTGTTATGGAGGCCTTAGCAGTGCTAGGCTATGTGTCAGTCTGTCCTGCAAGTCAGTCTCTGCTCCACAGCCAGAAACATGTTGTTATGGAGGCCTCAGCAGTGCTAGGATATTTGTCAGTCTGTCCTGCAGGTCAGTCTCTGCTCCACAGCCAGAAACATGTTGTTATGGAGACCTCAGCAGTGCTAGGCTATTTGTCAGTCTGTCCTGCAGGTCAGTCTCTGCTCCACAGCCAGAAACATGTTGTTATGGAGACCTCAGCAGTGCCTGGCTATTTGTCAGTCTGTCCTGCAGGTCAGTCTCTGCTCCACAGCCAGAAACATAAACATCCTCTCGCTCCCTCTCCCAATTCTCTCTCTCTCTTTCTCACCATCTCTCTCTTTCTCCCCATCTCTCACTTTCTCCCCCATCTATCTCTCTTTCTCCCCCATCTATCTCTCTTTCTCCTCCATCTCTCTCTCTTTCTCCCCCATCTATCTCTCTTTCTCCCCCATCTCTCACTTTCTCCCCCATCTATCTCTCTTTGTCCCCCATCTATCTCTCTTGCTCCCTCATCTATCTCACTTTCTCCCCCATCTATCTCTCTTTCTCCCCCATCTCTCACTTTCTCCCCCATCTCTCACTTTCTCCCCCATCTATCTCTCTTTCTCCCCCATCTCTCTCTCTTTCTCCCCATCTCTCTCTTTCTCCCCCATCTCTCACTTTCTCCCCCATCTCTCACTTTCTCCCCATCTATCTCTCTTTCTCCCCAATCTCTCACTTTCTCCCCCATCTCTCTCTCTTTCTCCCCCATCTCTCACTTTCTCCCCATCTATCTCTCTTTCTCCCCATCTATCTCTCTTTCTCCCCATCTCTCTCTCTTTCTCCCCATCTCTCACTTTCTCCCCATCTATCTCTCTTTCTCCCCATCTCTCTTTCTCCCCATCTATCTCTCTTTCTCCCCATCTCTCACTTTCTCCCTCATCTATCTCTCTTTCTCCCCCATCTATCTCTCTTTCTCCCCCATCTATCTCTCTTTCTCCCCATCTCTCACTTTCTCCCCATCTATCTACTCTTTCTCCCCCATCTATCTCTCTTTTCTCCCCATCTATCTCTCTTTCTCCCCATCTCTCTCTCTTTCTCCCCATCTCTCTCTCTTTCTCCCCCATCTCTCTTTCTCTCATCTTTCTCCCCCATCTATCTCTCTTTCTCCCCCATCTATCTCTCTTTCTCCCCATCTATCTCTCTTTCTCCCCATCTCTCTCTTTCTCCCCCATCTATCTCTCTTTCTCCCCATCTATCTCTCTTTCTCCCCATCTATCTCTTTCTCCCCCATCATCTCTCTTTCTCCCCCATCTCTCTCTTTCTCCCCATCTCTCACTTTCTCCCCATCTATCTCTCTTTCTCCCCCATCTATCTCTCTTTCTCCCCATCTATCTCTTTCTCCCCCATCTCTCTCTTTATCCCCCATCTCTCACTTTCTCCCCATCTCTCACTTTCTCCCCATCTATCTCTCTTTCTTCCATCCCCTTTCTCCCCATCTATCTCTCTTTCTCCCCCATCTCTCACTTTCTCCCCATCTATCTCTCTTTCTCCCCATCTATCTCTCTTTCTCCCCCATCTATCTCTCTTTCTCCCCATCTCTCACTTTCTCCCCATCTATCTCTCTTTCTCCCCCATCTCTCTCTTTCTCCCCCATCTATCTCTCTTTCTCCCCATCTATCTCTCTTTCTCCCCCATCTATCTCTCTTTCTCCCCCATCTCCCTTTCTCCCCATCTCTCTCTTTCTCCCCATCTCTCTCTCTTTCTCCCCCATCTATCTCTCTTTCTCCCCATCATCTTTCTCCCCATCTATCTCTCTTTCTCCCCATCTATCTCTCTTTCTCCCCATCTATCTCTCTTTCTCCCCATCTATCTCTCTTTCTCCCCCATCTATCTCTCTTTCTCCCCCATCTCTCTCTTTCTCCCCATCTCTCACTTTCTCCCCATCTCTCTCTTTCTCCCCATCTCTCTCTCTTTCTCCCCATCTCTCACTTTCTCCCCATCTATCTCTCTTTCTCCCCATCTCTCTCTCTTTCCCCCATCTATCTCTCTTTCTCCCCATCTATCTCTCTTTCTCCCCATCTATCTCTCTTTCTCCCCACCTATCTCTCTTTCTCTCCCATCTCTCTCTTTCCCTCTTTGTTTTTGCTCCATTACGGCTCTGCTACACTATAGCCCCCATCTCTCTCTCTTTCTCCCCATCTATCTCTCTTTCTCCCCATCTCTCTCTTTCTCCCCATCTATCTCTCTTTCTCCCCATCTCTCTTTTTCTCCCCATCTATCTCTCTTTCTCCCCCATCTCTCACTTTCTCCCCCATCTATCTCTCTTTCTCCCCCATCTCTCTCTCTTTCTCCCCCATCTATCTCTCTTTCTCCCCATCTCTCTCTCTTTCTCCCCATCTCTCTCTTTCCCTTTGTTTTGCTCCATTCGGCCCTGCTACACTATAGCCCCATCTCTCTCTCTTTCTCCCCATCTATCTCTCTTTCTCCCCCATCTCTCTCTTTCTCCCCATCTATCTCTCTTTCTCCCCCATCTCTCTCTCTTTCTCCCCATCTCTCTCACTTTCTCCCCATCTCTCTCTTTCTCCCCCATCTCTCTCTCTTTCTCCCCATCTCTCACTTTCTCCCCATCTATCTCTCTTTCTCCCCATCTCTCTCTCTTTCTCCCCATCTATCTCACTTTCTCCCCATCTATCTCTCTTTCTCCCCCATCTATCTCTCTTTCTCCCCCACCTATCTCTCTTTCTCTCCCATCTATCTCTCTTTCCTCTTTGTCCTCCATTACGGCTCTGCTTATAGCCCCATCTCTCTCTCTTTCTCCCCATCTATCTCTCTTTCTCCCCCATCTCTCTCTTTCTCCCCATCTCTCTCTTTCTCCCCATCTCTCTCTTTCTCCCCCTCTCTCTTTCTCCCCATCTATCTCTCTTTCTCCCCATCTCTCTCATCTCCCCATCTATCTCTCTTTCTCCCCCATCTCTCTCTTTCTCCCCATCTATCTCTCTTTCTCCCCATCTCTCTTTCTCCCCATCTATCTCTCTTTCTCCCCATCTCTCTCTTTCTCCCCCATCTATCTCTCTTTCTCCCCCATCTCTCTCTCTTTCTCCCCATCTCTCTCTTTCCCTCTTTGTTTTTGCTCCATTACCACTATAGCCCCCATCTCTCTCTCTTTCTCCCCATCTATCTCTCTTTCTCCCCCATCTCTCTCTTTCTCCCCATCTATCTCTCTTTCTCCCCATCTCTCTCTCTTTCTCCCCCATCTCTCTCACTTTCTCCCCCATCTCTCTCTCTTTCTCCCCCATCTCTCTCTTTCTCCCCCATCTCTCTCTTTCTCCCCCATCTCTCTCTCTTTCTCCCCCATCTCTCTCACTTTCTCCCCCATCTATCTCTCTTTCTCCCCCATCTATCTCTCTTTCTCCCCCACCTATCTCTCTTTCTCTCCCATCTATCTCTCTTTCCCTCTTTGTTTTTGCTCCATTACGGCTCTGCTACACTATAGCCCCCATCTCTCTCTCTTTCTCCCCATCTATCTCTCTTTCTCCCCCATCTCTCTCTTTCTCCCCATCTATCTCTCTTTCTCCCCCATCTCTCTCTTTCTCCCCCATCTATCTCTCTTTCTCCCCCATCTCTCACTTTCTCCCCCATCTATCTCTCTTTCTCCCCCATCTCTCTCTCTTTCTCCCCCATCTATCTCTCTTTCTCCCCCATCTCTCTCTCTTTCTCCCCCATCTCTCTCTTTCCCTCTTTGTTTTTGCTCCATTACGGCCCTGCTACACTATAGCCCCCATCTCTCTCTCTTTCTCCCCATCTATCTCTCTTTCTCCCCCATCTCTCTCTTTCTCCCCATCTATCTCTCTTTCTCCCCCATCTCTCTCTTTCTCCCCCATCTCTCTCTCTTTCTCCCCCATCTATCTCTTTCCCTCTTTGTTTTTGCTCCATTACGGCCCTGCTACACTATAGCCCCCATCTCTCTCTCCCCATCTCTCTCTCTTTCTCCCCCATCTCTCTCTCTTTCTCCCCCATCTCTCTCTCTTTCTCCCCCATCTCTCTCTCTTTCTCCCCCATCTCTCACTTTCTCCCCCATCTCTCACTTTCTCCCCCATCTATCTCTCTTTCTCCCCCATCTCTCTCTCTTTCTCCCCCATCTCTCTCTTTCTCCCCCATCTCTCACTTTCTCCCCCATCTCTCACTTTCTCCCCATCTATCTCTCTTTCTCCCCATCTCTCTCTTTCTCCCCCATCTCTCTCTCTTTCTCCCCCATCTCTCACTTTCTCCCCCATCTATCTCTCTTTCTCCCCCATCTATCTCTCTTTCTCCCCCATCTCTCACTTTCTCCCCCATCTATCTCTCTTTCTCCCCCATCTCTCTCTCTTTCTCCCCCATCTCTCTCTTTCCCTCTTTGTTTTTGCTCCATTACGGCCCTGCTACACTATAGCCATCGGGCGTCCGGCATTGCCGTCAGCCATCAGCCATTGAGGGAATGCTTCCTTTGAAATCAATGAAAGCTGCTATACTGCCCTTGTTGCGCTCGCGTTACGTCACGTCCAATTGCAGCATCCAAGCTCAATAATCGCTGAGGTTAAATTCTCGATGGCTGACGATTGCACGCTCATTCTATCTTCTATCTTATTGAAATAATGAGACATAACGTTTATTTTGGTTGCATATGGCCTCCACTCGACACCACTGGTTATTTTACAAAGATTTATGAAATCAAGAAGCTACTATCTAACACAAACTATAGCTAGCTGTGACAGTTTTTCGTTGGTGGAAGAAGGTGAGTGTAACGGCGTTCGTCTGTTGAAGGAGAAGCGGACCAAAATGCAGCGTGGTGGTTACTCATGTTCTTTAATGAAGAATAGCGATACATGAAATAACTTATAAATATTACAAAACAACAAACGGAACGTGAAAACCTATACAGCCTGTCTGGTGAACAACTACACAGAGACAGGAACAATCACCCACGAAAACACTCACAGAATATGGCTGCCTAAATATGGTTCCCAATCAGAGACAACGAGAATCACCTGACTCTGATTGAGAACCGCCTCAGGCAGCCATAGACTACGTCGACGCCCCCACAAAACCCCAAGACAAAAAACACACCACAATAACCCATGTCACACCCTGGCCTGACCAAATATATAAAGAAAACATAAAATACTAAGACTAAAGCATGACAGAACCCCCCTAAGGTGCGGACTCCCGGACGCACCTCAAAACCATAGGGAGGGTTCGGGTGGGCGTCTGTCCATGGTGGCGGCTCCAGCTCGGGACGTGGTCCCCACTCCATTAATGTCATAGTTCCTCCCCCTCGCGTCCTGGGATAATCCACCCTCGCCGCCGACCATGGCCTAATAGTCCTCACCCTGAACCCCACTGGACTGAGGGGCAGCTAGGGACTGAGGGGCAGCTCGGGACTGAGGGGCAGCTCGGGACTGAGGGGCAGCTCGGGACTGAGGGGAAGCTCGGGACTGAGGGGCAGCTCGGGACTGAAGGGTAGCTCGGGACTGAGGGGTAGCTCGGGACTGAGGGGTAGCTCGGGACTGAGGGGCAGCTCGGGACTGAGGGGCAGCTCGGGACTGAGGGGCAGCTCAGCACTGAGGGGAAGCCCAGCACTGAGGGAAAGCCCAGCAATGAGGGGCAGCTCAGAACTGAGGGGAAGCCCAGCACTGAGAGGAAGCTCAGCACTGAGAGGAAGCTCAGGCAGGTAGTTGGCTCCGGTAGATCCTGGCTGGCTGGCGGATCTGGAAGAGTCTGGTTGACTGGCAGATCTGGAAGAGTCTGGTTGACTGGCAGATCTGGAAGAGACTGGTTGACTGGCAGATCTGGAAGAGACTGGTTGACTGGCAGATCTGGAAGAATCTGGTTGACTTGCAGATCTGGAAGATTCTGGTTAACTGGCAGATCTGGAAGATCATGGCTGACTGGCGGATCTAGCTGCTCTGGCTGCACCATGCAGACTGGCAGCTCTGGCTGCTCCATGCAGACTGGCAGCTCTGGCTGCTCCATGCAGACTGTCAGCTCAGACTGCTCCATGCAGACTGACAGCTCAGGCTGCTCCATGCAGACTGGCAGCTCTGGCTGCTCCATGCAGACTGGCAGCTCTGGCTGCTCCATGTAGTCTGGCAGCTCAGGCTGCTCCATGCAGACTGACAGCTCAGGCTGCTCCATGCAGGCTGACAGCTCTGGCTGCTCCATGCAGACTGGCAGTTCTGGCTGCTCCATGCAGACTGGCAGCTCTGGCTGCTCCATGCAGTCTGGCAGCTCAGGCTGCGCTGAACAGGCAGGAGGCTCCGGCAGCACTGTAGAGGAGGAAGGCTCTGGAAGCGCTGAACAGTCGGGAGACTCCGACAGCGCAGGAGAGGAGGAAAACGCTGGCTGCGCTGAACAGGCGGGAGGCTCCGACAGCGCTAGAGAGAAGGATGGCCCTGGCTGTGCTGAACAGGCGAGGCGCACTGAAGGCCTGGTGCGTGGTGCTGGAACTGGTGGTACTGGATCGAAGACACGCCCAGGAAGCCTGGTGCGGGGAGCTGACACTGGTGGACTGGTGTTTGGAGGTGGCTCTGGATAGACCGGACCGTGCAGGCGCACTGGAGCTCTTGAGCACCGAGCCTGCCCAACCTTACCTGGCTCGATGCCCACTCTAGCCCGGCCAATACGAAGAGCTGGTATGAACCGCACCGGGCTATGCACCCGCACTGGAAACACCGTGCGCTCCATAGCATAACACGGTGCCTGCCCGGTCTCTCTAGCCCCCCGGTAAGCACAGGGAGTTTGCGCAGGTCTCCTACCTGGCATAGCCATACTCCCTGTAAGCCCCCCCCCAATACATTTTTGGGGCTGACTCTCAGGCTTCCATCCGCTTCGTCGTGCTGCCTCTTCATAGCAGCGCCTCTCCGCTTTCCCCGCCTCCAGTTCTTCCCTGGGGCGGCAATATTCTCCAGGCTGTGCCCATGGTCCTTTACTGTCCAATATCTCTTCCCAAGTCCAGAAGTCCTTTGATCGCTGCTCCTCACGGTTAACAGGGGGAGTTGGCTCAGGTCTGTCTCCTGACTCTGCCACACTCTCCCTGAGCCCCCAATACATTTTTGGGGGTGCTTTTCGGGCTTCCTTGCCAACCGTGTTCCCTCGTCTCGTCGGCTCCTCTCTCCGGCTGCCTCTGCTCTCCTAAGTGCCTCCACCTGTTCCCATGGGAGGCGATCTCTTCCGGCCAGTATCTCCTCCCAAGTATAACAACCTTTGCCATCCAACACGTCTTCCCATGTCCATTCCTCCTTTCGCTGCTCCTGCTGTCGCTGCCTGTTACCACGCCGCTCGGTCCGGGTGTGGTGGGTGATTCTGTAACGGCGTTCGTCTGTTGAAGGAGAAGCGGACCAAAATGCAGCGTGGTGGTTACTCATGTTCTTTAATGAAGAATAGCGATACATGAAATAACTTGTAAATATTACAAAACAACAAACGGAACGTGAAAACCTATACAGCCTGTCTGGTGAACAACTACACAGAGACAGGAACAATCACCCACGAAAACACTCACAGAATATGGCTGCCTAAATATGGTTCCCAATCAGAGACAACGAGAATCACCTGACTCTTATTGAGAACCGCCTCAGGCAGCCATAGACTACGTCGACGCCCCACAAATCCCCAAGACAAAAAACACACCACAATAACCCATGTCACACCCTGGCCTGACCAAATATATAAAGAAAACACAAAATACTAAGACCAAGGTGTGACAGTGAGGACCAAAGCGCAGCGTGGTTCATGATTATTTAATAGAACAGAACACTGAATGACAAAAACAACAAGAGACTGAAATGAAACCGAAACAGTTCTGTCTGGTGCAGACACAAAACAGAAAACAAACAACCACAACCAAAATGGGGAAAACAGGCTACCTAAGTGTGATTCTCAATCAGAGACAACGAACGACACCTGCCTCTGATTGAGAACCATACTAGGCCAAACACATAGAAATATACCAACATAGAAAAAGGACATAGACTACCCACCCCAACTCACGCCCTGACCAACCTAACACAAAGACATACAAAGGGAACTAAGGTCAGAATGTGACACTAGCTAGCTACATTGACTATTTTCACAATGTAAAGAAAATCAACTTGTGTAATTAGAGGATCAATTAGTATAACCACAAGCAACAATTGAATTAGTACTTGCGAAAAACTGGACCAAAGCTATTGATTACACTGTACTTTTGCATGATCGATGAATATGTTACATTTCAGTAGGGAAGAATAGAATAAAGATGCTCTTCCGCTCTGCTCCTCTGCTCTCAAAACTCTGTGAAGCAGGTATAACATCACATTGACATGACCCTGATAGCAACGGAAAGCGTGTAGTGGAGCGGTCATCCTTTACTCTGGCTCTCACCCACCCCCTCATGTAAAATGAATCACCAGCCTCCATCCACACACACACATCTCTCTTTCTCTCCCTGCCCTCCCTCCCTCCCTCCTTTTCTCGCTCCATCTCTCCAAATACCCCTCTCGCTGGTGGCAGGCTGAGAGTAGCGGTACACACACCTCCCTCCCTCCTCTACTCCCTGTAGGGCCAGATGGCATCGTGGTGGAAGAAATGGTAGCAGCAGTAGGAGAAGAAATGGTAGCAGCAGTAGCAGAAGAAATGGTAGTAGCAGCAGTACAATAAATGGTAGCAGCAGCAGTACAAGAAATGGTAGCAGCAGTAGTACAAGAAATGGTAGCAGCAGTAGTACAAGAAATGGTAGCAGTAGTAGTACATGAAATGGTAGCAGCAGTAGTACAAGAAATGGTAGCAGCAGCAGTAGAAGAAGAAATGGTAGCAGCAGAAAAGGTAGCAGTAGTACAAGCAGCAGCAGTAGTAGTAGAAGAAATTGTAGCAGCAGAAAGGTAGCAGTAGTAGTCGTAGCAGCTGCAGTAGTAGTAGCAGCAGCAGTAGTAGTAGTAGCAGCAGCATTAGTAGTAGCAGCAGCAGTAGTATTAGCAGCAGCATTAGTAGTAGCAGCAGCAGTAGTAGCAGCAGCAGCAGCAGTACTAGTAGCAGCAACAGCAGTAGTAACAGCAGCAGCAGTAGTAGTAGAACAAATGGTAGCTGCAGTAGTGGTAGCAGCAGCAGTAGTAGTAGTAGCAGCAGCAGTAGTAGTAGTAGCAGCAGCAGTTGTAGTAGCATCAGCAGTAGCAGTAGTAGCAGCAGTATTAGTAGGAGCAGCAGTAGTAGTAGCAGCAGCAGTAGTAGTGGTAGCAGCAGCAGTAGTAGAAGAAATGGTAGCCGCAGCAGCAGTAGTAGTAGCAGCAGCAGTAGTAGTAGCAGCAGCATTAGTAGTAGCAGCAGCATTAGTAGTAGCAGCAGCAGTAGTAGTAGTAGCAGCAGCAGCAGTAGTAGTAGAAGAAATGGTAGCCGCAGCAGCAGTAGTGGTAGCAGTGGTAGTAGTAGAACGGTTGCAACGGTAGTAGCAGCAGTAGAAGAAAGGTAGTAGTAGTAGTAGTAGTAGTAGTAGTAGAATGGTAACAGTAGTAGTAGCAGTAGTAGAACGGTAACAGCAGTAGTAGCAGTAGAACGGTAGCAGTAGCAGTAGTAGTAGTAGTAGAACGGTAACAGTAGTATTAGTAGTAGTAGAACGGTAACAGTAGTAGTAGTAGTAGTAGAACGGTAACAGTAGTAGTAGTAGTAGTAGTAGTAGAACGGTAACAGTAGTAGTAGTAGTAGTAGAACGGTAACAGTAGTAGTAGTAGTAGTAGAACGGTAACAGTAGTAGTAGTAGTAGTAGAACGGTAACAGTAGTAGTAGTAGTAGTAGAACGGTAACAGTAGTAGTAGTAGTAGTAGAACGGTAACAGTAGTAGTAGTAGTAGTAGAACGGTAACAGTAGTAGTAGTAGTAGTAGTAGAACGGTAACAGTAGTAGTAGTAGTAGAATGGTAGCAGCAGTAGTAGAAGTAGTAGAACGGTAGCAGCAGTAGTAGAAGTAGTAGAACGGTAACAGTAGTAGTAGTAGTAGTAGAACGGTAACAGTAGTAGTAGTAGTAGAATGGTAGCAGCAGTAGTAGAAGTAGTAGAACGGTAGCAGCAGTAGTAGAAGTAGTAGAACGGTAACAGTAGTAGTAGTAGTAGTAGTAGAACGGTAACAGTAGTAGTAGTAGTAGTAGTAGAACGGTAACCGTAGTAGTAGTAGTGGAATGGTAGCAGCAGTAGTAGAAGTAGTAGAACGGTAACAGTAGTAGTAGTAGTAGTAGTAGTAGTAGAACGGTAACAGTAGTAGTAGTAGTAGTAGTAGTAGTAGAACGGTAACAGCAGTAGTAGTAGAACGGTAGCAGTAGCAGTAGTAGTAGTAGTAGAACGGTAACAGTAGCAGTAGTAGCAGTAGTAGAACGGTAACAGCAGCAGTAGTAGTAGTAGAATGGTAGCAGCAGTAGTAGTAGTAGAACGGTAACAGCAGCAGTAGTAGTAGTAGAATGGTAGCAGCAGTAGTAGTAGTAGAACGGTAACAGCAGCAGTAGTAGTAGTAGAACGGTAGCAGTGGTAGTAGTAGCAGCAGCAGAACAGTAGCAGTGGTAGTAGTAGCAGCAGCAGAACGGTAGTAGTAGTAGTAGTAGCAGCAGAACGGTAGAAGTGGTAGTAGCAGCAGCAGAACGGTAGCAGTGATAGTAGCAGCAACAGAACGGTGGTAGTAGTAGTAGTAGCAGCAGAATGGTAGCAGTGGTAGTAGTAGCAGCAGAATGGTAGCAGTGGTAGTAGTAGCAGCAGAACGGTAGTAGCAGCGGCGGAATGGTAGCAGTGGTAGTAGTAGCAGCAGAATGGTAGCAGTGGTAGTAGTAGCAGCAGTAGTAGCAGCAGCAGAACGGTAGCAGTGGTAGTAGTAGCAGCAGCAGAACGGTAGTAGCAGCGGCGGAATGGTAGCAGTGGTAGTAGTAGCAGCAGAATGGTAGCAGTGGTAGTAGTAGCAGCAGTAGTAGCAGCAGCAGAACGGTAGCAGTGGTAGTAGTAGCAGCAGCAGAACGGTAGTAGTAGTAGTAGTAGCAGCAGAACGGTAGAAGTGATAGTAGCAGCAACAGAACGGTGGTAGTAGTGGTAGTAGTAGCAGCAGAATGGTAGCAGTGGTAGTAGTAGCAGCAGAATGGTAGCAGTAGCAGTAGTAGTAGTAGTAGAACGGTAACAGTAGTAGTAGTAGTAGTAGAACGGTAACAGTAGTAGTAGTAGTAGTAGAATGGTATCAGTAGTAGTAGTAGTAGAACGGTAACAGTAGTAGTAGTAGTAGTAGAACGGTAACAGTAGTAGTAGTAGTAGTAGAACGGTAACAGTAGTAGTAGTAGTAGTAGAACGGTAACAGTAGTAGTAGTAGTAGTAGTAGTAGTAGAACGGTAACAGTAGTAGTAGTAGTAGAATGGTAGCAGCAGTAGTAGAAGTAGTAGAACGGTAGCAGCAGTAGTAGAAGTAGTAGAACGGTAACAGTAGTAGTAGTAGTAGTAGTAGAACGGTAACAGTAGTAGTAGTAGTAGTAGTAGTAGTAGTAGTAGAACGGTAACCGTAGTAGTAGTAGTGGAATGGTAGCAGCAGTAGTAGAAGTAGTAGAACGGTAACAGTAGTAGTAGTAGTAGAACGGTAACAGTAGTAGTAGTATTAGTAGTAGAACGGTAGCAGCAGTAGTAGAAGTAGTAGAACGGTAACAGTAGTAGTAGTAGTAGTAGTAGTAGAACGGTAACAGTAGTAGTAGTAGTAGTAGTAGTAGTAGTAGAACGGTAACAGTAGTAGTAGTAGAACGGTAGCAGTAGCAGTAGTAGTAGTAGTAGAACGGTAACAGTAGCAGTAGTAGCAGTAGTAGAACGGTAACAGTAGCAGTAGTAGCAGTAGTAGAACGGTAACAGCAGCAGTAGTAGTAGTAGAATGGTAGCAGCAGTAGTAGTAGTAGAACGGTAACAGCAGCAGAACAGTAGCAGTGGTAGTAGTAGCAGCAGCAGAACGGTAGTAGTACTAGCAGCAGAACGGTAGAAGTGGTAGTAGCAGCAGCAGAACGGTAGCAGTGATAGTAGCAGCAACAGAACGGTGGTAGTAGTAGTAGTAGCAGCATAATGGTAGCAGTGGTAGTAGTAGCAGCGGAATGGTAGCAGTGGTAGTAGTAGCAGCAGAACGGTAGTAGCAGCGGCGGAATGGTAGCAGTGGTAGTAGTAGCAGCAGAATGGTAGCAGTGGTAGTAGTAGCAGCAGTAGTAGCAGCAGCAGAACGGTAGCAGTGGTAGTAGTAGCAGCAGCAGAACGGTAGAAGTGGTAGTAGCAGCAGCAGAACGGTAGCAGTGATAGTAGCAGCAACAGAACGGTGGTAGTAGTAGTAGTAGCAGCAGAATGGTAGCAGTGGTAGTAGTAGCAGCAGAATGGTAGCAGTGGTAGTAGTAGCAGCAGAACGGTAGTAGCAGCGGCGGAATGGTAGCAGTGGTAGTAGTAGCAGCAGAATGGTTGCAGTGGTAGTAGTAGCAGCAGCAGAACGGTAGCAGTGGCAGTAGTAGCAGCAGAACGGTAGAAGTGGTAGTAGCAGCAGCAGAACGGTAGAAGTGGTAGTAGTAGCAGCAGAACGGTAGTAGTAGCAGCAGAATGGTAGCAGTGGTAGTAGTAGCAGCAGAACGGTAGTAGAAGCAGCAGAATGGTAGCAGTGGTAGTAGTAGCAGCAGAACGGTAGTAGCAGCAGCGGAATGGTAGCAGTGGTAGTAGTAGCAGCAGCACGGTAGTAGCAGCAGCAGAACGGTAGCAGTGGTAGTAGTAGCAGCAGAACGGTAGCAGCGGTAGCAGTAGCAGCAGAACGGTAGTAGTAGTAGTAGTAGTAGCAGCAGAATGGTAGCAGTGGTAGTAGCATCAGCAGAACGGTAGCAGTGGTAGTAGTAGCAGCAGAACAGTAGTAGCAACAGCAGAACGGTAGCAGTGGTAGTAGAAGCAGAACGGTAGCAGTGGTAGTAGCAGTAGCAGAATGGTAGCAGTGGTAGTAGGAGTAGTAGTAGTAGTAGTAGTAGTAGTAGTAGTAGCCGCAGCAGAACGGTAGCAGCAGTAGCCGCAGCAGAACGGTAGCAGCAGTAGTAGCAGCAGAACGGTAGCAGTGGCAGTAGTAGCAGCAGAACGGTAGCAGTGGTCGTAGCAGCAGCAGAACGGTAGCAGTGGTAGTAGCAGCAGCAGAACGGTAGTAGTAGTAGTCGTAGCAGCAGAGCGGTAGTAGTAGTAGCAGTAGCAGCAGCAGAATGGTAGCATAAGTAGTAGCAGCAGAACGGTAGCAGCGGTAGTAGCAGCAACAGAACGGTAGTAGTAGTAGTAGCAGCAGCAGAATGGTAGCAGTGGTAGTAGTAGCAGCAGAACGGTAGCAGCGGTAGCAGTAGCAGCAGAACGGTAGTAGTAGTAGTAGTAGTAGCAGCAGAATGGTAGCAGCGGTAGCAGTAGCAGCAGAACGGTAGTAGTAGTAGTAGTAGTAGCAGCAGAACGGTAGTAGCAGCAGCAGAACGGTAGCAGTGGTAGTAGAAGCAGAACGGTAGCAGTGGTAGTAGCAGTAGCAGAACGGTAGCAGTGGTAGCAGTAGTAGGAGTAGTAGTAGTAGTAGTAGCCGCAGCAGAACGGTAGCAGCAGTAGCCACAGCAGAACGGTAGCAGCAGTAGTAGCAGCAGAACGGTAGTAGCAGCAGCAGAACGGTAGCAGTGGTAGTAGAAGCAGAACGGTAGCAGTGGTAGTAGCAGCAGCAGAACGGTAGTAGCAGCAGCAGAACGGTAGCAGTGGTAGTAGAATCAGAACGGTAGGAGTGGTAGTAGCAGCAGCAGAACGGTAGCAGTGGTAGCAGTAGTAGGAGTAGTAGTAGTAGTAGCCGAGCAGAACGGTAGCAGCAGTAGCCGCAGCAGAACGGTAGCAGCGGTAGCAGTAGCAGCAGAACGGTAGTAGTAGTAGTAGTAGTAGTAGTAGTGGCAGAATGGTAGCAGTGGTAGTAGCAGCAGCAGAACGGTAGCAGTGGTAGCAGCAGCAGCACAACAGTAGGAGAGGTAGTAGTAGCAGCAGCAGAACAGTAGCAGCGGTAGCAGCAGCAGAATGGTAGCATTGGTAGAACGGTAGTAGTAGTAGCAGCAGCAGAATGGTAGCAGTGGTAGTAGTAGAGCAGAACGGTAGCAGCAGCAGCAGAACGGTAGCAGCGGTAGCAGTAGCAGCAGAATGGTAGTAGTAGTAGTAGTAGTAGTAGTAGTAGTAGTAGTAGTAGTAGTAGTAGTAGTAGTAGTAGCAGCAGCAGAACGGTAGCAGCAGTAGTAGCAGCAGAACGGTAGCAGTGGTAGTAGCAGCAGCAGAACGGTAGCAGCGGTTGCAGCAGCAGAATGGTAGCATTGGTAGAACGGTAGTAGTAGCAGCAGCAGAATGGTAGCAGTGGTAGTAGTAGAGCAGAACGGTAGCAGCAGCAGCAGAACGGTAGCAGCGGTAGCAGTAGCAGCAGAATGGTAGTAGTAGTAGTAGTAGTAGTAGTAGTAGTAGTAGTAGTAGTAGTAGTAGTAGCAGCAGCAGAACGGTAGCAGCAGTAGTAGCAGCAGAACGGTAGCAGTGGTAGTAGCAGCAGCAGAACGGTAGCAGCGGTTGCAGCAGCAGAACAGTAGCAGCGGTAGTAGTACTATTAGCAGAACAGTAGCAGTGGTAGTAGTAGCAGCAGCAGCAGCGGTAGCAGCAGCAGAATGGTAGCAGTTGTAGTAGTAGCATC
Source organism: Oncorhynchus keta (assembly GCF_023373465.1). Lineage (NCBI taxonomy): Eukaryota > Metazoa > Chordata > Actinopteri > Salmoniformes > Salmonidae > Oncorhynchus > Oncorhynchus keta. The sequence continues at coordinate 82,188,647 of NC_068421.1, read as the reverse complement.
AGCAGAACAGTAGCAGTGTTAGTAGTAGGAGCAGCAGAATGGTAGCAGCGGTAACAGTGGTAGCAGCAGAACGGTAGCAGCGGTAGCAGCAGTAGTAGTAGTGGTTGAACGGTAGTAGTAATAGTAGTAGTAGTATTAGCAGCAGCAGAATGGTAGCAGTGGTAGTAGCAGTAGCGGAACAGTAGCAGCGGTAGAAGCGGTAGTATTAGCGGTAGCAGCGGTAGAAGTAGTAGTAGAGCGGTAGTATTAGCGGTAGCAGCGGTAGTAGTAATAGCAGTAGTAGTATCAGCAGCAGAACGGTAGCAGTGGTAGTAGTAGCAGCAGCAGAAAGGTAGCAGCGGTAGTAGTAGCAGCAGCAGAACGGTAGCAGCGGGAGTAGTAGTAGCAGCAGAACGGTCGCAGCGGTAGTAGTAGCAGTAGCAGCGGTGGTGGTAGCAGCAGCAGAACGTTCGCAGTGGTAGTAGTAGCAGTAGCAGCGGTAGTGGTAGCAGCAGCAGAACGATCGCAGCGGTAGTAGCAGCAGCAGCAGAACGGTGGTAGTAGTAGTAGTAGCAGCAGCAGAATGGTAGCAGTGGTAGTAGTAGCAGTAGCACAACGGTAGCAGTGTTAGTAGTAGCAGCAGCAGATCGGTAGCAGCGGTAGTGGTAGCAGCAGCAGAACGGTAGCAGTGGTAGTGGTAGCGGCAGCAGAACGGTCGCAGCGGTAGTGGTAGCAGCAGCAGAACGATCGCAGCGGTAGTAGCAGCAGCAGCAGAACGGTGGTAGTAGTAGTAGTAGCAGCAGCAGAACGGTAGCAGTGGTAGTGGTAGCGGCAGCAGAACGGTCGCAGCGGTAGTGGTAGCAGCAGCAGAACGTTCGCAGTGGTAGTAGTAGCAGTAGCAGCGGTGGTGGTAGCAGCAGCAGAACATTCGCAGTGGTAGTAGTAGCAGTAGCAGCGGTAGTGGTAGCAGCAGCAGAACGATCGCAGCGGTAGTAGCAGCAGCAGCAGAACGGTGGTAGTAGTAGTAGTAGCAGCAGCAGAATGGTAGCAGTGGTAGTAGTAGCAGTAGCACAACGGTAGCAGTGTTAGTAGTAGCAGTAGCACAACGGTAGCAGTGTTAGTAGTAGCAGCAGCAGATCGGTAGCAGCGGTAGTGGTAGCAGCAGCAGAACGGTCGCGGCGGTAGTGGTAGCGGCAGCAGAACGGTCGCAGCGGTAGTGGTAGCAGCAGCAGAACGGTCGCAGCGGTAGTAGTAGCAGCAGCAGAACGGTGGTAGTAGTAGTAGTAGTATCAGCAGCAGAACAGTAGCAGTGGTAGTAGTAGCAGCAGCAGAACGATAGCAGTGGTAGTAGTAGCAGCAGCAGAATGGTAGCAGCGGTAACAGTGGTAGCATTCAGAACGGTAGCAGCGGTAGCAGCAGTAGTAGTAGTGGTTGAACGGTAGTAGTAATAGTGGTAGTGAAACGGTAGTAGTAGTAGCAGCAGAATGGTAGCAGTGGTAGTAGCAGCAGCGGAACAGTAGCAGCGGTAGAAGCGGTAGTATTAGCGGTAGCAGCGGTAGAAGTAGTAGTAGAGCGGTAGTATTAGCGGTAGCAGCGGTAGTAGTAATAGCAGTAGTAGTATCAGCAGCAGAACGGTAGCAGTGGTAGTAGTAGCAGCAGCAGAAAGGTAGCAGCGGTAGTAGTAGCAGCAGCAGAACGGTAGCAGCGGTAGTGGTAGTAGCAGCAGAACGGTAGCAGCGGGAGTAGTAGTAGCAGCAGAACGGTCGCAGCTGTAGTGGTAGCAGCTGCAGAACGGTCGCAGCGGTAGTGGTAGCAGCAGCAGAACGGTAGCAGTGTTAGTAGTAGCAGCAGCAGAACGGTGGTAGTAGTAGTAGTAGCAGCAGCAGAATGGTAGCAGTGGTAGTAGTAGCAGTAGCAGAACAGTAGCAGTGTTAGTAGTAGCAGCAGCAGATCGGTAGCAGCGGTAGTGGTAGCAGCAGCAGAACGGAAGCAGTGGTAGTAGTAGAAGCAGCAGAACGGTAGCAGCGGTAGTGGTAGCAGCAGCAGAACGGTCGCGGCGGTAGTGGTAGCAGCAGCAGAACGGTCGCAGTGGTAGTAGTAGCAGCAGAACAGTAGCAGTGGTAGTAGTAGCAGCAGCAGAACGATAGCAGTGGTAGTAGCAGCAGCAGAACAGTAGCAGTGGTAGTAGTAGCAGCAGCAGAACGATAGCAGTGGTAGTAGTAGCAGCAGCAGAATGGTAGCAGTGGTAGTAGTAGTAGCAGCAGAATGGTAGCAGCGGTAGTAGTAGTAGCAGCAGCAGAACGATAGCAGTGGTAGTAGTAGCAGCAGCAGAACAGTAGCAGTGGTAGTAGTTGCAGCAGAATGGTAGCAATAGTAGTAGTAGTTGTAGTAGTAGTAGTAGCAGCAGAACAGTAGCAGCTGTGATAATAGTAGCATAAAAATGGTAGTAGCAGAATGGTAGCAGTGGTAGTAGTAGCAGCCAAATGGTAGCAGTTGTAATTGTAGTAGTAGTAGTAGTAGTAGTAGCAGAACAGTAGCAGCGGTAGTATTAGGAGCATCAGCAGCAGAAAGGTTGCAATAGCAGTAGCAGCAGCACGGTAGCAGCGGTGGTAGTAGTTGTAGTAGTGGTAACTGCAGCAGCAGAACGGTAGCAGTAGTAGTAGCTGTAGCAGTGGTAGTAGTAGCAGCAGAACGGTAGCCGTGGTAGTAGCAGCAGCAGAACGGTAGCAGTAGTAGTAGCGGTAGCAGTGGTAGTAGTAGCAGCAGTACAGTAGCAGTGGTAGTAGTAGCAGCAGAATGGTAGCAGTGGTAGTAGTAGCAGTGGAACGGTAGCAGTTGTAATTGTAGTAGTAGTAGTAGCAGAACGGTAGCAGTAGTAGTAGCAGAACGGTAGCAGTGGTAGTAGCAGTGGTAGTAGTAGCAGCAGTACGGAAGCAGTGGTAGTAGTAGCAGCAGAATGGTAGCAGTGGTAGTAATAGCAGTAGAACGGTAGCAGTAGTAGTAGTAGCAGCAGAATGGTAGCAGCTGTAATTGTAGTAGTAGTAGTAGCAGAACGGTAGCAGCGGTAGTAGTAGGAGCAGCAGCAGCAGAATGGTTGCGGTGGTAGTAATAGTGGTAGCAGCGGTAGGTGTAGCAGAACAGTAATAGAAGCAGTAGTAGTAGTAGTAGCACGGTAGCAGTGATGGTAGTAGTAGCAGCAGAGCGATAGCAGCGGTAGTAGTTGCAGTAGTAGAAGTAGCAGAACGGTAGCAGTGCTACTAGTAGCAGAACAGTAGTGGTAGGAGTAGTAGTAGCAGCAGAACAGTAGCGGTGGTATTAGTAGTGGTAGTAGTAGTAGTTGCAGAACAGTAGTAGTAGTAGTAGCTGAACGGTTGCAGCAGTGGTAGTAGTAGTAGCATAACGGTTGTAGTGGTAGCAGCGGTAGCTCCTTCAACTGTTGGGCTGAGTCTAGAGGGGCAGCTGTACACAGCGTCGGCCTCCCTGAAGTCACAATGATTTATTATTATCCCCAGTGGCAGTGGAGAGGGAGAGAGAAAGGGAGGGTCAGAGAGAGAGGGTGGTTGGGTGGAATGGAGGGATAGAGAGAGGCAGAGAGGGAGAGCAGTCATACAGAGCCAGCAGTCAGAGCAAAAACAGTGGGAGGGAGTAGCAGAGAGAAGGCAGAACACTGTGAAAATAGATATTTTAAAATACTGTCAACCTACAGAGAAATGTATATACCAGCTAGGAGGGGAAATACATCTATTCTGTAACCAAAATCAGGGGGTGAGTGTGTTGGGGAGTGTGTCCTCAACATGGGCTGTCAATTCACTTCAACCTGCTCGTTATTCTGGCAACGAGCAAATCATTAATCTCATTCATCGCCCAGCAGAGTCCAGATACTTCAGCGTCACAAGGTAGGCAGGGGAGGGGTGTGTGTTTTCTATGCGTTAACATGCTTACGTTTGAGTGTGAGTGGGTGTGTGAGAATGTGTGTGAGGGAGGAAAAGAGAGAGGTTACTAGTAAGGCCAGGCTGTCAGAAGATGCAAGCTAAATGCCATGTGACTCTGCAGAGAACCTTAGGGATTGGCTGAGAGCAGCTGTGACCTCAGCAAGCATCGCTCCCTCTTTCTCTCTCGCTCTGCCTCTCCACCCCCGTCCCTCCCTCTTTACCCCCTCTTTTTCTAATCTTTTTAGAATAGCTTTTTTTCTTCCTCAGCATCCTCAGCTGATTGTGTAGGTTAGTAGCAGCATCCATGGCCTAAGCCCCAGCCCCTGCCTCTCTCGGGCTACAGATCGGCACAGTGCCCAGCCAGCCCCACCTCTCTGCCCAGCCGCGGTGCATGGACCCTGGGCCAGTTGACAGATGACGTGTGGGGGTGTTTGAGGCTGGGTGTTATCCGTGGCACTAGGCTTTGTGTTCTAGTTTATCATTTGCTAACTAGGGGCTTCTCTCCCCCTCCTGCTGTCTTTTCAGGCTCCTTGGAGATAGAGGAATGCAAATCAGCAATCATGATGGAAGGTAAGACACATTTTCTTTGATTCTCTATTTATTTATCCGCCTCCTCAACGGTGTCTCATCTGCTAGCAGTGTGTGTGTGTGTGTGTGTGTGTGTGTGTGTGTG